>NC_086320.1:140371309-140703094 GCF_036172605.1 Pelobates fuscus
TTTTTTGTGAATGTTGTGTTGACTGAGTGTTGTGTAGGCAGGGGCGGGCTGGGCCAGGGGGCAGGGAGGCAATTGCCCCCCAGGCCGCCCCAAATCATTTTAAAACTGGCCGCTGCAGGGCCGGTCCTAATGCTGCAGCCGCCTGAGCGCTCTGTTCTCCCCTCCCCTTCCCTTCCCTGTAGCGTGGCCGAGCTCCTCTCCTGTCCGCGGTGCCCAGCCGGAGAGATAGGAAGGTGCACACTCAGTGGAGGTGAGGAGGTGAGGAGAACACGGGGGGGGGGGGTGTGGTGAAAAGAACACCAGAGGTTTGGGGGGGATGAGAAGAGCACAGGGAGAGTGGGTGGGTGTGAGAAGAGACTGCTAGGGGGAGGAGGGGGAGAGACCACTAAGGGGCAGGGGAGAGCTCTAAGGAACAGAAGGGAGAGCTCTATAGGACAAGGGGCAGGACAGGGATGCACACACACACACTATGCACACACACACAATGCATCCCTATACATACACAGACACACACAATGCATCCCTACACACACAGAAACACAACATGATTCCCTTACACACAGAGAAACACACAATGCATCCATTACACACAAAGACAATGCATCCTTTGCACACATACACAGAAACACACAATGCAAACCCTTACACACACATGCAAACACACACTGCTTCTCTTACATATACACAGAAACACAATGCATTTCTTACACACACTCAATGTACACACTTACAGACACACACCTTGCATCCCTTATGCATACAAACACAGATTCACACAATGCATCCTTTACACACAACCAGAAACACACAATACATCCCTTATACACAAACACACATTGCTTCCACTACAAACAAATACACTGCATCACCTACACAAGCTAGTATCCATATACACTACATACCATAAGCACACACATTATATCCTCTACAATAACACATAACACATCCCCTACATACTCCACTCCCTGTGAGCGAACTCATTGGTGGAACATGTAGGTGGACTTATAGGTGGGCCTTATGGGCATATTCACCGTCCGGCCCTGGGGCCCAGACCTTGAGCTGTGTAAGGGGCCCCCAAAAATGGAGCTGCTTCCCATTCTACTAGAACTTTGAATTTTGTGACCACAGTTACAAACAGCCTCCAGAGATCATGTTCTTCACCAGACCAGTGGAGCCAAACTGCAGCCCATCATCATCCCCATCTGGTTGTAAGTAGGCAATCTAGTATATTATTAGTGACACTAATCTATAGTTTACCTTACATTAAAGGGACACTATAGTCCCCAGAACCACTTCAGCTTAATGAAGTGGTTCTGGTGTCCATAGCCGGTCCCTGCAGGCTTTTTAATGTAAACACACACTGTGTGCAGCACTGGCATTAGTTCATATGGCAGATCATATAGATGGGGCATTGTGATGTCACATGGGGGGCGGCAAAAATCCTTGCACCGGCTCTGATCCTGGGCAGGTGCACCAGTCTACTGGTGACCCACAGGAGGGGAGTGCACTGATTGCAAAGCACTCTCCTCCTTCCCAGATCCGTCTTTACCGCAATGCAAGTCCCCTCTGCCCCTAATTTACAGTGGCTCACACTCACAGCAGGCAGTGCCTGGAGCCCTTTGCAGAGACTGGAACAAAGAGGTTCTGCGGCAGCTGGCCGTCCTGCAAGCATTACATTAACCAGCTGTTCCCCATGCAGCCACAGGTGGCGCTGTGCTGAGAGATTGTGATTACTCTTCACTTTCTCCCAGCCTACAGAGCAGATCATGGGAGAGAGAGAGGAGGAGGCATGATTTAATCTTACAACAAATCCAGTAAGCAAATCTTTATAAATTTGGGGGGATCAGCTCTGTTTCCACAGTTTATTGGTGTTTACTCTGATGTGTGTATTAATATTGAGGGATGTCTAAGTAGTAATGTCAGTGTGTGTCAGCAGGGCCAGCCGTTGGGGTGTGCAAGCTGTGCGGTCACGCAGGTCGCCATGACAACAGAGGTGCCCGGTGGCCAACACAGCTCACAAGTTTGGGACACCAGCATATTCAATTTAAACGATTCGCTGGTGATCCACTGGTGCGCACCAGCAGTAGGTGCAGTCAGATTATATCCTCTCCCTCGTGGTTCCGACGCTCAGTTAGTGAGTCAGAGCACAGGCTCAGAGATTCTCAGCCTGTGCTCTGGCAACATTGAAAGTCAGAGCCGTGAAGGAGCGGGTATGGCAAAGAGCTACTGATTAGTATAACATCAATATCCGTTATAAAACCAGGAAAAGGTGGGCATGGATGGTGAACTGATTTGGAGGTGCAATGGGGCACTTGACTGCCAGCCTAAGGCTGCCAGCCCTCCCCTGTGTGTAGGAGTGTGTGTACTGGCAGATCATTCTTGTGGAGGAGGATGAAAGCTGTATGGAAAAAGGTTAAGTGTGTCTGTATGAGCTGGTTGAATGTGTGTGGTGGCTGAGAGAGTGTGTGCATGCCCCCCTTTCCTGCTTACATTCCTTGGTAGCCCAGGGTAGGGTGGGAATAATTCCTGGTGGTTCAGTGGAGTGTGAGCAGGATTCCTGGATGTACAGTGGTGGAGGTGCTGTATCCCTGGTGGTCTGGTGGTCTGGTTAGGGAGCCCTATATCTATATAGCCCTATAGAACCAATATCTAGTAAACTTTAAGAGCACCTTTGCGGCCCCAGAGTGCAATTAATGACTCAGAGTGTTTGCTGTTGTGCTCTGACTCATCTAGCACCGGGGATCCGCAAGGACACTCTGACAGTAGTTTGTACCTGACATTGGTGCAGATCATAGTACTGTGAGGATTGCAGAGGCATAGGTCAGTGCAGGATGATATTTGATCTCCCTGCTGGCTCAAGCAGGGCCTGTTCAGAGCTAGAGCTGCATGCCCAGACTGGGCTCCTGTGTGTGCCCAGGCCATAGGTGGCCACTTTGGTCGCATAATGCCTAATCCAGCTCTGTTCTGTGAAGTTCTTCAACACTGTATAAATGGTACGCTTGCAAACAACTCTTATATTTGTAGGGCATTTCAAATAAAAAGAGTCATTTAAGACAATAAAATGTTGTTATAGGTTTTTGTAAAATATCATTTTCTGTTAGAGTAATGTCAATATACAAATAAGTCAGCTTTAGCAATTTCTCTCATGTTTATTATCAATTAAACAATCAGAATTGTATATTGTATTTTGTTTAGCTTGAAAAAAAAATTACAGTATCCATTTAACATCTGTCATCTCTCTAAACTCTAGTAAAACGTATGTTGTACAAATCTGTGCAGTCTGCTAATTTTCAATGTAATGGAAGAAATATTGCTACGATAGTTGTTTGTGTACCATTCTGTCAAATGCAAATATACATTTTAATTTTGAAATAGTCACCCAAGAGTAATAATGCGATTGCAGTATTAAAACCTTTATTAAAAAGAGATTAGAAGGAAAAATACACAGAAGAAAGCAAATGTTCCAGTGTGTGGCTGAGCATGTCACTGTATCCGTATAGATAAATAATTACTTTTATTTTCAAAGCTCCAACATACTCTACAGAGCTGTAAGAAAATTATTAACAAGTGATTTATACGAAAAATGTACTTTTCCACCGAATACAAAAGGGACATTTTGCTTGTTCATAAATGTTTCTAATTCTGAGATTCCAGCTTCAATTGCAAACATGGAGGCATATAGACAGACCATAATGTTATTTAAAAAGTTCCAAAATGTAGTGTAAAGCTGTGTAATGACATGTCTAAATATACATCATGACCAAAAAACAAAAGATGTAAATTAGGCACAGGGGAACAAAAGCGCTTTATACCTATCACAAAACAACTGAAACAGACAAAGTGTTGTTTTTGTTTTTTTTAGTGATTTGGAGTTTCAGGCCATTGCGACCAAAAAAAAAGAGATGACTGATGGGGGAAAAGATGATTGATGGTTAAGGAACAGCCACTAAATATTAATTTTATTCACAGAGTGAACAAAGTGAGAAGTTACCAATAGAGGGAAATAAATCACTATCAGTAAAAAAAAAAAACAGACCTATATTTATATATGTATACTAATTAGTTTTTGAATATAGATTTTTTTTTCTACTCCTCCTTTTTTCCCTCTACGGGTTACTGTTTTTCTTTTGATGTGTGAACAAAATGGTGTAAAAATGCATCCTTAGTATACTGCAAATTATATAAATAATATTTATATAAAGCATATATTTTGCAGTACACTGAATGGCTCATCATTGCTCAACTCTTTTGCATGATTGAAATTTACCGTTGAGTCATAATGGCACATGGATGAATTTCAGTCTACCCCAGTGATAGGCAACCTTCGGCTCTGCAGATGTTTTGGACTACACCTCCCATGATGCTTTGCCAGCATTATGTGTGTAAGAGCATTATGGGGGATGTAGTCCACAACATCTGGAGAGCCGAAGGTTGCCTATCCCTGGTCTACCCCAACAAAACTTTTTTTTTCAGACAAATTGATTCGAACAAACCAAATGTTTTTGCCGTACACAAGTCTAGTTCCCATCTGGTTTATTTTGCAGGCAGCTCAGGAAGAAGCACATGAGTGTTAAACTGCAAACGTAGCAGCAGGGATTGTTAGTGAGTATTTGCACAAAGTAAAAGAGTTAAAAGAGAAATATACGACTCTAGTGGTTGGCAGTGGTGTATTCTGGATTTGTACTGCCCTAGGCACGACTAAATTCTACACCCCTTATCTAAATTTGCCCCACCAACTCGTGTCAAGGCCTTTTTTTTGACTGACAGACACACACGCTCACAATGACAGACACAAACACACACTCACTGACAGTCCCAAACATACTCACTGCCAGACACACACACACACATTTTTTTAATCTTAAAGGACATATCTCCCTCATTGCCCAGCTAGAAAATTATTACTTTAACACCTGGGGGGGGGGGGGGGGGGGAGGGAGCCCTAAGGTGGCAGCCAGCACTTGAGCCCCCCAGTACACAGGACAAACAAGGCATTTGCCTGGGAGCTTGGGGTGGCATTTTTTGCTGCCCCCCCTGAAAGTGCCGCCCTAGGCGAATGCCTTGTTTGCCTTGTGGTAAATTCATCCCTGGTGGTTGGTGAGTTTAACCACTTCAGGTCCCAGCATGGGAAATGGTCTCTGCAATGGTTTATATATAGGGAGTTCTGGTACTGATGATAACACATAACAATGTAATGTATGTCCTTGTTCACAACAGAAAAAGAATAGGAGGGCGGGACCAGACCACCATGCTGACCGGTCGCATACAGGAGAGGCTCCGGAGCAATCTGGCCTCAGGCAAAAAGCCCAGCCCTGGACTGGGGGGGGTCATCCAAAATGTGTGGAGAGTGGGCGGCGGAGCGCTCCACAGGCATACCACTTAAGATGGCGGCAGCACTGAGCCCGACTCCAACAGCTCCTGCACCATGAGGCTCCAGAGAAGAGCGGTCAAGCTGCTCACCAAAACGAGCAACTACAAACTAAACCCAGTGGTGAGTTGACCACCTACCCCTGCTGGGAAGACCTCGGCACGATGAGAGTCACCATCTTAAGCAGATACCAAGCCAGCCGAGCAATGCAATGCCTTCCAATTATGAAAGGGGAAGCTCTGCAGCCACGCAGAGGCACCTCTGGACTAGCAGCAGAGACCTGTGGGCCCAAATCATACTGCCACCTCAAAACCTGCTGTACCACCTCCAGACGGACTTTAAGTCTCCAGAGACTCCCTTAAGGCTCACTATGTCACCACAGAGGCACATGCAACAAGGGCTATGCAGGAGTCCGCTACATTTGGGATGCCAGGTACAACCCCTGATCCAGAGCTATCTGATATCATCGGCAGCCTTCTTTCCTGTTCTTGCCTGCTCACCTCGCCCACGTAGCCTCACACAGTCATATGCACCCTCACATCAGCCAGCTAGATGCTAGCAGTCTCCACAACATCTCTATTTCGGACTGTGTACCAGGCAAACAGCGACCACTGCAGGGGCACCGGAGGAACATCGGAGGATATAACTAGAGGGGCTAGCCTGGTTTCCCGAAGCGCAAGAGCGCCTCGCTTATACGGAACTATTGTGCTACAGCAACATCGCAGTTGATAACGAACTGGACGACATAACCACACATCCTACCCACTGATATTGCAATTATATATATATTGCCTGTCTTGTCAACACACTAGGCCGGTTGCCCTGTACTCTCTTACTCTGCACATCATAACCTCTCATGGGCTCCACCATCCGGTGGCCTCCCTCCACTACCTATATCGAATAAACTTGCTCACTGTAGGCCTATCCACTGTCATAACTCTCTACCTAATGTCAGTTTGCCTAGCCTGTACACCCACTAATCACAATACTAATATACAAGCATTCACACGTACAGGGCTGGTGCAAGGATCACAATGCCCCACCAATATGATCTGCCATGTTAACTAACGCCAGTGCTGCAGTGCCGCCGTGTTTACATTAAAAGGCCTGCAGGGACAGGCTATAGACACCAGAACCACTACATTAAGCTGAAGTGGTTCTGGGGACTATAGTGTTTCTTTAATGTGAGCTAAATTAGAGATTAGTGCACGAATAATATACTGCATTGTGTGTGTGTGTGATGGATGTCAATCTCTCCCCCCTCCCTTGTCAATCTCTTCTCCCCCCTCTCCCTCCCTTGTCACTCTCTTCTCCCCCCTTTTCCCTCTCTTCTCCCCTCTCCCTTGTCCCTCTCTTCTCCCCTGCTTGTCCCTCTCTTCTCCCCCTCCCTTGTCACTCTCTTCTCCCCCCTTGGTACTCTCTTCTCCCCTGTTGTCACTCTCTTCTCCCCTCCCCACTCTCATTCCCCCTCCCCCGTCAATTCCCCACCCTGTCAATTTCTTTCCCCCCTGTCAATTTATTCCCCCCCTCCCTGTCAATTTATTCCCCCCCTCCCTTTCAATTTATTCCCCCCCCCTTTCAATTTATTCCCCCCTCCCTCCCTGTCAATTTATTCCCTACTAATATACAAGCATTCACACGTACAGGGCTGGTGCAAGGATCACAATGCCCCACCCATATGATCTGCCATGTTAACTAACGCCAGTGCTGCAGTGCCGCCGTGTTTACATTAAAAGGCCTGCAGGGACAGGCTATAGACACCAGAACCACTACATTAAGCTGAAGTGGTTCTGGGGACTATAGTGTTTCTTTAATGTGAGCTAAATTAGAGATTAGTGCACGAATAATATACTGCATTGTGTGTGTGTGTGTGTGTGTGATGGATGTCAATCTCTCCCCCCTCCCTTGTCAATCTCTTCTCCCCCCTCTCCCTCCCTTGTCACTCTCTTCTCCCCCTTGTCCCTCTCTTCTCCCCTCTCCCTTGTCCCTCTCTTCTCCCCTGCTTGTCCCTCTCTTCTCCCCCTCCCTTGTCACTCTCTTCTCCCCTCTTGTTACTCTCTTCTCCCCGTTGTCACTCTCTTCTCCCCTCCCCACTCTCATTCCCCCTCCCCCGTCAATTCCCCAACCTGTCAATTTCTTTCCCCCTGTCAATTTATTCCCCCCCTCCCTTTCAATTTATTCCCCCTCCCTTTCAATTTATTCCCCCCTCCCACCCTGTCAATTTATTCCCCCCCTCCCACCCTGTCAATTTATTCCCCCCTCCCTTTCAATTTATTCCCCCCCTTTCAATTTATTTCCCCCCACCCTTTCAATTAATGCCCCCCTCCCTTTCAATTTATTCCCCCCCACCCTTTCAATTTATTCCCCCCCTCCCTTTCAATCTCTTCTCCCCTCCCTGTCAATTTATTCCCCCTTCCCTTTCAATTTATTCCACCCCTTCAATTTATTCCCCCCACCCTCCCTTTCAATTTATTCCCCCCTCCCTCTCAATTTATTCCCCCCTGGCAATTTATTCCCCCCCCCCTTTCAATTTATTCCCCCCACCCTCCCTGTCAATGTATCCCCCCAACCCTCCCCTACCTCTGTTGTAGCGTGGCTGAGCCCTGTATGGTCCGTGGGTACAGGGAGCTTTTGTTTCCTGTACCCGGCCGGACTAAAAGGAAGTGCACACTCAGTGCACATTTCCTGTTAGTCCGGCCAGGTACAGGAGACAGATGCTCCCTGTACCCGCGGACCATACAGGGCTCGGCCACACTACAGTGAGGGAGTGACAGGAGGGAGCGCTGAGCGATTCCCTCCTGTCAGCCCCTCTCCTCATGCTGCAGCATGAGGGGGGCCGGCGCTCCTGGCGGCACCCCTTCCCAAGGGGCTCCCTGGGCGGCTGCCTAGTCCGCCTAACAGGTAGCGCCGGCCCTGCACATGTAGACTAACTACACTATTATAATCCTAATCAAGTATCCCTAACCTATTTTCTCTCACAAATATAAAAAATGTGCTGCATTACTCTGCCATGACGATCTTCGCTATTGAATTGCCTGTACTCGCTGTTGTGGCGCTGCAGGCTTATCTGTTATGTTTTCTTATGCACAAGAAAAATAAAGAACAATAATAAAAAAAAAACAGGAAAGAATAGCAGAACCATAAGGAATTGTGGAGAGGAGAGTGTGGTGTATGGGAATGTACAATGAGGAAACCAGAGTTTCTACTGAAACTGATTTAAAGGATCACTCCACACCCTAAAGTACTTTAGCTTGCTGAAAAGCTTTATGTGTAAGAGTGTGTCCCATTTTTTTAATTTTGCAAAAAAGCGTACATTTCAATAGAAATTGGCATGTTTATAAATTAACCTGGTTACACTCCCTTGGCTTTCAAGCAGACATTCGGTCCTGTAACCAGAGGCGGCTCTCTAATTAGGCGGTTTAGGCGGCCGCCTAAGGCCTCGCGCTGGCTGGGGCCTCGCGGCCGCCTAAACCGCCTGAGGGCAGAGTGTGTCAGGCAGTGGCGTACACATGACCCATGGGGCCCCGGTGCGAAAATTGATCCGTGGGCCCCCCCCCTCGCGCTTACTCTGCCCCAGATCACATCAGCTCAATGAAGTGGTCTGGGTGTCAGGTCCCTCTAGTTTTAACCCTGCAGCTGAAAGCATAGCAGTTTCAGAGAAACTGTTATGTTTCACTGAGGGTTAATCCAGCCTCTAGTGGCTGTCTCACTGACAGCCGCTAGAGGCGCTTCCGCCATTTTAAGACACTGAACGTCCATAGGAAAGCATTGAGTAATGAAGACACACACACACACACTCTCACGAACAAATGCATACACACTAGCTAACAGACACACACATTTACTGACAGAGACACACTCAGCGGCAGACATACATACACACTCACTTACAAAACATACACTCTCACTGACAAACACACACTCACTAACAGACATCAAACAGACTCCCTAACACACACACACAAACACACTCAGTAACAGACACACACAGTAACACACTCACTGACACTCACTAGCAGACACACACACTCTAACACAAACACCAACACTCACACTAACACACACACTCACACTAACACACACACACTAACACTCACACTAACACACACACACTAACACTCACACACACACACTAACACACACACACACTCACTCACACACACACACACACACTCACACACTAACACTCACACACTCACTCACACACACTAACACTCACACACACACACACACACACGTGCACACACACTAACACTCACACACACTTACACATTTTTTTTTATTTAATCCCCCCAGCCTCCCTATCTTTTGGAGTGCTGAGGGGATTCCCTGGGGTCCAGTGGTGCTGCTGGGCTCCTAGGCGGGCAGTAAGGCTGGCCGGTGCGCGAGGGAGCACTCTCCCCTGAGTGCTTCCTCTTCAGCTCCCTCGCGCGCCACGTAGGGATGCCGGCGCCGGAAGATGACGTCATCTTCCGGCTCCGGTATCAGTGCGGTGCGCGAGGGAGCTGAAGAGGAAGCACTCAGGGGAGAGTGCTCCCTCGCGCACCGGCCAGCCTGACTGCCCGCCGGGTGTAAGCAGGGCCAGCCTCGGGGGGCCCGGAGGTGGCCGGCTTCAGGGCCCCCCAGGAGAAGAGGCTGGCCCTGTGGGTACATACCGGGTACATACCGGGACCCTGGTATGTACGCCACTGGTGTCAGGTCCTCGGTCACTGACCAAGGACCTGACACCAGGAGGGGGCCCGGCGGCTTGCCGGTATGCCGCCGGGTGCGAGGCCCCTCCTGGCTGCCCGGCCACCCTCGCAGACACTGGTCTGCAGCTCCGCAGTGTGCAGAGCTGCAGACCATGTGACTCGCGAGAATTGGCCAATCAGAGCGTTGCCGCGGGTTACCACGGCAACGCTCTGAAATCTCGCGAGACTACATGGTCTGCGTGGCCACCGGACCAAGGTAGGCTCTCCCTCCCCATCACTCCCCCCACACTCAACCTCACCCCCCACCACCATCACCACTGCCAGCCTCACCCCCCACCACCATCACCCCCCCACCCTCACCATCACCCCCACCACCCTCACCATCACCCCCCACCCCCCTCACCATCACCCCCATCCCCCTCACCATCACCCCCTCACCATCACCCCCATCACCCTCACCATCACCCCCCACCACCCTCACCATCACCCCCACCCCCCTCACCATCACCCCCACCACCCTCACCATCACCCCCTACCCCCCTCACCATCACCCCCACCACCCTCACCATCACCCCCCACCACCCTCACCATCACCCCCCCACCCCCCTCAGCCTCACCCCCACCACCCCCAGCCTCAGCCTCACCCCCCACCCTCACCATCACCCCCCACCCCCCTCACCATCACCCCCCACCCCCTCACCACCCCCAGCCTCACCCCCCTCAGCCTCCCCATCACCATCACCCCCCACCCTCACCATCACCCCCACCACCCTCACCATCACTCCCCACCACCCTCACCATCACCCCACCACCCTCACCATCACCCCCACCACCCTCACCATCACCCCCCATCCCCCTCACCATCACCCCCCACCACTCTCACCATCACCCCCCACCCCCTCACCATCACCCCCCCATCCCCCTCATCATCACCCACCACCACCCTCACCATCACCCCTCACCACCACCCCCCACCCACCTCACCATCACCCCCACCACCCTCACCATCACCCCCACCACCATCACCCCCCCCACAGCCCTCACCATCACCCCTCCCCACCCTCACCATCACCCCCACCCCCTCACCATCACCCCCACCACCCTCACCATCACCCCCACCCCCTCACCACCCCCAGCCTCACCCCCCTTAGCCTCCCCCCATCACCATCACCCCCCACCCTCACCATCACCCCCACCACCCTCACCATCACCCCCCACCACCCTCACCATCACCCCACCACCCTCACCATCACCCCCCACCACCCTCACCATCACCCCCCACCACCCTCACCATCACCCCCACCACCATCACCCCCCACCACCCTCACCATCACCCCCCATTCCCCTCACCATCACCCCCCACCACTCTCACCATCACCCCCCACCCCCTCACCATTACCCCCCAACCCCCTCATCATCACCCACCACCACCCTCACCATAACCCCTCACCACCACCCCCACCCACCTCATCATCACCCCCCACCACCCTCACCATCACCCCCACCACCATCACCCCCCCACAGCCCTCACCATCACCCCTCCCCACCCTCACCATCACCCCACCCCCCTCACCATCACCCCCACCACCCTCACCATCACCCCCCACCCCCATCACCATCACCCCCACCACCTTCACCATCACCCCCCACCACCCTCACTATCATCACCATCACCCCCACCACCCTCACCATCACCCCCCCGCTCCCTGTCACCATCGCACCCCCTCTCCCTCTCACCATCGCACCCCCTCTCCCTCTCACCATCGCACCCCCTCTCCCTCTAACCATAACACTCCCTCTCCCTCTCACCATCGCACCCCCTCACTCTCACATTACCCCCTCTCACTCTCACATTACCATCACCCCCCTCCCTCTCACATTACCATCACTCCCTCCCTCCCTCTCACATTACCATCACCCCCCGCTCCCTCTCACATCACCCCCGCTCCCTCTCACCATCACACCCCCCGCTCCCTCTCACCATCACACCCCCGCTCCCTGTCACCATCACACCCCCTGCTCCGAAAAAGGAAAAGTGTATCCCGCGCCTAATATATTATATGTGCAAAAAAGTATACATACATATATTCACAAATATATCTGGAAGGAGCCGAACCTCAGGATAAAAACAGAGAATAAAACACAATAGTGCAATACAGTAAAAAAATTATTTTATGGTGGTGAGTACGGCTATATAAAATCCACTCACATTTGTATGAGCTATAACAGAGCTCAGCTGTGCAGCGCTTGGACGGTACAATCCCCGTCTTGGGATATGTTGTAGTATATGCAGGTGCTTCCAAAGTGCAGTATGCGTGGTATATGCGGTCTGCGCATTAGGTCTCCTCGGCCGGTGAGCGAGATTAGTCTCGCCCACCGGCCGACGTAATCATTAGGAGGAGCGTCGCGGAGGCGGAGACAGCGGCGAGGGACATCGCCGCTGTCCCAGGTAAGTGACTGAAGGGGTTTTCACCCCTTCAGTAACTGGGGATTGGTGGGTGGGAGGGAGAGGGACCCTCCAGTGTCAGAAAAACGGATCGTTTTTCTGGCACTGGAGTTTCCCTTTAAGGCAAATCTGAGCAACATAACAATTTCATTTTCATAATGTTGTTATAATGCCTGGAGGGGTCTTTTAAGTGAAAAACCAGTGGATAAAGGGCAGGTAAGAAAAATGTATGAAATAGATTTATAATGGGAACATCAAGTAAGTGCTTCATAAGTGCCAAATACCTACCATGAGTACTATGTGTGATGTGGGTGGCAAATGTGAGGTTTAAGTGTAATGAAACAAAAGACGAGGGCTGCGCGTGACATGCTTGTGAATTGACTCCCAAATGGCTGTTATTGCCTAAATTTTAAGCACAATTTAGCAAGGCCCTTTTTACTTCTAGTGTCTGTCAACATTATTTATTCTGTCACTTACTTCCTGGTATGTTTTCCCACTGTGTAATAGTAAATCTCGGGTAAATAATACTAATACTAATAATAATATTAAAATGAGAGCTATGTGTTATGCTGTTATCTTGAAGAAACACTATAGCGTAATGCAAATGTGTATTCCTGACACTATAGTGTCCTAGTCACCATTAGGTGACAGCCCCCCCCCCCCTGTAAGGGTTAAAAAGTACTTTTACTCACCTTTTCTTTGCTGCTCTTTCTGAGGCTTACCCTGCCTCCTTGGTGATCTCAGTCAATCCAGTGCTTTCCCATAAAAATGCATTGGCAGTCTAGCGTGCATGCACGGTTCAATGCAGTGCTATGCCAATCGGATGGTCTCTGTGTTTTAAACAGCTATTTCTCCTGAAGCACCCATAGTGGCAATATTTTCTGTTGTTGGGTTAAAACTAGAGGGACATGGCACTTTAGAAAGAGAGACCCCTATAAGGCCAAGTGCTTTGGGTACTTAATGTTGATTAAATGAGATACATTTCAGTCCAAACTGCAGTCAGTCAAATTCCTGAACTCAGAGTTGAAATTTATCTAAATCATGAAACAGCCATATCACACAATGGCAGAGCAAGTCTCTTGTGGTTTGTGATTCTGAATTCCTCCCGTTGATGGAAAAAAAACATGACTGATGGCTATTGGACAGTCACACATTTCCGCTCCATTTTTGTTCATCTCATTCAAGTTCTGAATCAGTTTTTAGTACCAAATCTGCCATTATTTTTGCATCACAAAAAAAAATTCTGGTTTTGGGAAAAATGGTTTGGCTGTGTTGAATTTTGTAAAAGTCTAGTCCTATGTATGTAATGTAGGTAGCACTGGAGTTTCAAATGTGTATTGCAACTTTGCAAGTACCATTTCTTTGATGCTGATCATGTTGAAAATGACAAAAATCAGTTATTGATTGACACTAGCTGTGATTTATCCCTAAAAGGCCAAATAAGTCAATAAACACATCTAAACCGAAAACTGAAATGAAGGACAAATGCGGATTATTTTCTAAATTACATTTTCATTCGAATTGCAAGTAAAGTTTGATGAAATTTGCTGTACTGTTTAATTTTGTTGGACTTTTAATTGACTATCTTGAAGAGGTTTTGAAATGTGAAAAGCCCTTCCAGGATATTCAGATTCAATGGAATAATGGCAAACAGCAGATTTAATTGCACATTAATAAACTGAAGGCTGTTTGGTGAAATAATAAGAATAAATATACTTTTTTAAATTTACCTAACTGAATTAAAGTAGACCTGTTACAGAACACTTTTGCAGTTTTCACATTATTTTAATAGATTTTCTATCTGCAAGGGAGTTATTATCAAAAGGCAAATATTTTTATTGCAACATATGTAGAGCCATATGTATTGTCATATGCCACCTCTCAAGCGCTGCTAACAGATGCATGTGGTAAGCCTTAGATGTATAAATGCTGTTATAATAATTTATGACATGACAAGTTAAAATTATTCTCTCATCATCCTATTATTTCACACTTTAAAAGGGTACCCAACTTTTGTCAGTTCTTTTAAATTATCATATCAATTTGCCTCCACTCCAAAAAAGCCCAGAGAGGATCTCCTGAGCCAGCCCATACAGGGCAGGCACTATTGAAGTGGCAATTCTGTGTGCCATGAGGGGCCAGTGGGTACATCAAAGATCTCTGTGATAGGCACTTCAATCCAGCAGAGGATAGAAGATAGGACCTGTGATCTCTAGCCTGCAGCTCTGCTGGGAATGTTCCTCTTGCAACTCGAGCCCCCGGATCATGTGAACGTAAACTCTAGTACTAGGAGCTGCAGGCTAGAATTAACTCACCACCTGAGCATCAGGGTTTGCAATGTCCCCCCTCACGGGCCAAAGGTAAGGGGGATATAACATATATTTATTTATTTAAATTTTATATTTGCCTTGCTTCCATCTGCCCCCCACCCCCCACAATACCTCCCACAACATTCACACACTGCACCCCTCATAAACACCCACTGCACCCGTCACACACACACACTGTAACCCCACCACACACACATTGCACCCCTCCCACACATACACACACTGCAGTCCTCACACACTGTACTCCCCCCCAACAGACACAAAGACACACATTGCACCCATCATACGCACACACACATTGCACCCATCACACACACATTGCACCCCTCACACACACATTGTACCTCACACACAAACTGCACCCCTAATACACATACTGCACACCTAACACACACACTGTACCCCTCACACACATTGCATCCTTCACACACATTGCCTCTCTCACACACACTGCAGCCCCCACACACATATTGAAACTCTCACACACACTCTGCACCACTCACACACACTGCAGCCCTCACACACACATTGCATCCCTCACACACACACTGCACTGCTCACACATTCAGTGCACCCCTCACATAACATATTTTATGACTGCATTCTAACACCAAAAGTAAAGGGATGGAGGTGTTCTGAACACACTAAAAGCACTACAGGGATATATTGGAGACTTTAGCTGTCTTGAATAGTACAAATAGTTATAATATTATTATAATGGACCTTTATATAGCGCCAACTTTTATTACACAGCACTTATATTATAAAAGGGGTAACTGTAACAATAAGTGAGACAATTACAAAAGATTACAGGAACAAAAACGTGAACCCTGTTTAAACAGACTTAGGCTTTACTCCTACATATAGACATTATTTTAACATTATGAAGAAATGCCATTATTTTACTTATTAAAACACATATTTTGGCAGTCTAACAATTTTTATTTAAATTAATTTTGTTATATCTACTACTATGACAAAATGGTGTCTCTCATTGAAAGCTGATGGCAGACTGTCTCTCAAGAGATACCATATAATCATTAAAATGTTTTACACTTCTAATATTTATGTAAAGAATAAATGGAAAATTAAAATGGGGAACATTTGCATAATTCTAATTGTTTATATAAGAAATATACAGAAACCATTGCTGTGTTTCCTATGTTTCGGAATGCATTTATGCATTTCTAGTTTAAAGTAAAAGTTTTGCTAATATTTTTGAAAGTAAAAGTGCTTGGTAGTAAAGGGGTTGACTCACATCCCACCAGGCATGGACTTGGTAGAAAATGAAATCTGAGGCTCTCTCTTGGCTTATAGAGTACAGTAGTATCCAATGAATTATGAATCCATCACCTGCTGTAAATCAGTAAGGGGATAAGATAGACACACTAAGTCATTTTCCAATGGTTTGTGGGAAGGAAAGTGCCACAACCAATGACTCATTTTACATCAGATCACTTGTGCAGTTTACTAGGATAAGTGTTACACTCACCCTCCCAAAAGTCAGGTTTTAGGTTAAGGGGTAAGGTCACCATAAATAAATATGATCAAATGCCTTTCTTTCAGCTTTTTGTTACGACCATGATGGTATCACTAGCAGTACAGTTTCCATAATGGCAGCAGAATGCAAAAAGAATGTCTGTGTACAGCATAATAATCGCATACAGGATGCACAGTAAAATCATATTTCTAAAACCAAAGCTATTTTTAAAGTGTTACAAAAATCTGCCTCTGTCTCTGTAGAGCTATTATGGATATGAGAGAACTCATTCACTCCTCCTCCCTCACCATAGGAGCGGCATGATATGTGAAGCGTCCTTTACTGTTTAGACGTAGACTGTTCTATACAGACATTAAATCGGTGGCATGGGCTTCCACAATGTTATGTGAAATATGTTCCTCTACAAGTAGGTAATTATTCCTGGAGTTTAAAAGTTAGGCATGGCCAGATAAACATAGGGGCTAATGGAGCTGCATCTGCAGGGCTATGCCCATGGAATAGCCACGTTGTTCCGACCTCCCACCCCACCACATTTATAGATTTTTATCCCCCTACTCACATGTTGTTGCTCTAATATGTTTTAAATAGGAAATGGACCATTGGAACTTAGGAGGTTTGCAGGGGGAACAAACCTTTTGTGAACTGGCTATAAAATTATTTCAACTTATTTTGTAATTTTGGGCAAAAGCTCAGCGTCTTCTTAACATCAAGTATATATATCCATTTCCACTACACTCACAACCAGTGGCGTACATACCAGGGTCGCAGGGGTCGCGGCTGCGACCGGGCCCGGCCCACCAGGGGGCCCGGCCGCCCCTGCGACCCGGTATGTACGCTCTGGGCCAGCCTCTTCTCCTGGGGGGCCCAGGAGCCGGCCACCTCCGGGTCCCCCGAGGCTGGCCCTGCTTACACCCGGCGGCCGGCTGGTGCGCGAGGGAGCACTCTCCCCTGAGTGCTTCCTCTTCAGCTCCCTCGCGCACCGCACTGATACCGGAGCCGGAAGATGACGTCATCTTCCGGCGCCGGTATCAGTACGCGGCGCGCGAGGGAGCTGAAGAGGAAGCACTCAGGGGAGAGTGCTCCCTCGCGCGCCCGCAGGACCAGCCAGCCCGCCGGGTGACCGGCCCCCCCAGGAGCCCAGCAGCACCACTGGACCCCAGGGAATCCCCTCAGCACTCCAAAAGGTAAGGAGGCTGGGGGGATTAAATAACAAAAAAACATGTGTAAGTGTGTGTGAGTGTTAGTGTGTGTGTGTGTGAGTGTGTGTGTGTGAGTGTTAGTGTGTGTGTGTGTGAGTGTTAGTGTGTGAGTGTTAGTGTGTGTGTGTGTGTGTGTGTGTGTGAGTGTGTGTGTGTGAGTGTTAGTGTGTGTGTGTGTGTGAGTGTTAGTGTGTGAGTGTTAGTGTGTGAGTGTTAGTGTGTGAGTGTGTGTTAGTGTGTGTTAGTGTGTGTGTGTGTGTGTTAGTGTGTGTGTGTGTGTGTGTGTGTGTTAGTGTGTGTGTGTTAGTGTGTGTGCGTTAGTGTGTGTGTGCGTTAGTGTGTGTGAGCGTTAGTGTGTGTGAGCGTTAGTGTGTGTGTGTGTGTGTTTGTGTTAGAGTGTGTGCTAGTGAGTGTCAGTGAGTGTTACTGTGTGTGTCTGTTACTGAGTGTGTGTGTGTGTGTGTGTGTGTGTGTTAGTGAGTCTGTTTGATGTCTGTTAGTGAGTGTGTGTTTGTCAGTGAGAGTGTATGTTTTGTAAGTGAGTGTGTATGTATGTCTGCCGCTGAGTGTGTCTTTGTCAGTAAATGTGTGTATCTGTTAGCTAGTGTGTATGCATTTGTTCGTGAGAGTGTGTGTGTGTCTTCAGCACTTACCTTTCTCCAGCGCCGGACTCCCATGGCGCTGGGGATCCCTCCGCCTCTCAGCTCCGAATGCGCATGCACGGCAAGAGCCGCGCACACATTCAAACCGCCCATAGGAAAGCATTACTCAATGCTTCCCTATGGACGTTCAGTGTCTTAAAATGGCGGAAGCGCCTCTAGCGGCTGTCAGTGAGACAGCCACTAGAGGCTGGATTAACCCTCAGTGAAACATAACAGTTTCTCTGAAACTGCTATGCTTTCAGCTGCAGGGTTAAAACTAGAGGGACCTGACACCCAGACCACTTCATTGAGCTGATGTGATCTGGGTGTCTGTAGTGGTCCTTTAAGTGTGTGTGCATCTGCATGCAGTGGCGTACATACCGCGGTCGCAACCCCTGCGACCAGGTGCCCGCCGCCATGTGTTGCTGCTCCGGCCCGCGCAGAGTAAGCGCGAGGGGGGGGGGCCCACGGATCAATTTTCGCACCGGGGCCCCATGGGTCATGTGTACGCCACTGCTCACAACATGCACCTTTTTCTCTGTCCCAGTCTACATATGCGATTTAAAGGCGTACTATAGGCACCAAAACAACGTTAGCTTAATATAGCAGTTTTGGTGTATAGATCATGCCTCTGAAGTTGTACTGCTCAATTCAATGCCATTTAGGAGTTAAATAACTTTTGTTTCTGTTTCTGTAGCTCTAGACACACTGACTGATACAGCCTGCATGAAATCAAAATGGTTTCATTTTCAATCAGATGCAAATGACTCTTACAGTACTTTAAACTTTTTTAACTCCTGCTCTGTAAATTGAACTTTAAAGGGACACTGTAGGCACTCAGACCACTTCAGCTCATTGAAGTAGTCTGGGTGCTGTGTCCCTTTTGCACTTAGTGCTGAAATGTTAAAGAGTTGGCCCTCTGCAGCTGTCTAACAGACAGCCACTAGAGGGCTTCCAGAATCTAAATGGACTTTCGGTCAGTTATCTGACGCTGGACGACCTCACGGACCTCCAGCGTCAGATTTTCCCCATAGGAAAGCATTACTTAATGCTTTCCTATGGGGAGGTCTAATGCGCACGCGGCTATTGCTGAGCATGCGCATTAGGTCTCCCCCGGATTAGGTCTCCCCCGTATTAACCCCTTCAGCCCTGTGGGAGGTGGGCCCTGAGGGAGGGGCACTACAGGAGCCTATAGTGCCAGGAAAATGGCTTTTTTTCCCTGGCACTAAAGGATCCCTTTAATTACATACAGAGTATAACAAGCTATTAACAGTGCATGAGATAATACATTCTAAATAAAGGAAGTGTAAACATAAAAGGACTCTGTACAGGAAGTGTTTAGGAAGGCTGTGTAAGTCACATGCAGAGAGGTGTGGCTAGAGCTGTATTAACAAAGTGATTTAACTCCTTATTGGCAGATCATTTAGCAGTGAGAGTGCCCCATACACCAAAACTGTATTAAGCTAAAGTTGTTTTGGCTATCTATATATGTGTTTGGTAGTGAAGATTTACGAAAAAATAAAATCTACTAATTTATGTGCTAACTTCATGAAAATCTAAAAATACAATAAAAGACCAAACATTTTTCTTGTGGTCTCCAAGTTTCCCTTTTAGATAAATTTTCATGTGTTTTCACTATGTTCAACGTTAACAACAGAGCACATTGTCTTTTTTCCAACTACCCACAGCTGACAGCAATAACAGTAGCAGCTACAGTGTTAGAAACCATGATTTGTGATTGACTTTCATGGATCCCTTTCTTTGTTTATTTACATTTCATGTTCAGTTTGCTAAAAGTGGAGCAGAACATTTATTCTTTGAACATAAGGGACCCTTTAAACATTCTTTCTTTCTTTCTTTCTTTCTTTTTTTCTATTTCGTGTAATGTGCTTATGCTGTTCTTACTATTCATTTGAATTTTTTTTTTGCTTTCCTGTCTGCAGCACGGACACATAATCATATGTATATAAACCACAAAACTTAAGAAAAGTATAATGTTACTTTTACTAGTTAAATTACATGAATGAAATCATTTACTCCGTCTTCAATCAAGTATTCCTCAACAGTTTTTCCTTGTCTGAGTAAGATTTGTGTCAACATTTCTCATCACTAGGGTTTCTTTTTTATTTTTCATTTTACATATTTAAGCAAACTTTTCAATTGCATAACTGTATGTATGCATGTCCATTTTTTGCATTCATTAACCAATGTTATTAATACAAACCTGCATTATATTTATCCAGATATTTTTGCTAGGTATTGCCAGACACACGCAAAATGAAAATACGCTAATTGAATTGCAGCTACAAACATTTTGTTTTTATTTCTGCCATCTAACACCTTATAATCTTTTTGATTTATTTAATGCCTGTTGTTTGTCACTTCTATTCTGAAGCTTCCTTGCAACTGTCTTGATACAGTATGACTTGCAAAGTGTTGACCAAGTCCTAAACAGAACAAAAGGAAAGTTGTATTACAGGTCGTTAGGAATGCCAGGGTTATGAGATACCAACTAAGAGTCAAAAACTCTGTTGTCTCTGAATAGGAGTAGTTTTTAATGAGTCAGTGTCCAGAAGTACACAGTAAGATAAAGCTACTCAGACTAAGGGAAACCAGAAAACATTGGTTGATTAAAAGCATAGTCTGTACAATAACATAGTACACACTTAATGGAAAACACGTAAGACGTCACGGTGCCTGGAGTCTGTATGTGAAGTGTTTCACATAAAGGGTTTAACCCTTTTGCATCTGGAGTTGTATATCCTCTTCCGGAAGCGTAACTTGGGTGTCATTAGGCAGTCTAGAACAAGTGTTCTGGACATATTGGATGTCGGTCAGCAGAATTTGGCCTCTGCGCTGGTATATAAGGTAAGTTTCAACTTTATTTTATTTTTTCAGTTGGGGGGGTGGGGGAGGGAGGTGGAACCAGGCTAGGAAAGGTTAGAACTAAAATCAGCAACAGATTAGGAAGAAAAAAATATATAGTTAGAAATTAATGGAAAGTCATTTGTCTTGCAAGCCTTGTACTCAGAATACTATGAGCACCATTGATCAAAGTCCCTGTAACATGTGGTATCAAAGTCTGCACAAATTTTTTTAATGAAAACAGCCAGAGTGAGCGAGTGAGCTGAACACATTATACACTTTCACCGTGGCACATTTAGACAACTATTGTGTTTTTGGCACGAGATATATCACACATTGTCATACATACACTGTGTATCTCAGCTAATCTGGAAACTGTAAAATAAAGTAGCTGTGTTCTTCACTAATCCTTTTACTTTCAGATTGTTAAATCCTACCTGACCAAAACAGAACTATAATGTAAGCTCATTGAGCAGGGCCCTCCACATCGCTGTTCCTGTACGTCCAGTTGTCTGGTTACAATTACGTGTCTGTTAGTCCACCCATTGTACAGCGCTACGGAATCTGATGGCGCTATATAAATAATAAAATAATAATAATAATCCATTAAGTTTTCACTGTAAATATGAAGTACCAAAGATATGTTTAACCCCTTAACGCCATTACGGCTTTGTATGCCGTCCCCATTATAATGAGCTTTAAAGCCGTTGCGGCGGCATGGAACTCTTCTGGAGGACTGCCTGACAGCCCAGGTAGCCCTCCAATGGCAAATCAGGCCCCCGGGCGCCATGTGATCGCTCTCAAAGAGCGATCACATGGCCCCCTATAGCTGGCCGTGGATCTGCCAGCAGAGGGACTGTCTGGGTTGTCAGACAGTGCCCCTGCTGGTGGGAAGTATGAAAAAAAAATTAAACCTGTTTAAAACTAAATAAATGTGTGTGTGTGTATATATATATATATATAATATAAATACATCTTATATATCTGTAACGTCATACGTAGTGTATTTTAATGTTAATATAAGTACATATATTAGTATTAAAATACACTTAGAATGAAGTTACATATATATAAGATATATATACTATATATATAATACATATATATTTTATATTTATATATATATATGTATAATTACCAATAATGAATAAATAAAATAATAAAATAAATAAATAAAATATATTTAAAAAAATTAAAATAAATTATGTATACATATGTAATTACATTCTAACTGTATTTTGTTATTAATATATATGGTAACAAAATACACTTAGAATGACATTCTATATATATATATATATACATTCTATATATATATATATATATATATATATATATATATATATATATATATATATAATACAAATAACCGCAAATATATATATATATATATATATATATATATAAAAAAATATATATAATTACATTAATGATTACATAAGTATATACGTAGAATTTAAATACAGATATATGTGTGTATATATATATATATATTAACATTCTACGTGTATATTTAAGTAATCTTTTAGCATAATTATGTGATTTTATTAATTAAAATTTGATTGACATGCCTGACAACCCAGGCAGAAAGTGCAGAGAATGTAATTCACAAGTACTATATTTAACCCTGTAACTTTCCAAGACACCATAAAACCTGTAAAAAAGTAGACAACCCAAGGTATTGCAAGTGGGGTATGTCCAGTGTTTTAGTAGCCACTTAAACACAAACACTGGCCAAATGTTAGTTTTTTGCTTTTTTCACGCAAAAACAAATATGAACGCTAACTTTGGCCAGTGTTTGTGGCTACTAAAACACTGGACATACCCCACTTGCAATACCTTGGGTTGTCTACTTTTGCAAATGATATGCCATCATGGGGGTAATTCTCATTCATGGGCTACCACATGGTCTCAAAGGTAACATTACTAATCTGGTATGTGAAAAAATGTGAAATGTGAAAAAATGTGAAAAAAACAGAAAAATTTAATGTGCTATATTTCACCCTGTAACTTTCCAAAACACCGTAAAACCTGTTAAAGGGGGGTACTGTTGTACTCATGAGATGTTGCTGAATACAAATATGTGCATTTTATTCCAGTAAAAGCTAACAGTATTATGACATTTACAGCTAAAATGTCATGCAAAACTACAAAAACTAACACTAACACACACACACACTCTAACACTAACACACACACTAACACACACACACACATACTCTAACACACACACACACTCTATAACACACACTCTAACACTAACACACACACACACACACTCTAACACGAACACATACACACTACACACACACACTAACACGAACATACACACACACTCTAACACTAACACACACGTTTTTTTTTTAAATTTAATCCCCCAGCCTCCCTACCTTTGGGAGTGCTGAGGGGATTCCCTGGGGTCCAGTGGTGTTGCTGGGTGGCCGGTCACCGGGCTGGCTGGCGGGCTCGCGAGGTGCTCCCTGTTCAGCTCCCTCGGGCGCCGCGTACTGATGCCGGAGCCGGAATATGACGTCATATTCCGGCTCCGGCATCAGTGCGGTGCGCGATGGAGCTGGGCAGAGAGCGCTCAGGGGGAGAGTGCTCCCTCGCGCACCCGCCAGCCAGCCCGCCCGGAGACACCAGGCCACCCTCGGGGGGCCCTGAGGTGGCCAGCTCCTGGGCCCCCCAGAAGAAAAGGCTGGCCACACTGGGTACATACCGGGTCGCAGGGCGGCCGGGTCCCACCCCTGTGACCCCGGTATGTACGCCACTGTGTGTTACTGTATGTCTTTGTGTGAAAGTGTTTGTCTGTGTGAGCAAGCATAACAATGAGGGGTCCTGTAAGGGGAAGGAGTGGCCAGCACACCTGTTTAGCACAGGACCTGCAAATGCCGTTCATCATGTTACAATATCATACATTTATTTTTTATTGGTTTACTTCTACTGTTGGAGTGTTCCTCTAATGTACCAATTTGATGATACTGAAGTGCAATTATACCTATTATGAAAACATACATTTACATTACAAGTATTTATGTTTACTTATACATTCTCATCTTTGACATGCCATACTTTACTGTTGCATTCCTGATTAGCTGAAAAGAGCTCTCAATTTAGCTCAAGAAAGCACTTATTGTAATTCGCACTTCTAGAAGATGAAGAAGACTCATTACAGAGTTGCTGCTGTTAGTCCTGTTGGAATAAAAGTTTCCGTGCCTATAAAATTCTAGGAAGATCCACAGATCGTGTATGATGATAATAGCATAGTGATGCAGGCAACTGCTGGATGAAGAACCAGTAGCTTAAGAAACTCTTCCAGATAGATGGGGACACCCAAAAGGGAGAATTTCAAGTAAGCATATCCTTCTTTAGCTTGTCTCCCTTGCCACTGCTCTATGAGCAGAAATATCATTTGCTAAATATACCAGGCCCCCAAAACTGACAAAACTGCCTTAAGAATTTATCCTACAATGAGACCTAACTAGTGCATGTCAAAGTATTAAGCATTTGGGAGGGGTTGGCAGGGGGATCTATCTGAGAAACAGAGTGGGTGCACTTTCCTGAGCTCTGTGCTTACTCCTTTAGAAATTGGAATCTTGGAGTGGAGCTGGTGCATGGAACCGCTTCCAAAATACCTCCTCGGCTGCATTAAGGTGCCAGGGGTAAAAAAAACTTAAAAACTGAAGGCAGTCAAAGGCCCCACCAGTTGCGACATTTGGGAACTCCTACATGTTCCGCAAAGGCAACATGGGAAAGATGACTCTGGGTGACGAGGGGTCCTTCTATTCATCTGAGGTTCTCTCCTATGATCCTGGGGAAGGAGCCTAACTATGCCTGCCGGCAAGGACTAAATCCAATACACCAGCTACCGGGGACCTGGTCACAGTGGACCAGATTAAATGTAAAAAGTAATCCAGGCACTGCAAAGTATCCCAAAAAGGCAATTTTTATTGGACCTACGAACCAAAATACAATGTTTCGACCCCTTAAGGTCTTTGTTTGGAGTACCTGGATTACTTTCTACATTTAAACTCTATATTTGGTCCTCTGGTACTGGGACTGATCCGGTCAAAGCACCCAAGGATTCCTGAGAGAAGGGTCTGAGTGCAGTTCCACAACCTATAAGTGGACCAGATTAAAGATATGTTAATATTGCATGTGAGATGGCCAACTGCAAGAAATCTATCAAAGACACCACGACTAAGTTTACCATCTTGCATGCAATAATTAGTACACACAACTCTATGCTCACCTTAGTGGAACACAAGCTGACTGATCTCCAGCAAAAACAAGCCACCACTGCAGATAGAATCGAAACCTTAGAGGACCAGAGACGACGTTATAATCTAAAAGTCCATGGTGTCCCAGACTCAGTAGGCCTACCCGACTTATTACACTATGTTCTTCGTCTGCTCAATCTTTTATTACCACCGAAACAGGCCAAAGCAGTGAAAATCGATAGCCTGTTCAGACTATCGAAAAACCGGCGACTGTACCAACGGCAGCAACGGCGGATCTTATTATCAGGTTTCAATCATTACAAGACAAGTCCCTTATACGAGCGGCTGCCCGTGAAAAATCTTCCTTGAGGTTTGAGGATTCTGCTTTGTCACTGTACCCGGACCTCACTAGAGGCACCATTACATGGCGCAGGATCTTGAAACCGCTATTGCTGCTCTTTCCTGCTAAGGATATTTCCTATCACTGGGGGTTCCCGAAGGTGCTGTCATTCTCGCACTTAGGAAAGATGACAGGGTGCATAGCTACCAGGAACTGAACTAACTGTAACAGTTAGGCCTGTCAGAGCCATCGATAACAGTACAGCAAAACTTGTCACGAATTGACCCCTCTGTTATTCTGTTGTTCCCCACTCAACTCAACACCGGATGCCTACCGGAGAGGAGACCAAACAGTAGACCCTCCAGTTCCTGCGAGGACCATCAAGTTCCACCACCATGAATCTCACTTAAGTTGCTAGATGCTGTTTTTTATATTGTTTATATATGTTCTCTGTTTCTCTATCCTTTCTACCATAAGGCTTAGGCTCAGTTCCAGCTGCTAAATAGTGGTATGTTATTCGACCTACCTGGTCGCCCTCCCCTCCCCTAGTTTACATGGAAATGCAAACATGGATATTATTTGTAGGCCTGGAGTGGGGACCCATTTTCTCAGATTTGTGTATCTTTGGTTGCACTGAGATGTAACTTCCAACCCCAGGGGATGCACAGTTTAGCCACCTAGTTGTATACATTCTTATTTCCATTTGCTAGTACACATACGTATGTGCCTGCAGTAACATTCCAGCCTGAACATTTAGTTGACTTTTTCCTAGAACATAACAGTTTAGATTTCCTCTCTCTACAAAATTGGGCACTATTCTAATTGCCATATTCTTATATTTTATGCATGACATGTGTTTGCTTCTGTCATTGTGTTACAGCGGGTGACTCTTTTTTATTTCGCACAAATAAAATAAAGAATGACAAAAAAAAAACAAGTATTTAGTATTCGGGTAAGAGTGAAAAGTCATCATAACAGTATTACTGAATTATCGAATTTGATTTCTAAATACTACCCTAGCAGACAAGCAGGACAATAATGCCCAGGTTTTATGACCTATAACATTGTTAAATGGTTAACATGGAAGCAAATGGGATTGAAAGGAATAACCCGAGGTCTAGCAAAACAGAGGACACTGTGTCAAAATGACAGGCCTAATCAAGGGTAGCAGAAATATGAATAAAATATAAAAAGTTATGTCTCAACACCAATGTATACTTGGTGCAATACAAAGTATTGAGCATTCTGAAGCGTTAAATAACCCAAAAAGGGGGGCAGGGCCTGAACACGGAGCAGGCCAGATGTGTTTTTAAAAACCTCTGACACACCAGAGATTACGTTTGGCTTTTATTAACCATATTCGTGATTTAAGTGGCTCTACATGACAGAGGCTCATTGCTGCATCGAGTGGGGGCTTGTGGATACCTGTTCCATGTCCCTCTGTTAAATTATACTACACTCCACATATGAGGCCTAGCGTGGTAGATGGCCTGGTGGCCTGGAGAGGCGGCCGAAGTCCTGACACGGGGACTGATATGAGTGACAGCTCACCTGGACCGGTGGGGGTTATCCCGGTTCCCACTGGGGAAACTAACTTACCCACAACAGCAGAATTCTCAGCCGATATGAGAAACGCATGTCGAGTCTAAGATGGTCGCCGAGCCACAACCTCCACAATCTTGAGAGGACCTGGCGATCAAAGCCTGGAGAGAGTGCTTCGAGGCTCGGTTTGACCGGATCTGCCAGACGTTCTGGAAGCACTTAGAACAAAAAACTTTCCTCCCTGCTTTACCTGCTACACCAGAGAGTGCGGCTGAAACAGCGGTTCACAGATCCGACTCTGGTTCGGGGGCCACCCTGAGGTGAGTCCACCTTGCCGCCCGAATTACAGGACGAACCCCTAGGCACAGGAGCAGCATGAAGCCCGTGCCCATGCCGAGCAGAGAGGGAAGACCCTTCAGAGTGGGAGACTGGCTCCTCTTCAAACTTGCAACCGGGAAGATGGCACCAATGGCCGGGTTTGTGACACTGGGAGCCCATGGGCTCAGGAAACAGCCAAGTCTGCACATGAAACCTCGTGGGCCACAAGGAAATACTTGGAGAAACAACAAGTTGCTATGAAACACAGTAAGTACCCACCAGTGATGCCTGACTCAGGCATAGGCTGACTGTCACCCCTTACACGTTCCATGGCCCTCACCTTGGACCCTGAGTTGTGGCTCACCTGCTCACCTTCCCAGTGAACACATGCCTGAGTTATGTTAATTTAGTTTATTTTATTTACTTTAAATTTAATTAACCACCCCAGTATTTTAGTGACAACCTGATGATCTTTTTATTCGCCTTATTACTTAGGCATATCTAACATGTGCCCTAACTGAGATTCAGTCATAGTATAAGTACCCAGTGTCTTCTTTCTAATGCCATTATCAACAGTTCTGTGATATAGCATCTCTTTGTGTATTTGTTTACCTGCATAGAGTTGTATTGCTGATGACTTTATGTATTTTTTACAACAAAAAGTGTAGTATTCTTGACATTGTTTGATTTGCTTTTGCTATTCTTAACTTGTCACGACTAACTATGTGGTCCAGCACGCAGAAACTATGTAAATATATACATAAGTAAGAAAAGGAAAATAACAGGATAGAGCGTAAACCGGACCTTAGAATGGCCGGACTAATACGCTAGAGACAGAGAATGGTCAAAGGGAAAGCCGAGGTCAAGGAAGCCAGAAAATACTCAATACCGATAAAACAAGCCAAGTCAGGGAAACCAGAGATCAGAATAATCAGGGAAACGCCAAGGATCAGGATACCAGGAAATCAGAAACACGGAAATAGCACTCTCGGGAAACCAGGAAACTGAAACCACGACAGGGCAAAGTTCTGGGAAAAGCTAGGGGTTTAAATACCCCTCTCTAGGCTATGATTGGTCAGAGGGCGACCTCTGACCCCAAAACGTACGTGTGCGTTGACGTCGTGACGTCACGCACACGTTGGTATAACTCTCGGGGGCGGGGCTATCCATAGACGCGACCACGTGGTCGGCGCCATATTGGATTCGGGCGTGATGCCCGGAAGAAGTGAGTGCGCGGTTCCCGGCTCGCCGACGAGCAGGTAAGCTCGTGTAGTCGGTACGGTCGTGCCGGTCGGGCACGGCCGTGAGGCTCGGCGGGCCGGTGACCGCAACAGTACCCCCCACTCGAAGACCGCGCACCGGGCGGGAAGGACCCGGCTTAAGAGGAAAGCGGTTGTGAAATGACCGGATAAGACGGGGCGCATGGACCCGGTCAGCAGGAACCCAACAACGTTCCTCGGGCCATAACCCTTCCAGTCAACGAGATAGGACAAGACACCTCTGGATAACTTGGAGTCCATGATAGAACGGACTTCATATTCTTCTTGATCACCTATTACCAAGGGCGGAGGAGGAGTGGATAAGTTGGTGTAGCGATTGCAAGTAAGGGGCTTGAGCAGAGACACATGGAAAGTATTTGCAATTCTCATATGAGCCGGTAGTGCCAAAGAATAGGTCACTGGATTAATACGTTGGGTAACTCGAAAGGGACCTATGTATCGAGGGGCAAATTTCATGGACGGGACCTTGAGCTTGATATGTTTTGTGGAGAGCCACACCCTGTCACCTGGAAGATAGACAGGATTAGCGCCCCGTTTTTTGTCAGCTTGGACCTTTGCTCGTAATGAGGCTTTTTGCAGAGCTGAATGGACGGAATCCCAGGTATCATGAATAGATTCTAAACGGGTGTTCAAAGCAGGAATTTCCGTGTCTGAGAATTCAGAAGGAAAAACAGCGGGGTGAAAACCCTGATTTACAAAGAATGGACTATGATTAGAAGATTCATGAGTGGCGTTGTTCCTGGCGAACTCAGCCATGGGTAAGAGTTCATACCAGTTAGACTGATTGGCATTTATAAAGCAACGTAAATAGGCTTCTAAAGACTGATTCGCCCTCTCTGCTGCTCCATTTGTTTGAGGGTGATATGCTGATGAAAAGGAGAGTTTGATGCCCAATTGTTTACAGAAGGAACGCCAGAACCTAGAGACAAACTGGGTGCCTCTGTCAGATACTATGTTTTTGGGTACACCGTGCAACCGAAAGATTTCTCTCAAGAATATTTGAACTAGATCTTGAGCAGATGGTAATTTTTTAAGTGGGACAAAATGTGCCATCTTCGTGAATCTATCAATAACCATAAGGACTGTATTAAACCCGTTTGAACTGGGTAGATCCACAATGAAATCCATGGCCAAGTGGGTCCATGGAGCACTAGGTATGGGCAGTGGTTGTAACAGTCCAGGAGGTGACCTAGGAGGAACTTTAGAAACGGCACATATTTGACATGCCCCAACATAATCTTTGATATCGTTTCTAAGAGCAGGCCACCAAAACCTCCGGGAGATGGCAGAGAGAGTTTTATGGACTCCAGGATGGCCCGCTGTGAGGTTGTCATGGAACATATCTAATACCTTTTTTCGAAACTGAGGTGACACATACAGTTTGTCCGGAGGTTTTCCCACAGGTGCCTGAGTTTGATCTGCTATTATGGCACAGAAGAGTGGAGAAGACACTTCGGAAACTGTAGTGGCAATGAGGCATTCAGGAGGTATAATAGGATATATCACCTGTTCCGGAACTTCATCTGTCTCAAACTGCCTAGAAAGTGCATCTGCCTTGGTGTTTTTAGTACCAGGCCTGTACGTAATTACGAAATTGAATCGGGAGAGGAACAATGACCACCCAGCCTGACGAGAGGACAATCTCTTAGCGTCCCCAATATAAGCCAAATTCTTATGATCAGTAAAGATCAAAAGTGGCTCTTTGGAACCTTCCAAGAGATGCCTCCATTCCTTAAGGGCAAGTACAATGGCCAAAAGTTCCCTATTCCCTATGTCATAATTCTTCTCTGCAGGTGTGAGTTTGCGAGAGTAAAATCCACAGGGATGTAAAGGCGTATCAGGATTTTCTCTTTGAGACAGAATGGCTCCAACTCCTGTTTCTGACGCATCCACCTCTAGGATAAATGGTTTGGTTGGATCAGGATGGGTCAGGAAGGTGCTGAGGAAAATAAAGATTTTAACCGTTCAAATGCCTCTCTTGCTTCTTTGGGCCAAGATATACAATTTGCTCCTTTTTTGGTTAAATTTGTTATAGGGGCAATCACGGAGGAAAATCCCTTTATGAATTTGCGGTAGTAATTCGCAAAACCTATAAAGCGTTGAGTAGCTTTAAGGCCCTTGGGTAATGGCCACTGTAAGACTGCCTCCAGACGGAAACCATGGAAACCAGACGGAGATATAACGTATCCAAGGAATTGTATCTCTGTTTGGTCAAACTGGCATTTCTCCAGTTTACAGTAAAGGCCGTTCTGTAACAGGGTTTTCAGTACAATTCTCACATGTTCATGTTGTGTCTCTAGGTCTGGGGAATAGATGAGAATGTCGTCCAAGTACACTAGAACGAACATGTGAAGGTACTCTCTTAGGACATCGTTAATAAAATCCTGGAATACCGCTGGAGCGTTACATAATCCAAACGGCATAACCAGGTATTCGTAATTCTGGTGTTAAATGCGGTCATCCATTCGTGACCGTCCTTAATTCTGACTAGATTGTAAGCACTTCGGAGATCGAGCTTGGTAAAGACTCGAGCTCCTTTCAATCTGTCAAACAGCTCTGATATAAGGGGAATAGGGTAGGCATTTTTTATGGTAATCCTATTCAAACCCCTATAATCGATACAGGGGCGTAGGTCTCCTTCTTTTTTAGAGACAAAGAAGAACCCAGCCCCGGCTGGTGAGGAGGATCTACGGATATGACCCTTTTTGAGAGCATCCTTTATGTATTCTTCCAAACAAAGATTTTCTTGGGGGGACAAGGCATAAACTCCTCCCTTGGGAGGCATAGTCCCTGGTAATAAATTTATAGTACAGTCATAAGGTCTATGAGGAGGTAACCCTTCTGACTGGACCTTGTTAAATACCTCTTTTAAATCCATATACTGCGGTGGTATTTGTGTGGTCAAGGGAGGTGTAATAGGAACATTAATGGTGCCAATAGGTTGTGGGATTTGCTTCAAGCACACACCTTTGCATCTCTCACCCCAACTCACAATCTCTCCTTCAATCCAATCCAAACGTGGATTGTGTTTCAGGAGCCAAGGGAAACCGAGTATTATCGGACATGTAGGGGAAGATATGATTTGAAAGGTCATTTCTTCAGAGTGGAGAATACCCACTGAGACAGTGATTGGCAGGGTTTCGTGTGTGATGAATGGCTGGGAAAGAGGCCTTCCATCAATGGCCTCGACTGCTATAGGTTTCTCTTTTTGTCTTAAGGGCAGGAGATGTTTAGCAGAGAACTCTTTGTCTAGGAAATTCTCCGCTGCCCCAGAGTCAATCATAGCCAAATTAGAACGTCGGTTACGTTGCTTGTTTTTCTCTCTCTCTCTGAGCCGGTTATCAATGTCTATCATGTAGGCAATAAACTCATTAAGATTAACCGGAAGGTCTCTAGCTGCGGTCTCATCTTGTATACTCTCAGCTAGACCTTCAGAGAAAGCAGCCACCAGACCGCAATTGGTCCAATCAACCTCAGACGCCAATGTCCTGAACTCTATGGCATAATCGGCTACAGAACGACTGCCTTGCTTTATTCTCATAAGGGCTTTGGCAGCGTTCTTCTCCCTGCCTTTAGGTTCAAAAGTAGCCTTAAAAGCTGTGAGAAAGGCACTGTAATCATGGGCTACTGCGTCACCACTTTCCCATAAGGGGTTAGCCCAGGTTAAGGCTTTTCCAGTTAATTGGTTCATCAGATAGCCTATTTTTGATCTATCTGTTGGGAATGAACCTGGGGATGCCTCAAAGTGGTATTCAATTTGGTTTAAAAAACCTCTGAATTCTTTAGAATCACCTCCATAACGAGGGGGAGGTGACAGGGTTATGGACGGTGGTTTATGTGGTACGGGAACCACTACAGGTGGCGGAACCACAGGTGGTACAGGAGGGACCTCTAAATAGGCAGTCCTCTGGAGCAAGGTCTGAAATGCCTGGGCAAATTGGTCTAACCTGTGGTCCATATCCTCCACCCTATTTTCACAGGCGATCATATGTTTGCATAGTTCTGCAGGATCCATGGCCCTGTCGTAATGTCACGACTAACTATGTGGTCCAGCACGCAGAAACTATGTAAATATATACATAAGTAAGAAAAGGAAAATAACAGGATAGAGCGTAAACCGGACCTTAGAATGGCCGGACTAATACGCTAGCGACAGAGAATGGTCAAAGGGAAAGCCGAGGTCAAGGAAGCCAGAAAATACTCAATACCGATAAAACAAGCCAAGTCAGGGAAACCAGAGATCAGAATAACCAGGGAAACGCCAAGGATCAGGATACCAGGAAATCAGAAACACGGAAATAGCACTCTAGGGAAACCAGGAAACTGAAACCACGACAGGGCAAAGTTCTGGGAAAAGCTAGGGGTTTAAATACCCCTCTCTAGGCTATGATTGGTCAGAGGGCGACCTCTGACCCCAAAACGTGCGTGTGCGTTGACGTCGTGATGTCACGCACACGTTGGTATAACTCTCGGGGGCGGGGCTATCCATAGACGCGACCACGTGGTCGGCGCCATATTGGATTCGGGCGTGATGCCCGGAAGAAGTGAGTGCGCGGTTCCTGGCTCGCCGATGAGCAGGTAAGCTCGTATAGTCGGTACGGTCGTGCCGGTCGGGCACGGCCGTGAGGCTCGGCGGGCCGGTGACCGCAACATAACATAAAAATGTCTACGTATTGCTGTATGTTATGCTATGCACTACCAAAAATAAAGAATATATATAAAAAATAAATAACCACAAAAGGGTTAGGATAAAGGGTTAGGATAAAGGGTTAGGATAACAGCATCTGGAGGTTTTATAAAAGTAGAAGTGGACTACCATTGGCCATCATCTTTCCTGTGAGAATATGCGTGTTCAGAATATGCGTGATCATCGAAACATGTTATACATGATATACTAGGCCTTGCCAGTTGATGCATACCATGTGAATGTATACATAGTGAGGAAGATCAGCTCTGAATGTCAGAAGTAATGCCAGAGCAATGGATGGTATCATTTTCAGACTACTAACAACAAACTGGGTGATCCAGGATAACATATGCAGCAATATGTGAATTTACAGTAAATTTTAAATTAAATTTAAACATTGGAAAAGTTATCTAAGTCAGCTATGGTTTCAGTTCAGCTACTTTAGCCTTATATTTGAAATTCTCTTTTGAATTCCCACTTTAGTGAATAATCCTGATAATGTTAGACCAATAAAAAGAAAGTGTTCAAAAAGCCTATCATCCTATTTTCAGGGTTATAGTAAACAGAAAACCGGTGGAAAATAACTATATGCAACAAAAAAAATGTGCATATAGTTATCGTACAGCTAAAAGATGAGCATTGCAGGATACTAGAAGTTTAATTCAATGTTTAACTTTATACATGGTCAGGAAAGGTCTTGATACAAGTCATATCTGTCTGTAGTCCAATCTGCGTCTATGGTGTTAGAAAGCCTTCATTGTGATACAGCAATAAACATCTACACACCATCCAACAGTAGTACATACCAGTGATGCCTTGTTAAGACGTCTTGGTCATCCAAAATGTGCAACAGATATAAACAAGAAAAATCCATGGCAGATTATGGAAGGTGATCAAATAATTTCTTTCACAGGGTAATAGAAATGCATAAAATAAAAAGAAATGAACTAAAATATTTCCAAGCATAGCGTTTCCACATTTCAAGGACGTGTCCCAGATAAGAACGGGAATGTTACAAGTATTTGTATCATCTTCTGTGAAACATGAATTATTGAAGAAAAAATAAAATGCATTTTGCATACTGAGGTTTTAATGTTCAGTTAGGCTTTCAAGAAGCAGATGTTTAGACAAAGAGAAACAGAACTTTCTAAATAGCCATTAAACCAGACCATGCTTTAGTATAAGGCTCCTCTGAAGAATGAGTAGATTTGTTTACTTTCCCATGTCCACATCTCACAAACCTCAATTACTTATATTATTGCTTATGGTTATGTTGATGGGAGGTAAGCTGGACTAGATACTTGACATTTGAATTTCTGCATAGACAGTACAATTACAATTCAGAACCCCCTGAAGAGCTGCCCAACCGCGAAACGCGCGTCGTGGCTCCTTTCCTCCGTTCCAGTCTGATTACCTTTCATTACGGACAGATCCTGACACTCGGCTCATACACACTACGTGTATCAACATTGACCGATATTGCCACATGTTCCACATCCTACTGACCCGGGTAGCTTGATAATTACTGGTGTACTGCTCTCTAGTGATAGCTAGAATTTGCTTGCAGCTAAGCACAGGTGCCCTCGAAGGCACAGATTAGGACTTATTTGGACCAGTCCACCGATCTTATTTATGCTTTAGTTTTATACTTACCTATAGTTTTTCTCTGGATTTAACCCATGTTTCTTATAACTTTAAAAGTTGTATTTAGGTATTGAGCACTGCTTAGCTGAGGGTTCCCCCTGGCATAGCATAGCAGCACTCCATAAGTATACAATGCTGCCCTTTTCTGACACTGGTCACACGTTACCTTGATGTTCAATAGGACACATTTGTTTACTACAAATAGCTACATTGCTCTACCTCCATCAACTTCACTTATACTTCAGGGTAAACTTTAGCATTTTTTGTACACAGATCTATATCTACTTTTTTTCTTTAACTAGATTTTTCTACTTCACCACTGTATATATTGTGTTTTGTGTTCACTACACTGATATATCTATCTACAGTCTATTTTGTTTTTACTTTTGATACCTAGAGGTCATACAATCTGTATGTTTTTAAAAAAAAAATATTAATGATTAAAAGCTAAGTACTAACTATATAACTACCTACAGCTACCTAATTAGCTGCTCCTTTTTCCTTCACTTACTACAATTCAAAGGTTGTGTCATACCAATGGAAACCAAAATAGAAAAAATAGAAATTACAAATCTATATATAATTTCATTTGACTAATACTCATCGGCGTTACAATCCCCAGCACCATGATGGTTTGTACTACTTAACCTATGTTCCCTTTACACCAAGCACCCTAAACCTAAGTATCCCTTAACTTTAAGTACAGCCCAAGCTACATCCTAAGTATCCCTTAACTTTAAGTACAGCCCAAGCTACATCCTAAGTATCCCTTAACTTTAAGTACAGCCCAAGCTACATCCTAAGTATCCCTTAACTTTAAGTACAGCCCAATGGCATCTTTCTTTTTTTGCTTACTTACTGTCATTATTATCATATCAACACATCAAAAATAGAACATCACCGTTTTATTTATTTATTTTTAAAACAACATGCAAAGCACCTTTTTAATAGCAAACTTTAAAATGCTTATGGGCAATGAAAAGAATGCTTTTCATAATTCTATCCAAAGAACAGGAATTGATTTTTCATTGTGCAAACATGTTGAAGCATGATTGGAAACATCTCAAAAAGGGTCTACATTATTTTTTGGGATATAAATTAGAATGTCTCAAGTTAAAGTATAAATAAATATAACTGTAAATATGTAATTGTTTATTACTTTATAAAAATTACAATCCATAATAACATTGACGTTTACATTTCATTACTTTTATTTTGATTGTTACAAAAAAAACAATAAATTAAAATGGTTTTACATTACAACAAAATTAACACAGTACATGTTTTCTTATTTTTTATATTTTATTTACACTTAATCGTTTGTTAGGAATACAGATAGGATATTAAAAGAGAGCAAATTCTGTCTTTTAAAAAGACACAATACAATATGTATGTAGCCACTACAGAGAAACCATTAACTTACAGCGGAACAAACCGTGCAAATCCTATGTTTTTGTTTGGATGAACTTGGACAATTGTCTCCATCCTTAAGGTTTTACATATTATTAATTTGACTAAAATATGATAGATGTGTTTTTTATTGTAATAGTTTGGTGAGCATGGGACAGGTTAGGATAAGTTAGGAACAGGGACATTAAATTCAAAGCCATTTCTCTGATAGGGACAGTTTTATTAAGCAAAAAATGTATTCCAGGACCCAGTAAAGTCTGTGAGCCTATCAAGAATATTTGAAGATTGTCCTATTCAAACTAACACATTTTAAAGATTATTTGGAGATCATTCATTGGGATGAGAATGTGTTTGACAAGAAATAAAGTGTAGGCCAAAATAAGTCAAACTGGGACATATTAGGGAAGATGTCTTGTCAGTTCTTTACAATTTAAGTTTAGTGCATACACTCTACTTATTTAAATTGGATCTATGGATAGGATAACAGATCATGTGTCTTATATTAGCATCTGGGTGTAAACCTTTAATTACAGCAGCCAGTGTTCTAAGACTCAGACAATTTGGTGGAACCATTTAGAAAGACCCTTTGAGTCCAACACTTCAAAGGACATCTTCATAAATGAATAGATAACATCAGATTGCCTAATAAATTCCTACCTTTTTACTCCCAAGGGAGTCTGAAAAGAACTTTTTAAAATTATGGCTTTTCATACTGTTACAAGATGTGCCCTACGCGCAAAGGCTTTGAAGGCATTAAAAATATTCGTGGCATCTTGGTTTTTGAGTGGGGCCCTCTAGTTCTGAATTTCAATGATTATTTTTAGTAGTAAATGCTAGCTACATAATGCAAAATAGTACTGAGGGACATTTTACAATTCCCCATGCTACATAGCAGCTGCAGGAGTGCTATTAGTCTATGGGGACTGTCCCCCAGTATTCCCATCAATATCACTACTAAGCACCTATAAACTACCCGTTCTGCAGCTTATACTTAAACCCATACTTCTAATGTAGAAATTATACTGTTGTGTTATCAAGTGCAACTTTCTCTCCAATCTTCGAGGACATTAATAAGCTAAGGTTTCTTGGCTAACCAGCCCACTGCCATTGCTCTCTAAGGTTTATATGTCGACATTCTGTTTCATGAGAGGAACTTCCTCCATCATTTTAGTATCGCTTATCTGGGGATTTTGTAATCATACATTGTACAATGAAGATGGTAAAAAAAAACATACTTAATGTACAAAGGAAAGGTAGGAATAAAAAGGAATAGATACATTGGTTAAAAAGGGAGTTATAATTTTGTCTACATTCAGAGGGTAGTTGCAAAGCATCATCTATGGGTCAGTTCCATCGAAAATCTCACTCAATCTATAAAATGACTTGCTAGTAGTTAGCACTGTAAATTTGGCTGTAATCTCTCCACTTCTTATATCTCTCCACACAACAGAATCCAGTACTCTCATTCAACTATAAACTAGCTTCAAGGCCCACAATCTTTTTTATTTTTATACATTTTTATTATGAGTCAGAATAGTTCACAAAGCATAACAAATGAGGAAGCATATGGAGTGATACAGATCAATATATGAAAAGGTACAAATAGTAAGATCTCCTAAACCAAATAATCAGTGTAACAACATAGAGAACAATATTGCCTTTTACACTAAATAGAGCATTACAACTCTTATGGTGTAATAGAACGCTCATGTATACAAGAAGCAATACACTAATACAATAAAGGCTATTAAAGATGCTCTCTCCTTGCAATTTAATGTAATGTAACTTTTTTTGTATTCATGTTGCTCTAAAACAGCAATGATTTAAATTGCAGGGTTAAGGGAACAGGGACACTGCACCTAAACACGTTCAATGAGATGAAGTGGTCTGGGTGCCTATAGTGTCCCTTTAATACATTTTATCTAATAACAGCAACAAAGGTGTAAAAGGTATCAAGTCCTGATACAGAACTGCTTTCCAAAAAAAGAACTGGTATAAAAAAACTCAACAACACACTTACCTGACAGCACAACAAAACACTGCTTTGGAGGTACTAACAGAGTTATGGTGGGTTGACATTGTTGGGACAGTTGATACTACTAGCAAACTACCAATACCTCTATAGGTTAAATGAATTCCACAGGAAGACTGCTAGTAATTAGAATATATTGAGAGCAAAATGTCAAAACATTGTAATCCTGACTTTATAAGGTAATGAGGTCAAGTCTCCGAGGTGTGTTATATTCCTCTTTTGTTCTCTTAAAGCTATATACAATTCTGACGATTTTACTGACTAAATTGAGAATTCCAAGTGAATTTTTAATTTTAGGACAGAGATGGCAAACAGAAAGCATGTCTGACTTGGAGAATTTTTCCTATTTGGCTATTTTGGCCTTAAATTTGAAATTCACTTTGAACTTTTTAGGGAATAACGCTGTTAATGTTAATGTATTTTTACTACTAATAACATTTATAAAGTGATAACATATTTCAAACTCTTCCAATGTGTGATTGGAGGAAAGGACAATCACAGATCATACACAGGTCAATACAAAAGGATAGGAGGACCCAGTCCGTGAGCTGCAGAAGCTGTAGTAATAACTCACCCAGCCCCTACACATTCCGAATCTATTCCTCTAATATTAAAGTGGAGTGCATTAAAAACAAGCTTTAATACTGGAAGACGGAATAGATTGAGGAGAAATACATCTCTACTTTGATTTGTTTTCCAATAAAATATTTATATGTTGCAGTATTGGTGATTTATTAAATGTAGGCATCTATTCCTCTGTAAATGACCCAATTACAAATAATTTCATTTAATCCCCAGTATGTTGCATTATCCCCTTGAGTGTCAGGGAAGAACAAATGCCTCGTGCATTCACTGGGTTAAATTCTTTCAGCTTTTTTTGTCTTAACATGGAATTGTTACCGATCTGTTTAGAAATACAAACAAACCTGTTACCCTGGCTATTACAGACACTGTTTGGTACATGTCAGTGTCTGGAGACATGACTCTGTAAACGGCAGTTTGGAATACAATTCCTATAGAAAAGAATGAATATTTCTTTTACATTCAAATGATTTTATGCAATACAACTAATTTGTGAAAGTGTTTATAGGTGTGAAAAGTGGATTTTGTGTTAGTGTTTGTCTAAAAGGAACAATCAAAGAACCATAACAACTATAGAGGGCTGCAGTTGTGATGGTGTCAGCAGTACCCTAGTACTCCCCAATATTAATAGTCATACTATTTGTTAATGGTCTGACGGATCACCTGGGGTTCTACAGGGCTCCAGTCACTTCCTCCTTGGGGAACTAGAAGCATCTACATGGAGCTTTTGTTAGCTAATCCCTGGTGAGGAGGGCGCAGGGCCGGACTGGCCCACCGGGACACCGGGAAATTTCCCAGTGGGCCGGCACACTAGGTGGCCGGTACGCGGCCGCCTAGTGTGCACCAGCCCGGGCCGCAATTACAGGGTGACCGGCAGGAGGGGATGCGCTCCCCTCCTGCCGGTCACAGAATGTAGCGTGGCCGGGCAGGCAGACCGGGTAGGGGCAGTGGCACTGGGCCAGCCTCTTCTCCTGGGGGGCCCCCCGAGTCTGGCCCTGTTACACCCGGCGGGCAGGCAGGCTGGCCGGTGCGCGAGGGAGCACTCTCCCCTGAGTGCTTCCTCTTCAGATCCCTCGCGCACCGCACTGATACCGGAGCCGGAAGATGACGTCATCTTCCGGCTCCGGCATCAGTACGCGGCGCGCGAGGGAGCTGAAGAGGAAGCACTCAGGGGAGAGTGCTCCCTCGCGCACCGGCCAGCCTGCCTGCCCGCCGGGTGACCGGCCCCCCAGGAGCCCAGCAGCACCACTGGACCCCAGGGAATCCCCTCAGCACTCCAAAAGGTAAGGAGGCTGGGGGGATTAAATTTAAAAAAAAGTCTTAGTGTGTGTGTGTGTTAGTGTTACTGTGAGTGTTAGTGTGTGTGTGTGTGTGTTAGTGTTACTGTGAGTGTTAGTGTGTGTGTGTGTTAGTGTTACTGTGAGTGTTAGTGTGTGTGACGTCATCTTCCGGCTCCGGCATCAGTACGCGGCGCGCGAGGGAGCTGAAGAGGAAGCACTCAGGGGAGAGTGCTCCCTCGCGCACCGGCCAGCCTGCCTGCCCGCCGGGTGACCGGCCCCTCAGGAGCCCAGCAGCACCACTGGACCCCAGGGAATCCCCTCAGCACTCCAAAAGGTAAGGAGGATGGGGGGATTAAATTAAAAAAAAATGTGTTAGTGTGTGTTAGTGTTACTGTGAGTGTTAGTGTGTGTGTGTGTGTTAGTGTTACTGTGAGTGTTAGTGTGTGTGTGTGTTAGTGTTACTGTGAGTGTTAGTGTGTGTGTGTTAGTGTTACTGTGAGTGTTAGTGTGTGTGTGTGTGTTAGTGTTACTGTGAGTGTTAGTGTTACTGTGAGTGTTAGTGTGTGTGTGTTAGTGTTACTGTGAGTGTTAGTGTGTGTGTGTGTGTGTGTGTGTGTGTTAGTGTTACTCTGAGTGTTAGTGTGTGTGTGTGTGTGTGTTAGTGTTACTGTGAGTGTTAGTGTGCGTGTGTTAGTGTTACTGTGAGTGTTAGTGTGTGTGTGTGTTAGTGTTACTGTGAGTGTTAGTGTGTGTGTGTTAGTGTTACTGTGAGTGTTAGTGTGTGTGTGTGTTAGTGTTACTGTGAGTGTTAGTGTGTGTGTGTGTGTGTTAGTGTTACTGTGAGTGTTAGTGTGTGTGTGTGTTAGTGTTACTCTGAGTGTTAGTGTGTGTGTGTGTGTTAGTGTTACTGTGAGTGTTAGTGTTACTGTGAGTGTTAGTGTTACTGTGTGTGTTAGTGTGTGTGTTAGTGTTACTGTGAGTGTTAGTGTGTGTGTGTTAGTGTTACTGTGTGTGTGTGTGTTACTGTGTGTTAGTGTTACTGTGAGTGTTACTATGAGTGTTAGTGTTAGTGTCAGTGAGTGTGTGTCTGCTAGTGAGTGTCAGTGAGTGTGTTACTGTGTGTGTCTGTTACTGAGTGTGTTTGTGTTAGTGAGTCTGTTTGATGTCTGTTAGTGAGTGTGTGTTTGTCAGTGAGAGTGTATGTTTTGTAAGTGAGTGTGTATGTATGTCTGTCGCTGAGTGTGTCTCTGTCAGTAAATGTGTGTGTCTGTTAGCTAGTGTGTATGCGTCTGTTCGTGAGAGTGTGTGTGTGTCTTCAGCACTTACCTTTCTCCAGCGCCGGACTCCCTTGGCGCTGGGGATCCCTCCGCCGCTCAGCTCCGAATGCGCATGCACGGCAAGAGCCGTGCGCGCATTCAAACCGCCCATAGGAAAGCATTACTCAATGCTTTCCTATGGACGTTCAGTGTCTTAGAATCGCGGAGGCTCCTCTAGCGGCTGTCAGTGAGACAGCCGCTAGAGGCTGGATTAACCCTCAGTGAAACATTGCAGTTTCTCTGAAACTGCTATGCTTTTAGCTGCAGGGTTAAAACTAGAGGGACCTGACACCCATACCACTTCATTGAGCTGATGTGATCTCGGTGTCTGTAGTGGTCCTTTAACCCCTTAAGGACATGTCATGATTCCCTTTTATTACAGAAGTTTTGTCCTTAAGTGGTTAAGAGTGTGTGCATCTGCATGCACTGGTGTACATACCGCGGTCGCAGGGGTCGCAACCCTGCAACCCCTGCGACCAGGTGCCCGCCGCCATGTGTTGCAGCCCCGGTCTGCGCAGAGTAAGCGTGCGGGGGGGGGGAGGGCCCAGGGATCAATTTTCGCACCGGGGCCCCATAGGTCATGTGTACGGCACTGGGTAGGGGAGCTTCTGTTCCCCTACCCGGTCTGACAGGAACCTGCAAGAGAGAACGCTCCTCCCGCGAGCAGGCAGGTTGGAGCGTTGCCGTGCGTTACCATGGCAACGCTCCAACCTGCCTCGCGGGAGAAGAGCGAAGTCAGCCTGCAGCCAGAGGAGCTGCAGGCTGAACAGCCCGCGCCACCACTGGACCACCAGGGATTGAAAAGTTCCCCCTCTCCCCTGGGCCCTGACCAAAGGTAAAGGGGGAGGGGATTAAAAAAGTTTTTTTTTATATAAATATATCAATGCTATAACCCCCCCCATACACACACTACACTCCTCCCCCCCACCAACAGCACCCCTCCACACACACAGAACCCCCCCCCCACACACAGCACACCTTCACACCTTCATGCACACAGAACTCCTTCATGCACGCAGAACCCCTCCACACATAAAAAGCACCCCTTCACGCACACAGCACCCCTTCACGCACACAGCACCCCTTAACACACACAGCACCCCTTCACGCACACAGCACCCCTTCACGCACACAGCACCCCTCCATGCACAAACGATTTCTTTCATGTTTGAGTGATAGTTTTCAGTTTTTTTCCCGCTTCCATATCTGCGCACTATGCTGGCGCGATGCATTACGGGGCTTGTATGGAATTTTTTTCCAGGGCTGCTTTTCATTCCCAGTCCGGCCCTGGGAGGGCCAGCACACTGACTGATAGTGTCTGTTAATCGCACTGAGCCAGTGATATAAGCATAGTATTACCAGGCATAGCTCACGGCAGAGAGCTTCCAGCTTTCATAGAGGAGGTGGAGCTCTGGTAAATTGTCAAACTCTAAGAAGAAATATTGGGGAGCGCCATTCAGACAGCTAGAAAAGCAGAAAAAAAGGGGACTGTGACTGTGCCGACATGCAAAATGTGTCATTGACTGTCTTTCAGCTTGAAGGGATTTTAAAAAGCAAAAGGTCCCACTCACACCAATGCCCACTACTTTTTTCAAATTAAATTACCTTTGCTGCTGCTCCTCTTTTTTTCCCAAATGCCTTTCATTGCAGTGTTTTGGTCTTTTTTTGCCCTGCAGTGTCACTATGCCTGCTACGTCTATGGATGCAGTTAATATAAGCTGATAGGGCCCTGTCTTTTCCACAGTGACTTACACTACAGACTGCATGTGATCTAAAGCTTTGTTCTCCCAGGGTGAAAGGGGTGAGTAGTTGCCTAATTTTCCCTTTGATGAAGAAGTGACTGTCCTTCATTGTGAAAAATACAGTGCTCTATCAGCTTCTGTAAAGGTTACAGGCACTGCAAGACTCAGTCAGGCAGGGCAAAACAACAATGAAATTTGAAGGAAGCAAGAGTAATTTAAGATACATATTTATTTTTTTGCAATTTATTTTTTAGGCGTGTAAACAATGGGATGATTATTAGTACCACTACCAATACAATTTAGAATACTTTTTTTTTCTGCAATACGTTCTGCAGAAGTGTTGGTGATAGTAACATTGATGCAGGTGAGCTATTTTGTGCCAGTGGTAGGAGGTGCTGCTGCTGTCTTAGTAGTCTCTGTTGGATGAGATGATTCTACAGCTGGACTTGGAGATGTTGAACAAGACACAGGTGTCAAATGCATTGCTCACTATCTTTACTTTTTCTGTGAAAAATCTAGTGGCTGTCTCTTAATAATTTTTTGCTACCTCTTGATTGGAGATCCAACCCATAACATTGAGCCCACTTATTTGCAGCACAAGGAGCAGCGCAAAAAAATCACTAATGAAAACAAACATGTTTGGGCTCTTGTAAGTCAGTTCTCCCAAGATATTGCCGCGTGGCTGCTTGGAAACTGGAAACTCTTCCAATTACCCGATCAGCCCAACTGTGAACAAATTCCAGTTGTCTAGCTGTGAGGGGGGCACATTAACACATCAAATAATCTGGCTAGAAAAAAGTCATAATTAAAGAGATTTTTCAGAAAATTATTTGTAAAGCACAGCCGAAGCAGTGACTTTGTAATGTCATTTATTTTAGACCCTAAAATAACTCACTATCAGTGATAAATAATTTGGGTTAATAAAATATACTCTAACCTATGTTTATATTCACACACCACGGTGCATAAAACATATGAAGAACTGGTAATTTTCTATTTGAGCTCTGGGCGAAAAGCTCACAAAATAAATGACCCTAAAATGTAAGATTGAATAAATTACTATAATTATATACTGCCACATTCTGCGTACATAAAAGATTAATGGTAAACAGCCTTCATATAAAATTGGTAGCTGTATTTAATTATTTAGAACACATTGCCAGATAAATACTTTGGAATCTATTTACTAGCATTTGAGTTACACCAATTTTGTAACCAGTTTGCACAATGTAAGGTGGAATAACTAACGTTAAAGGGAAATTTGTGATTCGCTGAAAGCAAGTGAATTGATACATCTCCTACTACAACTGAATTACATGCTAAACTGTTGGCCAGCTGCAAAATGTTTCTGATTTCAATTATAAGTACAGAACGTTGGCTACATTTAGCTTCATCTTGTAGAATTGTGTAACTAAATTAATGACCAAGAAGGTCATGAACAACTAACTAGTATTAAAGAAATTACAATACAATTGTGTTTAGTTGAGTTGGTAAGTGGCATGTTTACCAACTCTACTCAGAGGATCAGTAGAACGTTTACATTTAGGTATTTGGAAGAAATGTGACACATTTATGAATTATTTCACAATGGAGATGTTCAAATATGTCAATTATCTGTTCATTTTTTTTGTCTCTCCTGCAAGTTTGGTTATTGAAATATTAAAAAATTTACCAAAAGCCACAGTGTTATGGAGAATATAGTCACTTCTGAAGTCTGGAGGGTTCTTAAAACATACATTTTTATAAGATTTTATTGTTTTTTAATGGAGGATATAAAACAGGATATTAGCAGACACATAAAAATAATTGCACTCTTTTTCTACAGCTAGATTTTACTGCTTTCATAGCCCTTACTGCATTAACTGTATTGCTAATATGTATTAACACATACATTCTTACATGGGATTTTTCCATACATTAAAGTAAAAGCACACCCTTAAACTATACATCAATCATGGTAGATGCCATGGTAAGATTTCCTAGCTATTCTGTTTTCCATGTATTTCCCTGACCAACACATACAATGTTTTATTCAAAAAGGAAAGGCAGAGGTACTCTGCAAGCCATTCAAAATGCAAGTGTCATGGAGTTTGTTTCACTTTTTTTTTTTTTTTTTTTTTACTAGAACAGTCAATACTTTTTATTCCAATGAGCCCTTTCATGGCCCTTGATGAGTAGACAAGAGACTCAAATAAAATACAATTATCTTAAATAAAAAGCATTTGCTATGAATGGGTTCAAACAAATAGTAAAATATCCAGACCATACCTTGACAGATCCATGTTAACCTCTTCAAAGGAAACTTTATATATTTTTTACCATATCATTAATTGTTTATTTATACTTACTGTCATTTTCTTTTCCTGGTCATGGGCCATGGCAACACAACAATGGGTAGCTCCTCCTATCCCTAATTAGACAGGAACTTTTAATTAAAAGAATGGTATAAAAGTCCCCTGCCAAGCCTCCACCCTTAGTCTTGTTACCAGCAATGATGCATTTAGGATGTTTGTGCACCCATAGCCTATTACCAGGAAAATAAAATTACAGTATTAATTAATTTTCTCTTTTCCTGGCCATATCTATGGCAGCACAACAATTGGTAATACCGAAGCAATAACCAAGGGAGAGAAAGAAAACAGACACTAGATGAAATCCAATGCAAAAGTGTATTATCACAACAACCAAAAATGTGAACACACAATAATGTAATTTAATTGACAGATGCTGCAAGAACACTTTTCCCAAATTGATCAAACTGTCCTGATTTGATATCCAATTGATTGGTTGGCTGCTCAAGTGGAGGAGAGAGACCTAGTGGAATGGGCTTTAAGTCCTTCTGGCACTGGCACTCCGGAAGACTGATATACTGTGACAATAGCCAAAACAACCCATCTGCTAATAGGTGCCTCAGAGGAAATAGTACTTTTCTTTGATCCGTTAGGAAGAGCAAAAGTCTCTGAGAGGAACACCAGGGACCAGTTCTATTTACATAAATCTTAAGACATCTTACCAAGTCTGTTGGAGAAAGAACTGAAACTTCATCATTAGATAGAGTTTCTGAATGAAGGGAAGGTAAAGGGAAATAAAAAAGTAAACATGCATTCTTCTGTAAGTATGTTACAAGAACCTCCACCGTCACCTGCCATATTGCAACCCCTTGTGTCACTGCCATAAGTTGGTACCCCTCAGGTCACAGCAAGTTACAACCCCCGGTCACTAAAGGGGTTTCTTCAGGGGGACACCTTTTCAGACGGCCGTGTACTGAAGACTTCCCAAGGGGGAGAGGCTGAATTCGCTTGAGGTCGAGAGTAACAATCCACAGGTAAGCCAAAAAAGAAAATCTCTGTCTGGAGATAGTCTGTCCGGAAAGTATCCAGCCATCTAATATGAAAAATACAAGAAAGATACAAGAAACATTATACATAGGACAATGCCATCTCAGTCCCCTTCAAAGTAGGAACCCTGGGACTTCACGCAGTTCTCCTAGAGTCTCTTCCACTGTTCAAAACACTCTGGCATCAGCTGCCTCGTTGTATTTAGCAAAATCTCAATAACAGTCTGAAATCTCTTTTAACAGATTCTTGACCATATTTGAAGTGTTTGTGCGACACTTTTATTTGCTGCACTCATTGCATCATCCCCGAAAGACTTCTAAATCATTCGAAGAGTTTCTGTGGAGGATTTTAGATTCATTCGGAAGCTGCATTCTTTTTTTTTGTATATTTTTTTTTTTTAGACAGAAGTGTGTTATATTTGAGCATGCTAGGCTGAACGTGCGTATATCATGGCTAGTTGCACTGAGGGTATGAGTATATAGCAGTACATTGTTGTGAAAGATGGCTGTCATGTTTAGGGTGTAGCTTGCACGTTATCAACTGTGTATTTATATCAGCAGCTCCACCACTAGTTATAAATCAAGTGTGTCGCCCCATGGGATGAGACTAGTGAAAAACATAATACATGAACGGTTAAGGTAAAGGCATGTAAGGAACTATGACGACAATAAACTCTTTAGGAGGTGAAATAAGGACATGTTTAAACGCTTGCTACTTTACGATTAGTTACATAGTTACATAGCTGAAAAGAGACTTGCGTCCATCAAGTTCAGCCTTCCTCACTTCCTTAGTTAATGTGCAGAGAGCAGTTCACGTGATCAAAGGCATGGTGTGGAGGATCGGCTATAGTGGGACATGCTTGGCAGGCTGCTGTTTACTGCTTGTGCTCATCCGATCCCTTCTGGGCGCCAGGTGCAGACCCTGGGAGCCCCTGATACCTGGAACAACAAAGGCAAGTCTCTGGCTGAGTGCCGGGTTCGCGGCTTGAGGTTTTGGAAGCTTGTTTTGTCGGGTGGTCGGATCTGTCCCAGTGGTGCTTCACGTCCGGTGCGGGATTGTGGTGGCTTAAGGTGGAGGCGAGTGCTTGACGTGGGGCAGGCTCTGCATTTCTGTTTGTGCCTCCGGTCCCGTCTTCGACGCCTTTTGCGTTGGTGGATTTTAATGGGGACTGCTTCGCTTAGCTGTGGTGGAGCTTGTTGGGGCTGTGGTGGAGCTTGTTGGGGCTTCCTGCTTGTTATTTGCTTCCAAAATTGATTAAAGAGTATGTCCAGCTTAGACTCAATGTCCTGCCATGCTTTGCTGGTACCAGGAGGACACGCGGCTGGGAGAGTCGCAGATGAGCATGTCAGCCTGGGCGGCTGTGCTCTGTGCGTCCATTAGCTCCAGACAGCCCCTCAGGGGTGGACCGGGATAACCCCCACCGGTCCGAAGGGGGGGGTAACGGAGCTCCTGCCGGGAAGTAGCTGCTCCTGGGCATCCCAGGATCGGGAGATCGGCTGCCTCTAACGCCTGGTGAGCACCAGGCCACACTTGCCACGCGGAGGTAAGTAAGACTCTGTCGAGTTGCTGACTGCTATTAAGCATGTCGGGTCAGTCAGGTAGGAGCAACATTGCTGGGTCATCCCCTTCTGGGGTGAAATTCGCTTGTTGATAGCTGCTTAAAGTGAGATATTGAGGGAGCTCACACGAAGTGCGTCTTTCCTCCATGACAGCTAGGCCCCGCCCCCCGGAAGCTGCATTCTTAGTGAGAGGAGGGACAGTGTAGCTGCTGCTGATTTAATAGGGAAATCGATAGCTAGGCTAGTGTATTCAGTGTCCACTACAGTCCTGAAGGACTCATCTGATCTCTGCTGTAAGGACAGCACCCCAAAAAGCCCTTTTTAGGGCAAGAACATCAGGCTGCTTTTTTTTTCTGTGTAATCTAATTGCAGTTGCCTGCCTGCCATCATGTGTGTCAGGCTCACAGCGTATACTGTGCCCACTTGCCCAATGCCACCACTCATATCTGGTGTCACAATAGCTTGCATTTAAAAAAAATATATATTTTGACTGTAATATAATAGCAGTCAGTTTCCTTCACACGTGTGCGTTTCAGGGCCTGCCAGGGCACAGTGTCACACCAGTGCAACTCATATCTGGTGTAACAGTAGTGTACATTTAAAAAAAAAAAAAAAAATGTTTTTGACTGTAATAGATTGAATAGCAGTTAGTTTTCTGCAAGCGTGTGTGTCAGGCCTACAGCGTCTACTCTGCCAACTTCTGCCAGTGCACAGTGCCACTCATATCTGTTGTCACAGTAGCTTGCATGCATAGTACCACTAATCGAAAAAAAAAATGACAGGCAGAGGCAGGCCACCCCGCAGGGGCCGTCGTGGTGCTGTGATTCCCTTTGGCCCTAGAATAATGCCCAGTGTTCAGAGACCACGTACCCTGAACCTTTCGGGGACCCTTGGTGTTGTACGTGGCTAGGTGGAGGAAGAGACCTTCAATGACATCAGTGAGGACAAGGAACGGGACATGGCTAGCTTGGTATCCAACCTTGTGCAAATGGGGAGTTTACGGTTGTGCAAATGGACTGTTTGCGGTTGTTTGCGGTGCGTTAATCGGGGAGTTTGGTCTGTCACTGTGAAGCGGGTGTAACCCTTACACTACCTGATCGATACAACATCATACCTGATGTTTTAAAGCACGTTATTCCAAACAATTTAGGAATGTTAGGTGATTTATGCCCTTTATGGATTAAAACCAGACTCTGCATCAACTATGTAATTTTCAATGGTAGTTTTGCCATGGATCCCCCTCCGGCATGCCACAGTCCAGGTGTTAGTCCCCTTGAAACAACTTTTCCATCACTATTGTGGCCAGAAAGAGTCCCTGTGGGTTTTAAAATTTGCCTGCCTATTGAAGTCTATGGCGGTTCGCCCGGTTCGCCCGTTCGCGAACATTTGCGGAAATTCGCGTTCGCGGTTCGCAAACGGAAAATGTTATGTTCGCGACATCTCTAATCTCCAGGCACAGAAAACATACATTTTTATAAAACCCCAAAAATACCTTTAAACACACACAATCCACAAAAGTTATATCCCCTGATACACTTGAAGAAACGTCGTGGCAAAACGCGTTGTGTTTTAATCTAAATAAATAAAAGTATTTTTTCTGACTACCTAATATTTTGGTTAGTCTCTTTTATTTTAAATTCTTTTATAGTTATCCTTATTTTTTTACCTGGCATATCCTAACATCTGAAGCTTTTATACCATCCAAAGAATCCATGGTGGGGATTGTTCCACCTAGGCGCTTTACACAGAGCAGTTTGTCTGCTCTGTAAATTGTAAGTACACCTAATATTTTATCCAGCACTTTTTTAATATAGAGAGCACTATGGGCCTTCTCATGTTTTTATTTCATATGACCTGCATTGAAAATATCGTCAGAGGAATATCCTACATGTGGGGAGTTTAAATACCACTGTATGCGGTTTTAACTCGAGCTGGTTATAGCTCCCATAAATGTGAGTTGGCATTTAGTGTTGTCTGTGGCCATACTCCTTTAAGTTACTGCACCATTGGTCCCCTCTGTGTGTTTTTTTTCTTTCATATATGCTGATGAGGATTTGACCCAAGACGTCTTGAGAATTTCTGAACAATATACCTGTAAGTTAGAGACTTTAATTTGCCTGTTTTCCTGCTATTTTTTTTCCTATTATTTATTTTATCTATTCACTTTGTTCTTGGCGCACCCTGTTTTTTTGTTTTTCCAGTCCTTTGAAGGGTTTTGAGGGTTACCCTTCCTTTCAGGTGTGCAGCCTCCCCCTCCTCGTTGTGATCAGTTTGGATAGCGCTGTTCCATCCCTATTTTTTTCTTTAATATCCCCCATCTGGGTGACCAACATATCCAAAAATCACCCAGATCGGTTATGGGGTTCAGGAATTTCCTGAAACTCACAATTTGACCGACCACACGCATGGTCCCATGCCCAAAACAGTTCCAGAGAATAAGGGCTTGCGTTCGGTCTAGTTCAGTAGTTTAAAAACCAAACAAACTACCTAACATAGTCAATGTTCTTACCCTGGAGCTTGTTCACCTTGTTCGTGGGAACGTTTCCACCAAACAGTGCCGCTCTAAGTTCTGTAGAACCAAACGCAGGTGATCCTGGAAGTCCAGCGATGTTCGGGAGTTTCAGTATCCGAAAATAGTTCCATGAACTCGACGACCAAGCACAGCTGCCTATGTTCGCGGGAACAAGATGGCCGCCACCTCGTGGCACCACCCAGACGAACACTTAGAACACTGCAGTGGAAAGTGTTACAAACTGTCAATTAGGCTTAACAAGCTCCCGGGTGGTTCATGTTTCGTGCTTCGGAGGACAGCCACTAGAGGCTGGATTAACCCTGCAGTGTAAACATAGCAGTTACTCTGAAACTTCTATGTTTTCATCTGCAGGGATAAAACTAGGGGGACCTGGCACCCTGACCACTTCATTGAGCTGAAGTGGTCTGGGTGCCTATAGTGGTCCTTTAAAGACTGTGAGAAGAGTTAGTAGGAAGAGGGGCATAAATGAGATTGCTAGATAAATGTGTATATGCAACTTTATAAGGCAAAACAAGTTAGTATTTGTATACACATTATTAAAGAACATGTTGCATTGACTTATTTCATGTAAATAATTTGTTTATGAAACAAAACAATTCACTTCAAACTAAAATAATGTGAATACATTTTATGAATGTGTACAATCACTTAGAACCAGTGAAATAAAGGTTATAGAACAGTATTTGGAACAAGAATGAACTAAACACTTCTGAACTGACTTGTTTTATTTGTTGTTTTATTTCTTTTAATTCTATAGTGATTGGTGGAAACAGCAGAGTTGCAGATTTAAGACAATAAAGTGACATCTCAAGGGTATCTGGATCACATTTGTTTAATTTATCAGCCATGTTAGGACAAGGTTAATAAATATTTCAATGGTGGTCTTAAAATAGAAAATATGTCCTTGTGATGTACAAAATGTATAAAACACCAAAAATGTGTTTCTACAATTTACCATTTAAAACACAAAACAATTAATTATTTAAATACACAATACTGTATTATAGTTTATTTAAATATATCCAAATATATTCTAGAGTAATGCTTTTCAAAATCAAAGCAATCTGACTATGACATGAAAGCTAAGGAACTCTGTGATGATATTATGTCATTCACATGTTTGAAACAGGAAGGCCTGATAGGATTACTCAGGTTTCACCATTAAGAATATTGGATTAGAAGGCAGGTTGAGTAGAAGTGTATTTGAATGCAGTTGCATATTAATTTAAAACTAAGCTTCTTCATAAATATAACATGTGCAATTTAGAGAATACTGTCATATTAAGCGACTTTTATGTAAAACATACTTATGGAATTATGTGGGAAATACAGTATTTTTTGTTTATATGTCTAGTCACCTATTTATATTCAATGAGACAAAGAAAAGTTACCAACATATGAGATAATAGCGAGATAATTATTACAATACATATATATATATATAATTCTGAAAATAACATCAACAGTGCAAAAGTAAACAACAGTAACTTTTGGTGTTAGAAGAAAATATACAGCATTTGTTATATAACATATGATAGGGGAATATTAATAAGTGAATTGCCTATTTACAAAACTAAGATCTAACTAGGCCCTGGGGACATAGCGCAGCTAAGCAGACAAGGGCACATGTGTGAGTGTGGGTATTGATGCTTGTGATTGGTTGTATGTGTGTATGGGAGTGGTCATGTGTTTGGTGAGTGGTGTGTGGGATCATCTTACCTCAGTGTCTCTTGGGATTCGGACCAGCAAACAACTTCCCGCCCACCCTCCCCTTTTCTGTATTTGTTGTAATTCCGTGATGGGGGGGCGTGTCCTTGCCAATTGGTTTCAGAGGCTGTTACAGTGAGTGTCATGATATGGACAAAGTTCGGGTCTCAACCTCCCCTGCTCTGTAGGGTAAACTTTTAAGTTATCGATTTGGACTTGCCCACCTAGCTAGAAGCCGGCTGGTGGTAAGCATTGAAAGGAAAGCGGAATTTTGGTGGAAGAGGGGGGAGGTGAGAACTTTTGTGCATAGGTACATGGTCAATTTCATTGGCAAAGACATTAAATAAGTTAAATTCTGTAGGACACTATTTGTTAACCCCTTAAGGACCGGACTTTTTTTGCGATGTTGTACATTTGCGACCAGGCATCTTTTTGACACTTTTGTGGTGGTTGTGTTTAGCTGTAATTTTCCGCTCTCTCATTTACTGTTCCCATACAAATTATATATTGTTTTTTTCAGGACAAAAGGGGCTTTCTTTACATACCATTATTTATATAATCTCATGTAATTTAATTTTTAAAAAATGAAAAAATATGATGAAAAATTTAAAAAAATACATGTTTTTTGACTTTTATGTAAAAAATCTTTTACTCATCTACAAAAGCGAATGAAAAAAACTGCTAAATAGATTCCAAATTTTGTCTTGAGTTTAAAAATACCCAGTGTTTACATGCTTTTTGCTATTTTTTTGCATGTTATAGGGCTATAGGTACAAGTAGGATATTGCGGTTTCAAAACCTATATTTTTAAAATGTATCAATAGTGACATTGTAACACTATTATCTGTCATAAATCGCTAAATAACACCCCACATGTACATATTTTTTTTAAAGTAGACAACCCAGGGTATTCAATATGGGGTATGTCCAGACTTTTTAGTAGCCACTTAGTCGCAAACACTGGCCAAAGTTAGCGTTCATATTTGTTTGTGTGTGAAAAAAGTAAAAAACTAAATTGAACGCTAATTTTGGCCAGTGTTTGTGACTAAGTGGTTACTAAAAAAGACTGGACATACCCCATTTGCAATACCTTGGGTTGTCTACTTTTGCAAATGGTATGCCATCATGGGGGTAATTCTCATTCCTGGGCTACCATACGCTCTCAAAGGCAACGTAACCAACCTGGCCATTTTCAATGTAAAAATATGACCCATATATTTGACCCTGTAACTTTCAAAAACGCTATAAAACCTGTACATGGGGGGTACTGTTATACTCAGGAGACTTTGCTGAACACAAATATTAGTGTTTCAAAACTGGAAAATGTATCACAACAATTATATCATCAGTAAAAGTGCTGTTTGTGTGTGAAAAATGCAAAAAAAAGTCACTTTCACTGACAATATCATCGCTGTGATATGTTTTACTGTTTTGAATCACTAATATTTGTGTTCAGCGAAGTCTCCCGAGTAAAACAGTACCCCCCATGTACAGGTTTTAGGGTGTCGTAGAACGTTACAGGGTAAAATACAGTGATAGCAAATTAAATTCTCTGGACTTTCGGCCTGGGTTGGCAGGCAGGTCCCTTAAATTGCAATCAATAAAATAACTTAATTATGTAAAAATATTACATAAATACGCACGTAGAATTTAAATATATATGCATATTTATATATTTGAAGTCTACGTGTATATTTATATAATTATTTATGTAATTTTGTATATGGACATATGAATAGTTCGTATTCTTTTTATTTATTTATTTATACATAGATATATATACAATTTCATTCTAAGTGTATTTTGATATAAATATATATATATTAATATCAAAATACAGTTAGAATAAAATTTCGTATAGATATATAATTTTTTTTACATTTTTATTATTATTTTTAATTTTTTTAGTTTAATTTAAATTACTTATTATTTGTAGTTTATAATAATATATATACAATATATATAGTTATTATATATATTATATATATACACGTGTGTAATTTAATTATAAGTGTATTTTTATATTAATATATGTACATATTAATATAAAAATACACTTAGTATGACATTATATATATGATATTTAGACGTATATTATATATATATATATATAATATACGTCTATATATCATATATATATATATATACACATATATAATTATTATTTTTATTTATTAACTTTAAACTTTATTTTTTTTATGATTTTACACTAAGCAGGGAGACTGCCTGTCAGCACAGACAGTCCCCCTGCAGGCAGAGACTAGGACACCTATTGTGACCATGTGGTCGCCCTGTTGGGCGATCACATGGCCACAGGGGTCCTAAACCGCCATGGGGAGACTGTCTGGGCTGCAGGCAGTCTCCCCACACCGGGAGCACCGCCGATCGCCGCCGGGGGAACGACGGCGATCGGGTAAGTACATTGGACCGTTAGGACGGTTCAGGACCGTCCTCGGTCGGCAATGCAAAAATGCCGATGACGGTCCTGAACCGTCCTCGGTCCTTAAGGGGTTAATATTATATGTTCATTTATGGGTTATTTATGTATTTATATTTTGTTATTCTATTGAAATCGATAAAGTTTAATAAAATTATGGATGTGTTCTACAGAATTTATGTTATAATAAATGCTGCGGCCTGTTTCATCCAAATTCGGTGTCTGTAGTTATTGGGGGTATTTGGGGCAGTTACTGTTATTCTTTTCTCGAATCCCAGTTCCCACTACGTACATACATGGCTCTGTACAGTGGGCCCTGTAAAGGACTTCACAGTTAGTCTGAGCATTATGGATTTAGGCAGCTGGATTATATATGTTCCCTGCTAAAGGAAGACTTCAGGCCCAATGTAAGACCAACAGAGGAGTAGCCAAACTTTACTACAACCAAGTAGTATTTATTAGAAAATTATACAAAAATATTTACATGTAAGCAGCAATACTTGTGTAAAATAGCCTATGGACAGGCCAACAATAGCATAAAATATAGGATCTATATGACCCCTATGCTACTATACTTCCCTTATGCCCCTACCTGCCTTTACAGCACATGGAGGCATACTTACTAAACAGTGAGCAGTCATGGGCATCAGGTGGGGACTTTCAGTTAAATAATGGGGTGGATATATCATTGTCCACAACCCACTTACCACCCAGAGAGTGATTAAATATAGAAAAATGGAGGGGGCATCCTACTTATTATGTGGGGAAACCTAGTGGACTGCCTCAATTCCAGGGCCAATCCTAGGATCACTGATGCCTGGGCGCAAGAATATTTTTGTCACCCCCTGAAGGGCATGGTTATATTCATAACTCCTCCCCTTCACAAACATAACACTTCTAACCACACCCATTATCTATGGAAACCACTTCACCATGTTGGTCCCCACAACTTTACCAGTTAACATGTCAACCTCTTACTACATTGCCATTTTTGTGCCCAACTTCCCAGTGCCATCTACCAGTCCCCATACAGCTTCCAAATGCCATCTTTGCCCCAAAATAGATAATCAGTGCCATCTTTGTACCCAAATAGCTTATTAGTGCCATCTTTGTGCTCAACTAACTTACCAGCACTAGAGGCAGATCCAGAACCTCATCTCGGGAGGGGGACTGGTAGTGGGGGGCTCTAGTGAGGAGGTAGAGACTGTAGTAAGGGGCGTATGGGGGATGGACTGTCATAGGGGATAAAGGCTCCAGGTTGGAGCTATAGGAGGGGTATAGGGGCTTTAGTGGGGGCATATGGTCTGAAATTGGCTGTAGTGTGGGGATAGGGGGAGCATTTAGGTGGCAGGGACTGTAGTCAGGGATTGGGCAGCAGGAGTTGGAGGCTGTTTTAGGAATATGGGCTGCTGTTTTATTATATAGGCTGTGTAAGGGGGGGTTGGACTCTGTAGTAGGGATTTGGAGTCTGTAGTGGGGGGGATATGGGCTGCATTTGGGTTTAGGGGTGGGAGTTAATGGGACACAGGGAGGGGCAGATATGAAACACATGGGGGTGGGGGTGCATCGTGTGTACTGACAACTTTCTATCATGGCCAGCATTATATTTTTCAGCAATTTGAGCTATAGTTGCTGTGTGGTCATTGGACCACACAGGCTAGGCTTCGCTCTCCACGTGCATCAATGAGCCTGATGCTGATTATTATCTTACCATTTGGAAATGCTTTCTGAGTCAAAGTCACTCAGAACCTCCAGCTCACAAAAATCAACAACTAGCTGTTCACTGCTACCCAGTGCCAGACTGGGACGAAAATTCAGCCTGGGCAGTTAATGGCAGAGCACTGTGAGGGGCGGGGCCAAAAATGAGGCATGTTAATTGTGTTTGTATGCATATATAGAGTAGTGTGTGTATAGAGTGTGTGTGTGTGTGTGAATGCATGGGGGTGTGGTGTGTATAATTGGTATAGAGTGTGTAGTGTGTGAGTGCAGAGAGTGTAGTGTATACTTTGGGGGTATAGAGTTTGTGTATGTGAGTGAAGGGTGTGTGGTGTGTGTATAAGGGTTAGAGTGTGTGTGTAATGTGTTTGTGTGTAAGTGTAGTGTGTGTATTTAAAGGGGTATCCAGTGTGCATAGTGTGTGTGCGAGTGCAGTGGGTGTATTCTTGACCCCGAAGTGCATAACTTTGCATTTCTCTACATAAAATTGAATCTGCCGTTTTAGTGCCCAGTCCCCCTATCTATCCAAATCCCTCTGCAGCAAAGCAATATCCTGCTCACATTTTATTACATTACAAAGCTTTGTGTCATCTGCAAACACTGAAACATGGCCTTCAATGCCTATTTCAAGATCATTTCTAAATATGTTAAATAGAAATGGTCCCAAAACAGAACCCTGAGGGACACCACTTACCACTTTTGTCCAGCCTGAAAATGTACCATTAATGACAACTCGTTGTACTCTATCCTTAAGCCAATCTTCTACCCAAGAACAAGAATATTCATCTAGACCAATTTCTTTTAGTTTGAAGACTAACCTATTGTGAGGAACTGTATCAAATGCCTTGGCATAATCCAAGTAGATCACATCCACTGCAACACCCTGATCTATAGTTCTACTTACTTCTTCGTAGAATGCAATTAGGTTAGTTTGACATGACCTATGTTTTATAAAACCATGTTGATTATTGCTAATAACAAAGTTCTTTCAATGAAGAACTGCATAATCCAGCCACTGGTCCCACACCGCTCGGTCAGATGCCCACGATGCCAGAGCCAGAGATTTCCAGAACAGGTCCACTAGATTCCAAAATCGAGGGTCCATAAGCACTTGGGGCATACCAGACCATCGGCTTCTACTCCTGGAGCGACTTCCCAAAATCGATCCCACTGAAAGCGAGAAAGAGAATTGGCAATAGCATTAGACACTCCAGGAACATGAGTCACTCGAAACCAAATGTTAAACTCCAAACAACAGAGCACCAGGGGTCGCAGCAGAGCTAAAATCCGAAATTAACCCGACGATAAACACCACATGGACCACACTCATGTTATCGATGCTGAATATAACCTGCCTATTCACAAGCTCCGACCCCCACAGTTTAATCTCTGCCACAATAGGGAAAAGCTCGAGAAAAGTCAGGTTCCTAATGAAGTCCGACTCGTGCCATGCTGATGGCCATGGCTCAGCGCACCATCGTCCCTGAAAAAAATGTGCCAAAACCCAAGGAGCCCGATGGGTCCGTGAACAATTCTAAGGCCAAATTTGAGACTTCCTTCCATCGCCAGAATGTGCGCCCATTATACCCCTCCAGGAATTCACTCCAGACCCCCAAATCGTCCTTCAGACGCTTGGGTCACCCGAATAAAGTAATATGGCAAACGCACGCCCACAGTGGCCAGAGAAAGACTCCTACAAAATACCCAACCGATGGGCCTAATTCGACAGGCGAAATTCAGATAGCCCAACAGGGATTGCAGTTGCCGAAGCTGCACCTTCCGAGCCCCCCGAACCTGATTGACAATGGAAGTCAGGACTTCCAATTTGTCCGCCGGTAAGCGAAAGACCAATCTAACAGAATCAATCTCGATCCCTAGGAAGTAAATCACCTCGCTCGGAACCTCCGTCTTGTAATCCACCACCTGAACGCTAAAATCCTGCATAACTGCCCAAAATTGCGCCAACAAATCTGCACACTTCGAAGAATTAGCCGGACCGACAAACAAGAAGTTGTTGAGATAATGAAGGAGGGAAGAACAGCCCGACACCTATGATCCATTCCAACATGTCGTAGAAAAAAAATCACCCTGAAACTGACACCCCAACAGATGAAAACAATCTGGGTGAACTGGCAGAAACCGAAAAGCCAACTGGATAACGGACTTTGCCAGCAGGACCCCGAACCAAGTCCGAAGCCCGATCAAAAGAAGCGGATCACACCCGACAGTCTTCCTTTGAACTCCCATCATTAACCGAGGACCCCAAACGGGTAAGACAGATGGTGAATAAGCCAAAAGGCACCCGATTCCTTTTTTGGAACCAGGCCCAAAGGGGACACCCGGAGATTGTCGAATGGACAAATGGAAAATGAAGCCACCATACATGCCAGCTCCACCTCCTTCCATAGCTTGGCTGCCAGAACCCCCTCCTTACCCCGAACCGAGGACAGGTTAGGCACAAACTACACCTCCCCAGACGGAGTGAACAGGATCCAAAAACCCTCAGTAAAACCTTCCCATATACCCAAAGCGTCCCTATGCCTGGGAAAGAGTGCGTGCCACGGCAGTCTTTCCACCCTCACTGGCGTTCTCTCCCCAAGGAATGTCATGCTTGGACGCCCACCTCGGGAGGAGTTTTCCCCTCTTAAAACAACGGACGGCTGGGTGAGCCCCACAACAGTGGGAGCACACAAGTTTAAACCTACAACTGCTGTACCATCTGCAGTGGCTCTTGTTAAAGAGCCAACAGATTCCCTTCTTGTGACCGACGGAAAGTAAGATGCCGACGGACGACAGGGAGTCGTGAGCAGCAACCACAGGTTGCCGTCTTGCACAACGAAATCCAGGTTTGGCCTAACAGACATTTTTTTGGCTAAAAATCTCGTCATATTTAAACCAGCATTGCCCCCGCGTACACCTTATAAGCCCCCCAAATCGAGTCCAAATATGATAACAGCGACAGGGCCTTTTCCACACAGTGCTCTGAGTTGCTCCAACAGTCCCCGCAGGCGCCAAGCGGTCAAACACTAATCGCACCAATTCTCCGCAAACCTGGGGTTCCTGGTTCCAAGGCAGTGACATTACCACTGTACTAACCAGCCAATATATATAACAAAACTTTTCAAACTCTAAATTTAACCTGATGAACTTAAAACCAGAAATAAATCTAAAGCCATCTGCAACCTAATGGTAATTAAGGGTAAGGGATAGAGCTAACATCCATATAAACAATATCTCTACACAGGATATGCAGTGACTCAAAAGCTCTTAGATAAATAGGCTACTACATTGGATTTAGTGTCAATTTGTGTCTGGCCACCCTGTTTAGAAAGTAGAGGATAATAATCAGGCAACATCAACGCTACAGCTTATTGTAGTGGTTATAGTGTTAGAGGCTTATGGGTGAAGGCACATCCACAGCACAGCCAAATCTCCATTAACATGCTCACTGTGTTAATGTAGCAGCACTGCAAAGGTTAACAACAATTCAGCAGTGCCAAAAGAGTTAACACCTGTGCATCCTGAATTTTTTGCAGCAATGCCATGTGCATGCATGTCCTCTATGTATGGCACTTTGTTAGTTAATTCATTTGCATAGTTTGCCAAGCTTTGCTTTGAAAAGTATTTTAAGGAAAATAATAAAAACTATAAAGAATTGTTTTTAAAAAAGAGCATAATTGTTAGCCAAATTTTAGTTAGCTTTTACATTTTTCTATAATTGGGGAAGAGACAGGTCCTCTTTAAATGTAACCTGCTGCATAAATACCTGCTGGAGTTTTGCTGCTTAAGATAATTCATTAGTTTCAAAACAGAATGAAATGAGAATACAGAACATTTTACTATTGTGATGTCACGGCAGCTGAAGCCAGAAGCGTGAACGTGAACGCCCTGTTGTGTTTTGCTTCCCAATATGCAGCATAGCTGCAGCCTACATCTTCTAAAAATGGATTCAAAGGGAAGTTAGCCAAACCAAACATACTGATATGCAGAACAAGCCAGCTAGAGGGTAGCTCACGCCCCTTGTAGACGCTTGTTTGAATTGCATTTTAGATGTTTGAAGGAGGTGGGGCTGGGGCATTGTACACACAGTTTATACTGAAATCTATTCATAACGAGCACTGCAAATTTGGAGTGTAGCTAACATTCAATGTTATGAATGAGGGATTCAGGGTGTTTCAAATCATTTACAACACTTTGCTAAGAAGAGTTTAGAGTTCAAAGACCTTGCTGGTAGATACTAGTTAGAACTGAACAGCCAGCTACTGTGTGTGTGGGGGGAGTAAGCAAAGAAAATAATGCAAACTATTAAAATTAAGGGTGTATGCTAAGTTCAAGTTTTCTTTAGCATGTTTTATGAAGAGAAAACAATTAAACAGAAATGCAAATAAAATACTGTAACATGACAACATTTAAAAGTGGGTGATAGCAATAAGGTGGGATTGGATACATTGATTCAGGAAGTGGAATTTAGCAAATAGTATATGTCAGGGGTGCCCAAAAGGTAGATCCCCAGATGTAAGAACTACAACTCCCATGATGCTTTGCATGCCTTTCTAATGTTTTTAGAATGACCACAAATCATGGAAGCTGTAGTTTTAAAACATATGGGGATCTAACATATGGGCACCCCTGCTATGTATCATGTAATCTTGTGAAGCAGGCATGCATCGCATTTTCCCATGTAGCTTTAGTGTGTAATATCCCTTCCTGATTAATGGTTTTACATCATTTCGTGCCAATGATAAAATGTGCATCATTAATGTCTATTGGTGAATGTAATTCTTCCACTACATGTTAGCCAGTTGTTCTGTGAACGTGGGATTTAAAAGAATTCTCTAACTAAGCTAAATTGCCAGTTCATATAAAATTGCCTACATTTTGCAAGTTGTGTGTTCCCTACCACAATTCTCTATTTAGGGAATAAACCATAGGCAGAGGATATGTTGTACTAATACACTGAAGGAAATATACAGCAATTGCAGAAGTGAAACTGCAGAAAATGAAAGATAAGCTCAGAGTGAGAATGCATGCATGGTTTACTTAATGCTTTGCAATATTTTTATAAGGTTTTCCCGCTACAGTCCAAATTCTAACACATTGAAATTTGAATGACAAAACTGAAGCTAAAATAATAGATTTGGATAAATTCAACATTTCAGCTATAGACATAGTTTGAATATTTTAACTAAACGTTTGCCGTTTGGATTTCACTGCATATCAGAGTTTACTGAATAACCCTGATAGTAAATCATTCATGATTCTGTCTATAAATAAATATACCTACCATATTGTGGTAATTTGTAATTATGTAAACTCTGTTGATGAAAAAATACTTGTGTCAAAAAGAGTCACAGAATGGTTTAGTTGAAAATAGAAAATACAAAAAAAAATTAAAATGAAACATATATATATATATATATATATATATATATATATATATATATATAAAACCATGACAGTCTCAAAGAGAGCCTTCTGAGATATTGTCACCCAGCGTTCAGTAAAGCTTGCATGCTTTGCTATCCATTTAAGTAATGGAAAACTCATGGCAATTCCGGTGAATTCTACTGAAAACCTGGAGAATGGTAGTGCTTTCTTACACACAGTTCATCAGGACTTCAGACAAGCTATTTATTTCCACTATCCAGAAAAGACTGTTAGCACTGCAATGGAAGCTGATCTTTTAAAGTGGACCTGTCAACAAAAATCAACCTACATACATCAACAGAGCATGAAACAGTCTATATGCTGTCAATTTTATTTATTATTAAAGCCGTCCAGTAGTTTCTTTCTATGTTTAATAGTAGAAGTCCATTTCCAATCTTTGTAGTTCAAACTAAGGTTGTAATATATAAAATGTAATGCTCCTCCTACACTAGAAGAGACCAATTCTAGATATCTTAAGACTTGATAATATTGTCTTTGAATCACCGATAGGATATTTTACATGGCACTGTCTTTCTCTAACCATGTATACCCAGTCACGTAAGGTTTCATGATGCATTTGCAGTCTGTGTGAGTGGACTCTGCATGTGCACTGTAATGCATAAATGCATATCTAAATTGTGAATACTTGGTCTCAGAGAACAGGAGAGATGTCTATTCCAAAATACAGATGTATTTTTGAATAGACACAGGGTTCCGGATTTGATGTTGGGCTGGAGACACAGGGTTCCAGGTTTGCTGTTGTAATGTGCATGTGTCAGGGCAAACTCCTGAGAATGGGGACATATGTGGGTAGGTTTGAGTTTGGAAGGGGGGCCCATGGCAGATTCATGGCCCCCCTTTCAATGCTTCATAGTCCCCTTTTATTTCTTGTGCTTTGGGGCACAGGGTGACCAGGAAACCCAGGCTGGCCTGCCCAGACCAGACTTCCACAGACTGATCGGCTGTGAGGGCTCCATGCATATGACTGGGACAAGTCTGGAAACTCTGTGGAACTGCTGAGCGAATAGGAACTTTGACACAACCTGTTGAGACTTTAATCGGAGGTAGCTCAGACCCTCGGTGATGGATTCTATTGATCTATAAATGGTTCTGTTTTACAAGTTAGGGAGCTCAGGGATGAGCTATCTAGGGATACCATATATGGAATTCCATTGTTTTAGTTAATGAATCCTCATCAAGTCTAGGCTGATGTTTTGGTGAGCTGCTATAATCACTGAAGTTTCCTGCTGGAAAAGGAGGGAAATTAATGGAAACACTTAGGCTGACTACCGAGCACTTGGTGGCAGCGGTGGGATTGACTCCCTCCTTGTAGGATACCTTTGGAACACCTTGGGAGACCTGATGGAGATCCATTGGACCAGCAATTCCTCATCTACGGGTTTGAGGAATCGAAGTTCCTAAAAGAATAGCAATGGAGACTATTCACGCTGGCTCCAACCAGCGGCGATACTGCTCAGGGTTATGGCACAGACCACAAGCGCAACCAAAGCATCTGAATACACTACTTCCCCAGTTGAAGGGCTGGCATCAAGACCGAGCAACACTCGCTGTCCCCAACCTGCCTCAACAATGGAGCTTGAGGGAGAACAGCCTTCTGGTGATTATGCAGTTCAAGGAGCTAAAGCGCTGCTGTAACGGAACGCAGTATTATAGTCCACGATCTCCGTTGGTATCTTAGGTAATCCACAGTCAGAGTTAGAAAGCACGGCAATATCCCCAATCCTCCCAATAACCGGACGAGACACAGTTTGGGAGTCAACTAACTTGCTTTATTCACAGACTTCCATATTTATGCAGTTCCCCTTGCAAGGGGTTTCCTTACAGATGTTACAGGGGATTTCTCCCACCAGGCAGTGTAATTATCCCAACAGGCATTGCTGCACGAGAGGGATCCTCCCACTAAAATGGACGATTAAGTGGATTATCCCCTCGTGCAGCAAAACTGGCAATTCACATAGAAATCCATATTTCACATAATATTACTTGCTTTCATACGAATGACCATTCGGTAGATAGCTGGGGTCTGCGGGCACATTTAGTGAGAATACCGCTCAGATCCCAGCTAAACTAACCGAACGCCGCACAAAATACATTTAACCATCGAGTTCGGTTTGAAACTACCGAACATCGATGGGGAACAGAATGTGGTGAACGCGGAACTCCTGAACGCTTTGGAAGTCCAGCGGTGTTCGGATCATTGAGTAGCCGTTTTCAGTTCCAGGCTCTCGACGACCGAACACCGCTGCAGAGACAAAGGATCCAAGATGGCCGACCGCCGCATGGTCGGTAGCCGAACGACGGCCACCTAGGAGAGCCTACAATTACCGATTGCAACATTGTTGCAATCGGTTAATTAGTGCCACACGACTGTGAGTGTGTGGTCTACCTGGGGAGCCCGTATTCGTTTGGCGAACGGCCCGGATAGCCGTGTTTCGTCAAACAAAAGGTTTGCATGCTGGTAGCGTACGGCTGCCAGCATGCGAACGGTCATAATACAATACATACACAATCAAGGTATACAGTAACACATTCAGCCTACGGACAACCTTTGTTAAATATAGTCCAGAAGTGGCTAGGTTTGCCACAATGCTCCCCCAGAACCAAGCCGGCATACACAGTTGGTCCCAACGGATCGGCTTGGGGATGTCCGGGAGAGTACTCACAGATCACTTATCGAGTTCAGTTTGTCTGGATAACCCGTCGGCGTTACCGTTTTGTTTCCCTGGGCGGTAATGGATGGTGAAGTCGAAGGGCTGCAGCGCCAAACTCCAGCGCAGCAGCCTGGCATTGTCCCCAGCCACACGGTTCAGCCACACCAACGGGTTGTGATCTGTGAGTAAGGAAAAAGGTTGTCCATACAAATACGGCTGTAGCTTTTTAAGGGCCCACACCACGGCCAGGCATTCTTTCTCAATGGCGGCGTAACTCACTTCACGGGGCAACAACTTTCGGCTCAAGTAAGCTACGGGATGCTCTCCGCCATCTGCTCCCACCTGGCTCAGCACTGCCCCCAATCCAAACATTGAAGTGTCTGTGTGGACAAGAAATCTTTTAGTTGGATCAGGAGCAGTTAATACAGGAGCATTAGTCAGAGCAGTCTTGAGTTGTTGGAATGTCTGCTCACACTCTGGGGCCCAGACAACGTGTCGGGGAAGGTTCTTTCTGGTCAGGTCCGTCAGGGGTTTGGCCAGGGCGCTGTAGTCGGGTACAAATTTCCTATAATACCCTGCAGTCCCTAGGAAAGCTAGCACCTGAGTTTTGGTCCTTGGGGCAGGCCACTTTGCCACGGCCTCAATTTTGGCTGGCTCAGGTCTCTGCTGCCCACACCCCACTCGGTGCCCCAGATACTGCACTTCGGCCATCCCTATGTGGCACTTACTGGGCTTTAAGGTTAACCCTGCCTCCCCAATACGGTCTAAAATAGCCCCTATATGGCGTAGGTGGTCTTCCCAGGTCTGGCTAAATATGGCTATGTCATCTAAGTAGGCACAGGCATACTCCTGAAAGCTGTCCAGTAGCCGATCTACCATCCGCTGAAAGGTAGCCGGAGCGTTTTTCATTCCGAAGGGCATGACCTTGAACTGATACAGGCCAAACGGAGTGACAAACGCCGACTTGGGGATGGCGTCATCGGCTAGGGGAATTTGCCAGTATCCCTTACACAAATCAATGGTAGTGAGATACTGGACCCGTGCCATCTTATCTAACAGCTCGTCTATCCGGGGCATCGGGTAGGCATCAGACACCGTTTTGTCGTTTAGCCTCCGGTAGTCGACGCAGAACCGGGTTGTGCCGTCCTTTTTAGGTACCAGGACTACCGGCGATGCCCAGGGGCTATCTGAGGGTTCGATAACCCCTAGCTGTAACATCTCGTCTAATTCTGCCTTCATATGGGTCCGGACTGACTCAGGGACCCGATAGGGAGCCTGTCGCATAGGTAGCTGTCCCGGGGTTTCAACTCGGTGGGTGGCCAGCGGAGTGTACCCAGGTAAATTGGAGAAGGTAGCCCCTTTAGCTACAATCAGCGCTTGTACCTGTGCACGCTCTTGAGGGCTTAGCCGCTCCCCCAGCTGAACCCCCCGGGAGGGCTCTATCGGCTCTTCCGGTTCTAGCAAGTCAGGTAGGGGCAGATTCTCCTGATCTTCTGAGGCGGAGGCACAGATCGCCATCACATCCTCTATCCTCTCATGGTAGGGTTTGAGCATGTTCACGTGGAGCATGCGTCTCTTCCCTACCCCTGAGCAGGGGCCAATCACATAGGTGGTGTCGCATCTCTGCTCTACCACCTGATATGGGCCTTGCCAGATGGCCTGCAGCTTGTCTGTGCGGACGGGTTTTAAAATCAAAACCTTCTGCCCCACCTGAAAGCTGCGGTCTATGGCTCCTCTATCGTACCAGCGCCGCTGGCGTTGCTGGGCCGCCTGTAGGTTGGTGCGCACAGTCTGAGTCAGCGCCTCCAGACGGTCCCGGAACTCCAGTACGTATGATACGATAGGGGTTCCGTCTGTATTACTCTCTCCCTCCCAGTGTTCTCTAATCAAGTTCAAGGGTCCCCGCACCCTCCTCCCAAACAGCAACTCAAACGGGGAGAATCCTGTTGACTCCTGGGGAACCTCTCTATATGCAAAGAGTAGGTGAGGTAGGAACCTCTCCCAGTCCTTGTGGGTCTCCCCAAACGTACGAAGCATCTGCTTCAGCGTACCGTTGAACCTCTCGCATAGTCCATTGGACTGGGGGTGGTAGGCGCAATTGACTATTGGCTTAATGCCACATACTTTCCACATATGTTGGGTGACCTCGGCAGTGAATTGGGTGCCCCGGTCAGATATTATTTCTTGGGGGAACCCTACTCTGGAGAATACCTTCATTAAGGCCTCAGCTACGGTTTCAGCATGAATGTTAGTGAGGGCTACAGCCTCGGGGTACCTGGTGGCGTAGTCCACTACAGTTAGGATATACTTTTTGCCAGAGGGGCTGGGCTTTGGCAGGGGCCCCACTATGTCTACGGCTACCCTGCTGAAGGGCTCTGCAATAATGGGTAGGGGACATAGCTTGGCTTTGTGGCGGTCCCCTCGTTTCCCTACTCGCTGGCAGACGTCACAGGAGGTGCAATACTGTCGCACGTCCTTACAAATTCCGGGCCAGAAGAAAGAATGCGTTAGGCGATATCTGGTGCGGGTCATCCCTAGGTGTCCGGACAAGGGAATATCATGAGCGATCCTAAGTAGCTCCTGCCTCTATTTCTGTGGTACCACTAACTGTTTGGTTGTCAGGGTGACGGACCCTCCCACTTCCCTCGCCGCGACGCGGTATAATAACCCTTTCTCCCACGTGTACCGCTCCCCCTCTAGCCCTGCCTGGTCAGTGTGTACCCGGTCCCTATATACTTGTAGGGTGGGGTCTGTCTTTACTTCTGTCGCAAAGGTAGTCGGGTTATCCCAGGACATGTGAGTCGTGTGGGGTTCATGGTCTCTTACCTGAGCCTCAGAGTGTATCGGTGGAGCCGTGGTGCGAGCCTGCTGCCGTGTAGTTACTGGATGGGCTTCCTGGTACGTAGCCTGGGGTATAAAAGCAGAAGTCATCTGGCCCAAGTCATTCCCCAGTACAACATCTGCGGGTAAATTTTGCATAAGCCCCACTTCCACAGTTCCCTCTCCCACACCCCAATCCAAATGTACCTTGGCAGTGGGTAGCCGGTATACTGCTCCCCCTGCCACCCGTACTGCCACTGATCCGCCAGTGTGAGTTGAACCTGGGACTAAATGTGGTGCAACCAAAGTTAGAGTGGCCCCCGAATCTCGGAGCCCTTGTACCTCCTTCCCTTCCAGGGTCACTAGCTGACGATGATGCTGCCGGTTGTCGGTGGCTCGGACCGACATCACCTCGTGGAGTATTCCTAGAGGTTCCTCGGTCTGGGCGCTCAGCATTTCCTGGGTGGCTGGTGCTACTTGATAGTGATGCGCAGCAGCCCTTGGTGTCAAATTTTGTCGCACCTGGTTCCACGCTTGTCTGCTCCGGTTTTGCGTGCACTCTCGGGAAATATGTCCCCACTGTTTGCAGGTGTGACATTGGATGTTAGCCCGGTCATTGTATTGAGAGGGGGGTGGTGGATTATTTGGTGCGGGCCTGGACAGGGTTACTGTGGGGCCGGTAGGAGAAAAGTTACTGGGTGGCCCGGTAAGTCGAGGGAAAGTCTTACTTTGGAGTCCGTGATGCCTCCTGGCATCAAAATGTTGATCCGCTAGTCTAGCTGCTTCGGTTAGGGTGAGTGGTTTTCGATCTCTCACCCATTCTTGTGCTTCTGGGGACAAGCCATTAAAGAATTGCTCCAGCAGCATTAACTGCCGCAATTCTTTTCGGCTGTAAGGTTCGGATCCCGTCGCTTGCCACCAATTGTAACGGAACGCAGTATTATAGTCCACGATCTCCGTTGGTATCTTAGGTAATCCACAGTCAGAGTTAGAAAGCACGGCAATATCCCCAATCCTCCCAATAACCGGACGAGACACAGTTTGGGAGTCAACTAACTTGCTTTATTCACAGACTTCCATATTTATGCAGTTCCCCTTGCAAGGGGTTTCCTTACAGATGTTACAGGGGATTTCTCCCACCAGGCAGTGTAATTATCCCAACAGGCATTGCTGCACGAGAGGGATCCTCCCACTAAAATGGACGATTAAGTGGATTATCCCCTCGTGCAGCAAAACTGGCAATTCACATAGAAATCCATATTTCACATAATATTACTCGCTTTCATACGAATGACCATTCGGTAGATAGCTGGGGTCTGCGGGCACATTTAGTGAGAATACCGCTCAGATCCCAGCTAAACTAACCGAACGCCGCACAAAATACATTTAACCATCGAGTTCGGTTTGAAACTACCGAACATCGATGGGGAACAGAATGTGGTGAACGCGGAACTCCTGAACGCTTTGGAAGTCCAGCGGTGTTCGGATCATTGAGTAGCCGTTTTCAGTTCCAGGCTCTCGACGACCGAACACCGCTGCAGAGACAAAGGATCCAAGATGGCCGACCGCCGCATGGTCGGTAGCCGAACGACGGCCACCTAGGAGAGCCTACAATTACCGATTGCAACATTGTTGCAATCGGTTAATTAGTGCCACACGACTGTGAGTGTGTGGTCTACCTGGGGAGCCCGTATTCGTTTGGCGAACGGCCCGGATAGCCGTGTTTCGTCAAACGAAAGGTTTGCATGCTGGTAGCGTACGGCTGCCAGCATGCGAACGGTCATAATACAATACATACACAATCAAGGTATACAGTAACACATTCAGCCTACGGACAACCTTTGTTAAATATAGTCCAGAAGTGGCTAGGTTTGCCACAGCTGCTATCAGGGCAGACCTATCGATAACCCAAAAGCCAGATGAGGACAGTTTCGAGGGATCAGACGCTGTTGGCCCAGCAGAAGAGCTAGGACCGGGACAGAGCACTGCTGGCCTCTACCCAAACTGACCAGTAACCCAAGATCACAAAATATCAGATGCGGAAGATCGGGTCCTAGGACAAAGCTGACCTCTGCCCTCTTCTATTTGTGGTCTCCTAATGATATCAGCACCTCTCCATAAGCACTGGGGTGTTTTTTTTCCGGTACAGGTGTCCTGCTGAAAAAGGAGGGATAATAACTTAGATACTCAGGCTAAGTACCGAGCTATATTATGTATGGATAAAGTAAATGTAGAAACATGTTGCTTTACTTCTATCCTTGTACTGAGGGGCTCTGTCTTGACTCAATGTCATTCAATGTTACAGGTTTTACCGTTACACCTGTTAGCATAGAAATAGGGAAAGAAACTGGAAAAAATAGGGGATAAATATAGATACATATGTTTTTTTTTTCTAAAAAGAGGTCTAAAGTACTAAAAGTCTAGCAATTATCATGGCAACCATTGAAACCAGCAGGCACATTCAATTGGTGACCCCTCCCCTTTTATATTTTTTGCACAGAAAACTTTATCTCTGCTATTTTTTCTGTTTCTCCTCCACCAATACTATGTGTCCCATGGATATGGCAGGACGAAAGTGGATTATGACTTGAAGTACTACAATGTTTTTGTTAACATGGTGCTGGCTCTGGTTTAGAAGCTGAAGTCTCTCTAAGATCATATAGCTATGTGCCAAAAGTTTGGGATGAGACCAACCACAATAAAACTCTGTGCAAATAGAAAAATTATTGTTGTGCATCGCAACATTTCGTAAGCTCGTTTGAGTATGGCGTTCTTCACCTATAGATATCCCACTGCTATAATTGTAAAGTGCTGCGGATATATTGATGCTATATATATATATCTATATATGATAATAATAATCACCGGCATATTTCAATTTAGACTTTGAGAAGTTCTCCTTGGGTACAGAAACTCGAGAAATAATGGACTATTTTAGTCCCCAACTTGACATGCAAATGAGCACAGACAGACATTTAGTTTCAAACTTCTTCCTGCTTTTCTTCAGGTACCCTGATTATATCCACTTAATATAAAAAAATAAAAAGCAAAAAAAGCAAAAACTTTACCACAAGTGCGCAGTGATTTTCAATGTTTTATTCAATGGTGTAATTTTCGAAAGTGACTTTTTCCCTTTAATTTGCTCCTTTGTAAAGCAGATGTTATGCACCAATACATCTTTTATGAGCACTGATTGACAAAGTAAATTGGCACTTCTCCATTTTACAGAGTCATTTGACAGTTTAGAGTTTGCTTCCTCCGCCTTTTAACAGGTTTCGAAATCTACTATGGAAGCAGAAGTTTCTCTCTGTGAGATTTTGCCGACTGCTATTTCTTAGATCAGCCGGAAGTGTTTCTTCTCTCACCTATCTTGAATTATGCTTTCTTCAGAGGGAAGCCTTCAGATTCACCTCCCCCAAAGGCAAACACACAGCATGTACTGTGTAGCTCATATAACAATGCAAAATGGGAAGGAGACACACCCAGAAATGTTTCTATGGTGCTTAATGGAGCTTAATTAAGCAGCGTTTAGAAACCATTGACCACCATAAAGCAGTTAATGGGGTTTTTTAAAATGAAGTATTCTGAATATCCTCTTTTTTTTCTTTGCTTATTTTGCTAAATCTTTTTAATTGATTGATATTTTTTACAAATGTCATCAAATTCAAGCAAACAGCCGTATTTAAAAGCAAATTTTGTACAAAGTGAGAAACTTGGGTTTATTCACTAAACAACAAATCGTAATGAATTAAAAGTAAACTAAAATAAATGTATGCAAAAATAATTTTTTGGGAAAAAAAAAATCACCAATTCCACTATAGTAAAAGCTTGTGTATTTTTACCTTAAATTTGTAATTTCGATTTTCGATTCACTATAATTCAATATTTAATGAGTAACCCCTGTTAGACCATAAAACCAAAAAGCAACAATGTGTGTCCTAAGGGGAGGAGGGTCCCTTAACCCTGAGATGGTAATTATTGCATAAATAATAGCCTGCTAGGGTTAACTCCACCTCTAGAAGCTGTCTACCAGACAACCACTAGAGAGACATTCGGGTCTTTAGGCGACTTTTGGTCGCCTGACACTGGGCATCCTCACGCTATGCATGAGGACATCCAGCATCACCTGAAACCCCATATGAAAGCACTGTATAATGTGTTTCTATGGGTCAAGTCCTAATGAGCGCCAAGTTAATGCACATTAGGTCCCCGTCAACGTCAGCCGGAGCAGAGGAGGAGGGACATTGGTGCAGCAATCAGGTAAGTGACAGGGAGGCCCTATGGGGAGATATAGTGCCAGTAAAACAACTTTGTTTTCCTGGCACTATAGTTTACCTTTAAGACAGGCCAAGTTAGGAAATGTTAGATTGGGAGAGGGAGGCTGGGCTAATTTCCCCCTAATAAAGGAATGTTTTTTATGAAAACAAGTCATTTTTAAATTCTACGACTTTTAGAATTATGATGACTTACTGTTTGTACCGGAAAAAAACTTTTTACTTGTAGGAACTTTACTTGTGGAAATTGTTAAATAAAACTAAATACAAAGTGCGAGAACAAAATAAAAAAAGGGAAACTTTCAGTGCTTTTTTGTGAGAACTGACTTGGATGCTTGAAATGCCAATTTTGGCCTGTTTCTCCTTTCGGTGAGACATTTCACATGGAATGAGTCTGTTCCCTTGTTATCACAACAAAAAAAGATTGGGTTACCTAATGATAAGTAAATAACTGCAGCTAAGTAACCTTCAATTATTGCTGTTTTCTTTTGTAGAAGTTGAGCACCCTCCAAAATTCTAGGTTCCAAATGCTGGCACGACCAACCTGTTTGCATTCTCTATAATGAACTAAGTAAGCTGATAATTCCAAAATGGATCCAGTACCTTTTATCATTACTTCCACTGGGAATACATTTAAATACAAATAAAGGTTTGTCTTTGATGCTGATTAATTGACTGAACCCAGTGTTGGAGTTCTTGTTGGCAGTTCGCTTTGTTCAATTTGTTTCCAAATCTGTTCTCTCTCGAAATGTGAGAAAACAGTAAGCAACAATCTTTGGCTGGTTAAAATACAGCATTGTTGAAACCCGAGTTTTCTTTAGCAAACTCAACATACAAAGAATTTACACAGTAACACATTGGCATACATAAAATGGAACCTGGGTATGGGAGCTGTCAGTTCCTATTGGCAACACGTGCCTCAAGGCTCTTGACGTGTTTGTGCTTTCTGTGTTAGTAAAATTATATATATATATATATACAACATTGGTAGAAAACTCATTTTGACTCTTGCAGTTGACATCTTCACACTTTTCATTTCATTGAACATGCACCTCAATGAGCTTTTTATAGTACACTTCCACCTCTTTATCCTTGCCTGCAATAGTTGTTTTAGTATTAGAATCATGCATGCATTTACACAGTTAAGGTGACACTCCATATTTTTTTTTTTTCTTTATTTTATTTCTTCAAATTTTCCATATTACAATTTACGTACATTACCTCTAAAGCAATAATACAATAATGGACAGATTCATTCAAAACAACGTTACAACTATGCTTCCAAATTTAAATAACCATATCCATAATTCCCATATATTCCCAGGTATAATAAAAACATGTTCCTTTCATACACAGAGACATACCTTCCGGATAATCCATTCCTATATTGTCCATTATACCTATTCCTGCAAAGTAGGAACAGTATTACAAGTGTTAATCCAGAAGCATACACACTGCGGGGGGACCCAACCACTCAATAGTTATACATTTTCATCCTTATTGGCAATAAAGTTATCAACAATTGTTTCCCATCTGCTAAATTTCTTTAAGCCGACCGAATTGCCTAACATTATTCCCATTTCCATCCTACTTTGGTAGATTACTTGTTTTTTAATTTCACTGCACTCTAATATTTTATTACTTTTCCAGTGTCTGGCCAAAACCATCTTAACTGCCATTAAAATATGAATTATCATCATACTTTCCTCAGTAGGCATAGAAGGCCATCCCAGATGTAACAGGAAACTTTGTGGTGTGAAGGGTATATATAGCTGACACGAGTTGTAAATCTGCCTATATACAGTTTTCCATATATTTTTTAAATATCTGCAATGCCACCAGATATGGAGATAGTCTCCTATCTCTTCTCCACATCTCCAACAAGCGGGATTCTGATCTCCGTATATTTTGGCCAATTTATCTGGGACCATATACCATCTGTTTAGGAGTTTGTAAAAATGTTCTACTATATTTAAGCAGTGAATCAATTTGTTTACTTTAACTATCGCGTTTATCAAGTCTTGCTCAGGGATTACAGTTTGTAGACTCCATATTTTTAGTTTTACAAAAAGTGGAGAATTTAATAGAATGTGGCACTTTTGTAAATGAACCTTTTTACACCCCCACTGACTGTCAGTCAGACAACTGGCCTTATTACTTCCTGGTTTGGTTAGCACAGTATAGATAAACTCAAGAGTTAACAGAGCACCTGCCATGCAAATACTTCTCATTCAACCACACTGGGAAGTCTTTGAGTGGAAAGCCAAAGAAAGTTGGGGTGGGTTTACACAGGGAGGGATGGCAAAGGCTGCAGAGAAGATAAACAAATATGTTTTTGGTGTACTCTCTGTGACAAATTCCCCTTTTTACAGGAGTTTGCCACGAGCTCCTGGAGGAGCCTGCATGCCAGCCTCCTGCCCACAGTCTATGGATCCTGTGGAAAATAATGTAAAAGTCTCTGTTTGTGCCTTTTTGGAGTTATATGGCCACATGTCGAACTTTCAAAGCGGCACTTCAAATTACCGAACAACAGCACGAACCAGAGACCACCCTGGAACTTGTTAACACCTATTAACAACTTGGAATGTTTCTCACCGCAGTGTTCTAATTGTTTGTCTGGGTGGCCGCCATACCTATAGACAACCACAAGGTGGCGGCCATCTTGTTCGCATGAACGCAGGCAGCGGTGTTTGGGTATGATCTCCTGGAACTAAAATTGGCTACAGAAACTTCCGAACACCGCTGGACTTCCATCATCACCTGCGTTCGGTTCTATTTCACTTAGAAGGGCACTGTTCGGTGGGAACATTCGTCTGGATGATGGGAACAAGCTCCAGGGTAAGACTATTGACTCTGTTCGGTAGTTTGTTCATTTTCAAACTACCGAACTAGACCTGATTCTCTGGAACTGTTTTGGGCATGGGGCCATGCTTGTGGTTGGTCAAATAAATGACTTCCATAGAATTTCTAAAGCCCTAAACTGATCAGGGTAATTTGTGGGGATATCATGTGTTTTGGGGTATTTTGGGGACTTTTTAGAAATGTGTGTTTTTTCTGCCTGGAGATAATTGGGTTAATGCAGTATCTGATCCAATTATCTCCCAGGAAGAAGGGAGGGATTGTTTGATTGTGTGGGAGTGACTTACATTGTAAATGTGGTGTTATTGGTTTGGACGTTTGTGTCCCTGTCCCCAACAAGGTCCGCCCTTTGCTTGAGGACTTGCATAAAAGACCAAGTGTGGCACCATTAAAATCTATTCCAGCTTGTCGTCCTGTTATTGGAGGGAAAGAAGATTTACTCCTGTGTCTGCTGTTCCAGCTTGCATGGGATTCAACGGGGAAAGTCCTTGTAAGGACTAGAGCTCCCAAGACTGAGTGTGGTACAGTGCCTGGGAGTGTCTAGAGCTGATTCCCCATTCGGCTCCAGGAAGCAGGTGGCAGTTCCAGGGCCCCAGTCAAGCCACAACGACTGTGGGCAGAAGTGCTGCGATTTGTCCCCTGCTCCAGCTAGGAAGCGTTCCTTGGCGGAGGTACCCAGCCAGGGGTACAGGGAGCTCCGTCACACTCTCAATTAAAAGCATAATTAAATGCATGAATATTTTCATTGAAGATATATCTATTAAACTGTGATTTTTATTTTGTGTAGTGGAGTGTCCCTTTAATGTGCATGGCGGGTGTAATACTCACATCCCATCAGTTGTTATCTGTTATTTAATATTGCTATAACCTATAAGGTAAGCCAAAATAGGCTATTCTGTAACAGGAAATAGTCTCCAGGTGTTTCCCTATTAAGGGGAAATGGCAATATATTTAAAGTATTGCTACAACCTGATTAACTGCCTGCAACATTGTTGCTGATTTGCTTTATAAAAATAGTGCTCTTAAAACATTATGTATTTGATTGTTCTATAGTTGCTGTATTTCAGACTGCATCTCCCATAATGCTGGTAAAACATCTTGCAATGTAGTCCAAGTCATCTGGAGTGCTGAAAGTTGACTACCTGCTGTATTTGTATGTTCAGAAAGTTCATCTTATCATGCCACAGTTTGCTACATAAACCTTAAAGAGACACTTCAAACACCACAACCATGTCATGCTTCTTTCATATGTTATGATGTAAGGAGCTATCTGTCAGTTTACTTGCACTTCGAAGAGGAAAAAAAAAAAAAAGATGATTGATGGAAAAATATGATTGATGGTAATTGAAGCAGTAAAAAAATGTATATATTTAATAACTATATGATCTATAAATACATATAGATCTTTTACTGCTCCTTCTTTCTCGTTTCTATTGGTTACTTCTTCTCCCTTGATCAGCGTACCACATGATGTGAAAATGCACCATCATGTGTCAGGCTTTTTTTTTTTTTTTTTATGATTTTAGGAAAAAACATAATAACGCACCTAATGAAAAAAAACTATATGTATGTAGATGTAATTTATATTTTTAATTTATCAGTGTTGCTTTAATGTGGGATAGGGATTCAAAGTTCGAATCATACATATAACATTTTGCGATATATACTGTGTGTAATATCTTAATTTTTATATAATTCTGGGTGTTTATTATTAAACCTGCTCCTCCCTTTGCTGTTTTGATCTTTTTTGAGTGATTATGTCATTATTTAACACATCATTTATAGCAGGTTTTTCCAGTGGTGAGCTGTAGTTTTTGCAGTGGTGTTAGCAAGGAAGCAGATCATACACAGAAACGTTCTATCTAGTTGTCCATTATATCTTTGCATACAGGTGATGGACTGAAACGGGCGTCCTTTTCATTATTAATTTCCATTCATTGCATTTATAATAAATCATTATATTTTAGTTCTAAACTTCAAAGCACATCTTCCAGATCTCAGCAGAGTTTAATCTTACTTTGTCCTATAGTTGGACAACACAATAGTTCTTTAGAGAGAACCGGTGTCTCTTTTGGTGGTAATTTATCACTGGAGATAATATTACTAGTGCATTTATTTTGTCCTTTATTCATCTCCCTTTTTAAATGGTATCTATGCCATTCCATATTTTGTTTTATTTTTTATTTCCATCTATATATGCATGCTTCATGTTTGTCCAAAAACATGAGATTAGATTAAGGCAAAGGCTACCAAAAATTGGACTAATACAGCTAGCTTGAATAACAGTGAATATATTTATGTATGTACATACATAGAATTTCCCTATGGATCACATTCAATTGACTTCTTTATGGTGCTAACAAATCTTCTTTAATTATTTATACAAACTACTTTGTTTCAGTCCACTCCTCATTTTATCCAAAGACAAACCAGACCCTTAAAGGGACACTATAGTGTCAGGAAAACCGCTTGGTTTACCTGACACTATAGTACCCTGAGGGTGCCCCCACCCTCAGGGTCCCCCTCCTGCGGCGCTGAGGGGGTTAAAACCCCTTTAGCTACTCACCCTTTCCCCCCGCCGGGCTCCCTTACCTCTCCTCCCCTGCCGACGTCAGCATCCTTGTCTGATGTCACCGGCGCCGAATGTGCATGCGCGGCACTGCCACACGCGCTTTCAAAGTGTCCATAGGAAAGCATTTTTCAATGCTTTCCTATGGACGCTCTGCGTGATTGAGGCATAATATGCCTCAATCATTGCCGATGCGCCTCTAGTGGCTGTCCGGAAGACAGCCACTAGAGGCTGGCTTAACCCCAGATGTAAACATAGCAGTTTCTCAGAAACTGCAATGTTTACATCAGGCAGGGTTAACCCTAGAGGGACCTGACACCCAGACCACTTCATTGAGTATGTCATTCTTTTAATTTTACAAAAAGTGCATATATTTATAGAATTTGGCAGTTTTATAAATAAACCTTGTTCCACCCCAGGCTGTCAATCAGACAACAGGTCCTGTTAGTTCCTGGTTTGTTTAGTTCAGTGGCGCTAAACTCAAGAGGCAACCTGCCTTTCAAAGACTTCTCATTGAGCTGCTTTGGGAAGTCTGTGATTGGACAGCCACATAATGACTGGGCTGGGAAGAAGGGGAGGGTTTTAAATGCATCAGACAAGAGACCTCCAGCTTTTGTAGATATACCCCCAATGAAAAATGCACATTCTACTATATTTTATTTTTATTTATTTATACAGTAGCGTCTCCTTTTAAAGGACTTGTGGAGAGAAAAGTAACAGTCAGTGCAATAAAAATATATATTTTCCTCATCAATTGTAAACTAATTTAAGGCCTTAGGGATTGTAGGGCATTCTTTACTTATTGTCTTGGTTAATATTTTTAATATAAACTACTTGTTGTCAGTTATCCCTATTCTATGAATGTAAAGTTGTGCAGAACTTGTTGTCACTATGTAAATAACAATAATTGTATCTGTTTATTGCTAATTATCCGCTCTCTGCTTCTCCCTGGTGGTGTTTCTTATCTTTGCACCTTGGTTGCATTCCAGTTATGGTCCATATGACTCTGAGAACACAGTGTATTACAAAGGTGTTCTCTTGCTTATTTTTTTGTATTTGCTATGCTTTTTCATAAAGTTATATTTTATATTTTTATTTTTAATATGTTATGAATCAACTTTTTAATTACTATTGCAGATCGCATGGTTGGTATACATGTGAATTTTTTAGATAAATATACTAATTAAATATGTACTTTTGTAAATTCTAATATGTTTACAATTTATATATGAACAAACATATTGTATTTGCTTTACAGTCACATGTAAAGGTGTATTCAAACACAGGTGATTTTTCTGCTGTTTTGGGTGGGTTATTGTTTTTTTAGAGAAGAGGTCATGGTGACGCTAAAAAAAACATCATTAAGAAAACATTTTGTTTTATTTAAGGTATGATATCAATATGTCAGTGCATTCATAATTAAGAATAAAAGCTCTCTTTAGTAAATGTAAATTCTTCTTCTTCTGCATTTAAACCCTTACACTTTTTGGTTTTGCTCTGGGGGAAAAAAAAACAATAACCCACATAAATATGTGTCTGTGCTATGTACAAAGCATTAATATTTTTGGGGAGAGAATGATTAAGGCAGGTTATCAGTTTGAGCCCCATCCTTCATTCTTGTCATAGGTATGTTGAATGGGGCAAATCCATGGTTACAGGCCCCTATCTATCCCCTGGGTTCGGTGGCCACCTAAAGACAACTTATGGTTCGTCTTTCTTTGAAGGATTGCATCACACATGCATCCAAAATCAAAACTATCCTCTCAAATTCAGTTCTACAGGCAAGTATGAGTTGCACATTGTAATTTACAAAAATCTTTGAATTTAGTTTATTATACTTGCCTTTTTTGTTGTTTCTGTAATTGTATATACATATCTCACATCATAACAGCACATACAATCTGTAAACACTTTAAAACATAATTATAAAACAGAAAATGCATAGGTCTAGGCAATAACTTAAACATCCTATAGATTTTTAGACTAATTCTTAAATGGAATAATCCTGTGTAGTAATTTAGAATTGAAGTTTAACCCCTTAAGGACTGAGCCAAATGTACAAGTTGTGAACAGAACAAAACGTAAACAAAACCTGGCATTTGCGCTATATGTCTGTCCAACCGTAATTCACCTCTTTCGTATTAAATGCACCCCCCTTATTATATATCATTTTATTCAGGGGAAACAGGGCTTTCATTTAATATCAAATATTTAGCTGTGAAACATAATTTAATTTGAAAAAAATGGGAGAAAATAAGATTTTTTTTATTTTTTTAGTTCTACATGACATTTTAACTGTCGATGTCCTACTACTGTTTGCTTTTACTGCAATAAAATTCACATATTTGTATTCAGCAAAGTCTCACGTGTAAAACAGTACCCCCTATGTACATGTTTTATGGTGTTTTGGGAAGTTACAGGGTCAAATATAGCGTGTTACACATTTGAAATTGAAATTCGCTAGGTTGGTTACGTTGCCTTTGAGACTCTATAGTAGCCCAGGAATACAATTTACACCCATGATGGCATACCATTTGCAATAGTAGACAACCCAAGGTATTGCAAATGGGGTATGTCCAGTCTTTTTTAGTAGCCATTTGGTCACAAACACTGGCCAAAGTTAACGTTAGTATTTGTTTGTGTGTGAAAAATGCAAAAAACGCCAATTTTGGCCAGTGTTTGTGACTAAGTGGCTACTAAAAAAGACTGGACATACTCCATTTGCAATACCTTGGGTTGTCTACTATTGCAAACGGTATGCCATCATAGGGGTTATTTTAATTCTTGGGCTACCATAGGGTCACAAAGGCAACGTAAGCAATCTGGCGAATTTTAATGTGAAAAAAATGAAACACAAGCCTTATATTTGACGCTGTAACTTTTGAAAACACCCTAAAACCTGTACATGATGGGTACTGTTGTACTCGGGAGACTTCGCTGAACACAAATATTTGTGTTTCAAAACAGTAAAAAGTATTGCAGCAATAATATCGTCCGTGTAAGTACTGTTGTACTGTGTAAAAATATTACATAAATATATGTGTAGAATTAATATGTGTATATATATATATATATATATATAATTTTTTTAAATATTTTTATTTATATATAGGTATAAATATAGTGATATATACGTATATATTTATGTATATAGATATATATATTATTTCGTTCTACATGTATTTTGATACAAATATATATATATATTAATATCACAATACAGTTAGAACTAAATAAAACACATCTATATATTTTTTGTAAAAAAATTTTTTAATTCTTTATTTTTATTGTGTAAGCGATACAAACGAGCCTGTTTTGCCACAACAGCAGTCACAAGCGAAATAGATTCTTGCAGTGTCAAACATGGCAAATAGATAATCTGCACAATTTTATATTATTAGTAAACAGGCAATCTGGCAATCTGACAAGGCAACAATAATAAATATAGCAACATTAACTGAATAACATAAGAGTAGGTCTAGAGGTTAAAGCATTGGTGTTCAGGCTTAGAGTGCTAACATTGCTTGGGTGGGTAGTCATTATAGTATGGTATCACATTAGGTAGGCATTAAGGAATGCATAAGGTTATATGGATAGGATGCTTCACAACATGCTAGATATACAAGATCGAGCTAAACCTACTACTGTGGTTGCCCTTAGGTGACAATGCTGCAAAACAGGCAAGAGTTGCAGGAGTTAATGACAGAGGAAAGCACTGTATCCATACAACATAAACATGACAACATGGTGCTTATCTGAGCTGTTAAGGTACGATAGATGTAGCTTAGATCAGGGCCGGTGCAAGGATTTTTGGCTACACAGGCGAAGATGAATTTTGCCGCCCCCCCACACACAAATAAGATGTATCTTTAGCGGTGTCTCATATCCAGCCTTTTGAAATCCCCATGTAGTGTATTGTACCCCCCTTTAGTGTGTCTTACACCCCCTTGTATGTCTCTTACAACCCCCATGTGTATCTCCTTTCCCCCCCCCAGCCCCTTTGTGTGTCTTTCTTTCCCACAGCCCTTTTCTGTGGGTCTCTCCCCTCAGCCTGTTTTTTGTGTGTCCCTCTTCCCCTCAGGCTCCTTTGTGTAACTTTTCCCTCCCAAGCCATATAGACATAGATATATAGCTACACACACACACATACAGGCACATAGTCACAGAAATATGCAGGCACACAATCAAACAAACACAGCCATACAGGCACACAGTCATACAATCAACACATACAGGTACACAGACATACAGTCATACAGACACACACACACACACAGACATGCAGACACTGGCATATAGATAAATAAAAACACAGTTATACAAACACAGACATACAGAGACATGAAGATGCAGGCATACAGAGACATAACGAACAATGCATACAGAGACATATATACACAGACAGTCACACAAAGATATACAGAACAAGGCATACAGAGACATATGGATACAGTCATACAGCGACATACAGGCATACAGGGACATTCAGAAACACACGGACACAGTCATATAGAGACATACAGACACAGACAGACAGTCATACAGAGACATGCAGACAGGTATACAGAGCAGGGGCAGATCCAGAACCTAATCTTGGGTGGGGGGGGGGGGGAGGTGGTAGTGAGTTTTAGTGGGGTAATAGGGGCTCTAAATAAGGAGTTAAGGGCTGTAGTAGGGGGACAGGGGCTGTAGTTGAGAGTTAGGGGCTGTAATTGGGGGCTTAGGAAATGTAGTGGGGAATTGGGGCTGTAGTAGGGGGTTAGGGACTGAAGTAGGTTGATGGCTGCAAGTGGGAACAGGGGCTGTAGTGTGGGGGATATGGGCAGCAATTTGGGGGAGAGGGGCTGTAGTGGGGGTAAGGACTGTAGTAAGGGAATAGGGGCTGTACTGGAGCTATGGGGTAAAAGGGAGTGGAAGGGATGTGAAGTAAGGGAATTAGAGGCTGTAGAAGGGAGTATAGGGGCTGTGGTGGGAGCAAAGGGGCAATGTGGTTGGAAATGGGCAGTAGAGGGGGGACACAGGGGCAGTATGGTGTGGGCACAGGCTGTAACGAGGGACACTGAGGCAATAAAGTGGTGTCACAGGGACAGTATGGTAGGGGGTAAATGGGAAGTAGAGGGGGGGACAGGGGCTGTTGAGGCGGGTAGAGGAAGTAGAGGGGGGAGACAGGGGCAGTAGAGGCGTGTGAAAGGGGGGCAGAGGCAGGGGGCAGGGGCTGTAGAGGGAAATAGAAGTGCTGTAGAGGGGCACATGGGGCAGTAGAGGGGGCAGGGGCTATTGAGGGGCTGTAAAGGGGGCAGGGGTAGTATGATGGGGCAGGGGCTATAGAGGTGGCAGGGGTAGTATGGTGGGGGCAGGGGCTATAGAGGTGGCAGGGGTAGTATGGTGGGGGCAGGGGGGAGTATGGTGGGGGCAGGGGGGAGTATGGTGGGGGCAGGGGGGAGTATGGTGGGGGCAGGGGGGAGTATGGTGGGGCAGCGGGAGTATGGTGGGGCAGGGGGAGTATAGTGGGGGCAGGGGGAGTATAGTGGGGGCAGGGGGAGTATAGTGGGGGCAGGGGCTGTAAAGGGGGCAGTATGGTGGGGGCAGGGTCTATAGAGGGAAATAGAAGTGCTGTAGAGGGGCACATGGGGCAGTAGAGGGGGCAGAGGCACTATGGTGGGGCAGGGGCTATAGAGGGGCTGTAAAGGGGGCAGGGGTAGTATGGTGGAGCAGTTTGGAGGGGTAGGGGCTGTAGAGGGGGCAGGGACTATAGAGGTGTCAGGGGTAGTATGGTGGGGCAGGGGCTATAGAGGTGGCAGGGGAGTATAGTGGGGGCAGGGGCTATAGAGGTGGCAGGGGAGTATAGTGGGGGCAGGGGAGTATAGTGGGGGCAGGGGCCGTATGGTGGGGGCAGGGGCCGTATGGTGGGGGCAGGGGGAGTATAGTGGGGCAGGGGGAGTATAGTGGGGGCAGGGGGAGTATAGTGGGGGCAGGGGGAGTATAGTGGGGGCAGGGGGTGTATGGTGGGGGCAGGGATAGTATGGTGGGGGCAGGGGGAGTATGGTGAGGGAAGGGGGAGTATAGTGGGGGCAGGGGGAGTATAGTGGGGGAAGGGGGAGTATAGTGGGGGCCGGGGGAGCAGGGGGAATATAGTGGGGGCAGGGGCAGTATAGTGGGGGCAGGGGCAGTATAGTGGGGGCAGGGATAGTATAGTGGGGCAGGGAGAGTATAGTGGGGGCAGGGAGAGTATAGTGGGGGCAGGGAGAGTATGGTGGGGGCAGGGAGAGTATGGTGGGGGCAGGGAGAGTATGGTGGGGGGCAGGGGGAGTATGGTGGGGGGCAGGGGGAGTATGGTGGGGGGCAGGGGGAGTATGGTGGGGGGCAGGGGGGAGTATGGTGGGGGGCAGGGGGAGTATGGTGGGGGGCAGGGGGAGTATGGTGGGGGGCAGGGGCTGAAGAAAGGGGCTGGAAAAAAAAAACGTTTTGATTAAAAAAAAAAAAAATGCTACAAGTTCTTCCCCCACCCCCTCCCAGAGACTTACCTTGGTCCTGGAGGGAGAACCTTACCCCTGGTGGTCGGATGGGATGGGATGGGCTGCACTGGAGGCTGGAGGCTGGAGCTGCAATCAGGACCGCTGGGGAGTCTGGGAGCAGTAGAAGTCCCGCCCCCTTCTGACATCATCAGAGGAGGACGGCTGACTTCACTGCCAGGCTCCTGTGTGCTGGCTGCAGGGAGAGAGGTGAGATTAAAAATCCGAGTCTCCAGCCAGAGGCAGGGGATTCGGATTTTTGCGCCCCCCTTCTCTGGCGCCCTAAGGCGGCCGCCTGTGCCGCCTTATGGACGCGCCGGCCCTGGCTTAGATCCATTATTGTAGATCATTGGAGAGTCAGAGGTAAAATAAGCTTTCGAACTGAGAAGCAGGTTAAGAAACCCCACTGGGTATTGTTGGGAGTCCCCCTGCTCCCCGTCGGCAAGTTGTCAGGCATGTTAGGTCTCCTGGGCTTGTGATTTCCTTTCCTCCGACCTGAGTTGAGAGGAAGCTGAGTCCCGCTATAAGGGTTGGGCCGGTGTATGCCACGCTGCCAGCCCAAGGCTCTGCATGAGCCAACCATCTGTGCCCTCGGTTCCGGTTCCATGGCTGGCCGGCAACGGAATTCCTGGTAAGTGTGGTCAGTCCAGGTGCTGGGCTGCGGTTTGAGGATTGACCTCTAGGGCTCAAGGCCCGGGAAGGCTGTTGTGGGGCTCAGGCCCAGGTTTATGGTGCGGAGACCACGCAGTCCAGACCTGCTTCGGGTGGAGCGATGAGGGAGTTCCACTGCTTAACCCCTTAAGGACCAAACTTCTGGAATAAAAGGGAATCATGACATGTCACACATGTCATGTGTCCTTAAGGGGTTAATCACCTCGTGAAAGTGATGTGCCTCCTCCTGGGGTGTTGCCTGTGGATGGTGAGTGCAGCCTTGAGGCCGCCATGTTGCAGGGAGCATGTGCTTTGATGCCTTGCGGGCACCTCCACCAGCCGGGACCGGGATAACCCCCCCGGCCCAAGGGGGGGGAACGGGGCCTGCGAGGCGTATTACAGGATCTTGGTACGACGGCCAGGCTTGGAAGCAGGGCAGCGGCCGCCTGCCCCGCGTCTCACCCAACTACGCCGCAGGCTCCGAAGTTTCACACCTCAAAGGCCCCAATAATTATATATATATATAAATATATTATAATTATAATTATATTATATATATATTTAATCAGTATCAGTCTACGTGTAATTTGATATTAATATATATATATATATATATATATATATATATATAAATAATTATATATATATTAATAGTAAAATACACCTAGACAGTGTATGTGTGTGTATGTATATGTGTATATATATACTTAGATCATATATATAAAATATATATATGATCTAAGTATATATTTTATTTTTTTTTACACTTATTTAACTTTTTTTTAATTTGATTTCAGCCAGCAGGGGGACTAACTGTCAGTTAGTCCCCCTGCTGGCAATGCCTGAGCCAGCTATACCGGCCATGTGATTGTGAGGTCCTCGCAAGGACCTCACTCTCACATGACTGGGGGGGGCTGCTGGAGGACAGACGTGCCGCGGGGGGCTCCCTGGGAGTCCCCCCAACCGCGAACACCGGCGTGGGATCGACGGCGTGGGATCGACGGCGACCGGGTAAGTAAAAAAAAAACGGAGGGCGTACAATTACGCCCAGCGGCGTTTAGAGCCGCTTTAAAAAGGACGTAATTGTACGCCCTCCGGTCTTAAGGGGTTAAATTAATGTTGAATGTTTCTTGAAGAAAATGTTTTTTTTACTGTCTGTATGAATATATTTTTGTAAATAGTTGTCATTTTTTTACAGCATCAAACTGTTAAAGGTAACTCAATTGTGCAATATATTTGACAATATATCACCAAGTTTATTTTGATTTGTAAATTAACAGTTTACAAATAATAATAGATCTAACAGGTGGATGAGAAGTACAAATAAATTCAACAAGAAAAGAGTGATTCACAGCAAAAAAAGAAAATTAAGTAAATGACGGTAAATCTATCTGTCCTCCACTACTACTGCTACTCCCATCTCTGTCTCCCTCCACGTTAATGGTGCTACCATCAGCTCCACCATGCAGGCTCGCTGCCTGGGTGGTCTCTTTAATGACGACCTCTACTTCACCCCTCATGTCCAGTCGATCACCAAATCCTGCTGCTTCCATCTCAAAAACATTGCGCGCATCCGCCCCTACTTAACGCCAGATGCGGCTAAGGTGCTGGTCCATGCCACTGTCCTCTCTCGCCTTAACTACTTCAATCTGCTTCTCAGTGGTCTTACGTGCTCCCAACGTGCCTCATTGCAGTCTATAATGAATGCGGTGGCGAGGCTCATCTTTCTGTCCACCCGCACCTCCCATGCCTCACACCTCTGTCAGTCCCTGCATTGGCTTCTAAGCTATAGTGCTCAATATAAAATTCTGGTTCTTGCTTTCAAATCTCTTCATAATGCTACCACCACCTATCTATCCTCCCGAATACACAAATATGTCCCATCTAGGCCCCAATGCTCTGCCGAAGACTTACGTCTATCCACTGTTCGTACTCCCACCTGTGATGCTCGCCTTCAAGATTTCTCTAGGGCTGCACCGTTCCTGTGGAACTCCCTTCCCTTCTCCGTTAGATGCTCAACCAGTCTCCACTCCTTCAAAAAATCATAAAAAACTTTAATAATAATATTAAAAAGTAAAGGTAAAGTGAATTATACTTAACGTTAAATGTGATAGTTATGTGTATACTGCAAGACCCTAAATATTATATAATTTCAACAGAGAAAAAGCAGAGCCTAGTATTAGTAAACACAGGAGATGTGAACGGGAGATGTGGCTGAGTAGTTGTTATGCTTTCCTAAATAAGTGAAATTTTAAAGATTTCTTGAGGGACTGATGAGCAGGAGAACATCTGATTGACCATGGGAGAGAATTCATCAAAAGAATCCATCATAGCGTTCTATGAAATTATTAGAGCTAGTCAGTGGAGCAGAAAATTGTCACAGCAATGAAAACAACAACAAAGGAGGAAAATTCTGCAACGGAAAATGTCTTGTATGTATAACATCAGACTACAGGAAGTCTGGACCTTTGAAGTCTTTGAGATCACTTTTTGTATCACACAGCTAGGTTACAATGCTGCCGCCCATCCCATGTGTTCCCTATTAAGGGTTAATAAGTATGTAGGGATGTATATAAAAATACCCCTTTATGTCTCATTAGAGATCTTTGCCAGAGGCTCGGGGAGGCAAGTTGAGGGGTAAGAGTAGGACCCATCTAGGGGGGGTCTGCCTTGACGTTGGCAGGCGGGCATTCCCTCCAGTGGCCATTGGAGTAACTAAATGACCTCCATTTGTTTAAATATACATAGGGATTAAAGAGAGAGCGCAGGTAACTTTTTTTTCTCTGGACCTTTGATGGCCTAACATTTCTTATGTAGGGAGTAATTCGGATATAAAGTTACCCAAAGATATGTTTAGGGGAAAACAAATTGTACACAAAAAAGCTTTGATTGCCATACTTGGGTGGTGAAATCTAGGCTTCAGCAATGACAATAATACTCGTTTACTAGGAAAATAGACCTTCAGTTGAGAGTGCAATGGAACTGGTCTTCCCAAACCACAAAATTCTAACATAATTTCCATAAAATAAAGATTGTCTGTACAAGGTGTCTTTATCAAGCTTTTACATTGCAATGTTGCTACCACTGTGTTTGCAATCAAGTAAATATAGGCCGCTGGTTACTTGAGTTGTGTTGGGCATTTTTGTTAGATCTGAGGACTTTTCTGCCAGTTGACTAATAGGAGATCAGGTATTCGGATAACATTGTCCAAGTCAAGCAGCGCTTCAAAATGCTGCATTTTAAAATCACCAGCAAACGTGTAACAGGAAATATATAACTTTAAGCTATAGCCATTAACAAAAGTCCAGCAATGGAGAGGGGTATATGTGTGTGCAGCTACTTCATCTTCAAATTATAGTCATGCTAGTATATAAATTTCTAGAACCCAGGTGTTGTGAAAGTCACTGGGAGGGGGGTCACTTGAGGGCTTGAAAGCTGAACTTACCACTTTCCATATAATTTCCTGGTGCAATGTATCAAATCTAACACGTTTATTAATTTGTTGCTTTTTTTGAAAAATAGATGTGGAGCATTTACCACATGGGAAAAAAGCCATGTAATATTTATTTGGTTAGAATACGAGTTTTTTTTTTTAAAATACTATTTTTTTTTTTTTGCCTGCGAATTATATTTTGTTATAAAAGCGAACATTTTTGATATGTTTGTGGGTTTTTTTTTTAAATCCATTCTATCTGTTTAGATAAGGCAATATTTTCTGCCTTCTTGATATCTCCCTTATCATGACCTTAAGACAGATATCTGTTTTTGATTGTTTGAGATTGCTGTTTGAAAATGTTTAAGTCCGAACAAGTACATCCCAAATGTGAGTCGCCCTTTAGGGATGTTTTTTTATCCAGGAGGAATGGTGCGAGCTGTATTGCAATCCGTACTTTTAAAAAGGTTTTGTTTTTTAGAGTATTGTCCTCTATATAAAGTACTTGGTCGGTTAGACAGGTATCTGGGCAGAATTGATGACACAGCTGTTTCTGGGGGCTGGAGCTGGCCTGGGATTGGTTGAAAGTTGCAAGCAGAAAAAGAGCGGGAAACTGGAACAGTATAAAAAGAAGCAGCACAAGGAACGGTGCAGACGGACTCTCGGAAACTTCATGGATTCAGAAGATTTAATGTTAAAGGGTCACTCCAGACCCCCTAAGCAACTTTATCTTGCTGAAAAGCTTTATGTGTGAAGAGCAGACAGCAGTAGAGTGTCTGTTTAAAGACTTGAAACGCTGGAGGAAAGCTGGTTTAAATTCGCCGCCAGAGACTTCAAACACTGACTGGAAGACTACGGTAGCAGCATCTTCCCCTGAAGAGTGTTCCTGACGGCTGGAGTTTGCAGCTGGTCCCTTGACGACTTCGGCGGTAAAGAAGAAGAAACAATACACAGCTACGCAGCCAAAAGCTGCAGAATTTAAAGGAACAGCACCTGTAAAGAAGAACAGGTGTAAAGAAGCCTGCCCTTCTCCCCTTGGACCTGTTATAGGTCAGGTTAGAGTTGAGTGCTTGGCTGAAGAAGACAGTTCGGACACTCCATAGCGGTTACTAATGGACTGACTATATGCTATTCCTGCTGCCCTGGGCGTTATAAACGCAGTTGCCGTTTACCTATATGGTCAATCACTACACCTAACCTCTAGACAAATACTATCATTTTTGACCGATGCCTTCCATTTGTCTTTTGTCCCTATTCTTCATCTTTTGCTGTTATAACTGTGTTTGCTGGACCATATTTAGCCTTACAATACTCTCTAATTGTTTATTCCTCGCATATAATGGCACAGATGTATACATGCGTATAACTCTAATAAAATATAAATTTAAAAAAAAACGGATTCGATATAAATAAATAAATAAAAGTATGGTGCCAGTACAGCCAAAGGGTTATACTTATCTTCATGGGTATCAAAACAGACAGTGTGCTAAATTATTGTTTTATTTATTTATTCTGCTGTAAGAATTTTAATTACATAATTTTTGGATTCTGGTCGCAAATTTCTGATTGTTTAAAATGTAAATCTGGTTTTTATGATGTGCAACTGTTGGTTGTAAGTTTAAAAAAAAAAAGTGTTACATTTTGGTAGAATAGATAGTTTTCCTGATTGCCATCCTTTTGCTATTTTGGTTTGTCTCCTTAATTCCCAAAGGATCATGGGTAATTAAGGCTTATTTATTATTTGTCTTACTTGGCTGGCACTGGGTTAAATGATGATAGGAACACGTGTTCAGTGTTTAATGGATACATTTTAGCTAGGTAGGTAAGCAATGATGGCTGAGGCGGACATTTTGGAATAACGGTTAATTCAGTTCTTTGGAATGTAGAATGCTAAGGAGAAAATTTCCAAGCTTAAGGATAAATTGATTTCTTGTGTTGTGTGTATATGTATGTGATATATGTATATAGATATATTTCTATGTGTGTGTGTATGTATGTATACATATATGTGTATGTATATAGATAAATAAAATAGCAAGCGCTGATTATTAAAAACAGTTCAATCATAGTTAGGTTTGTAAGCATTTACAGGTCTGAGTTCGCCTGTAAGAGGAGTTTAGGTAGAAGGGTGTTTTTGACATGTGCAAAGACAACACTGCATTTTCTTAGCGTGCCAGCATGAATTAAAATAATATGAAGGTTTTGATAAAGATTTTGCAAGTTTTCAATGGCTGCTCCCTTTTGCATTAAGATTTTCAAGTTAATGAAACATTGTAGTTATTTCTGGAGGTAGCACAGGCAGTTGGATTTTCCATATTTGGAAAAGATAGATTTTTGTATGGGTGTTTTAAGAGGTACCTACAAAAATCTGACCCTGTTAGAATTTCTGCCAATGGTGTCAGCAGTTTTTTGTATGTTTTTTTAAATCTTGGATTATAGCTCCAAAATAAAAGGATATTATTCCACTGTGACAATGAGTCAGTGGTACAAGTTCTCAATTTATTGCATTCAAAAGGTTTCTTTGTGATTCATTTGTTAGAACATTTTTATTTTTATACTGGTAACTTAATAGTTGGCAGAAGGCAGTGCATATTCCTAGTTGAGAACAGGATAGCTAATTCTATTTTTGTTTTCAGCTTAACACATTCAGACGTTTGGTACCAAATAATTGCAAAAAATGCAGAGGGGAAATGCCGGAATACTTAAGTTAATCTTAATAGCAGGTTAAATTCTTATGAAAGAACTCGAATAGGACACTGGGTATGTTTAAGTGTCACCTTGCGATAAGTGGTAATTTTCCATCAATTGACCCCTGCTAACAGAGTTGGTGGTAATATCGAAGCTGCTTTCATACCTAACTAATGTTCAAATAATGCTATCTAAAGATGTTATCTTCAGGCACTTAGTGCAGGTAGCATATTTTATATAGCACAGGTAGCATATTTTATATAGCACAGGTAGCATATTTTATGTGGTTGGTAAAAGATAACAGTAAAAGCGTTTATAATTAAACAGTTGTTGAGGGGTTATTTTGTAGGTAAAGGATGTTAAGTGTCCTATCCCTTATATGTTAGCATATTACTTGAAGTTTTGGGAATGTTATATTTCTCATTTATTATTATTATTATTATTATTATTATTATGATATTTATATAGCACCATCAAATTCCGCAGCACTTTACAATGGGTGGACGGACAGACATGTAGTTGTAACCAGACAAGTTGGACACACAGGAACAGAGGGGTTGAGGGCCCTGCTCAATGAGCTTACATGCTAGAGGGAGTGGGGTAAAATGACTCAAAAAGGTAAGGATAATATTAGACTAGTGACAGTTGCAGAAGAGGAATCAGTCAGGAGCTATTAACAGTTTAATTGATACGCTTTTATGAAGAAGTGGGTTTTTAACGATTTTTTGAACGAGTAGAGACTGGGTGAGCATCTAATGGAGGAGGGAAGCGAGTTCCACAGGAAATCTTGAAGGCGAGCATCAGAGGTGGGAGTACGGACAGAAGATAGACATAAGTATTTCAAAGTATTTTATTTTTTTTATTTTTATTTTAACAGCCTTTCTTTGCTAAATTGAGAATTAGTTTGTTTTGTTTAGTAGATTTAGTGCCAGGATTGCAGTTTTAGGATTTTTATTATTTTCCCTATAAATTTTGAATTAGGTATTTGTTTGCAAAAAATTAAAAAATAAACATAAATAAAAAATAAATACATTTCAGATGGGAAGAGTAAATGGATGCATTTGTATTGCATCAGTGAGGGCTGATTTTGTTTTGTTCAGTCGAAACTTTACAAGTTTATTTTGCTGTCACACTTGCTGATACTGGCCCCTTTTCTTGTTTATAATTAAGATTGTCCATTAAAACATTTAAAATCCAGCGGGTATTACAGTTACGCTTTGAATACTTGGTTGTGAAGGTAAATAACATGCTATTCTTTCAGGTTTGGGCTGTGGCAAAATATTGGATTGGTGCAAATGCAATCAAGAATATTGGGAGATGGAAAATGTCACGATTGCTAGTGTGGTCCAACACGCAGAAACTATGTAAACCTATACATAGAAAATAGAAAGGAAATAAAAGGACAGAACGTAAACCGGACCTTAGAATGGCCGGACTAATACGTTAGAGACAGAGAATGGTCAAAGGGAAAGCCGAGGTCAAGGAAGCCAGAAATACACAATACCGTTTAAACAAGCCAAGTCAGGGGAACCAGAAATCAGAATAACCAGGAATAGCCAAGATCAGAATACTAGAATTTCAATATCACAGGGAAAAACGCACTCTCAGGAAACCAGGAACAGGAAACCACGACAGGGCAAGGTACTGCGGTGAATTAGGGATTTAAATATCCCTCTCTAGGCTCTGATTGTCAGAGGGTGACCTCTGACCCCAGAACGTGCACGTGCGTTGACTTCGTGACGTCACGCGCATGTTCGTATAATTTTGGGGGGTGGAGCCATGGATGTACACGACCGCATGGTCGGCGCCATCTTGGATTTCCCTGAGCGGCGTGGAGGAGCGTTTCCCAGCTCGCCGCTGAGCAGGTAAGCTCAGTGAGTTGGTGCGGTCGTGCCGGTCGAGCACGGACACACATGGTGGTGAGCCGGGGGCCGTGACAGTACCCCCCACTCGAAGACCGCTCACCAGGCGGGAAGGAGCTGGCTTGTGAGGAAAACGGTTCTGAAACAACCGGACAAGACGGGGAGCATGAACCCGGTCAGCAAGAACCCAACCACGTTCCTCCGGGCCATATCCCTTCCAGTCAACCAGATAAGACAAAACACCTCTAGAGAACTTGGAGTCTAAAATAGATCAGACTTTGTACTCCTCTTGATCACCTACTACCAAGGTCGGAGGAGAAACAATCATTTTTGTGTATCGATTGCAAGTGAGGGGCTTAAACAATGATACATGGAAGAAATTGGCAATTCTCATATGAGCAGTAAGTGCCAATAAATAAGTCATAGGGTTTATATGACCGAGGACACGAAAGGGACCTATAAATCGAGGAGCTAGTTTCATGGAAGGAACCTTAAGTTTGATATGACGTGTGGACAACAAAACCCTGTCCCCCACTTGATAAACAGGATTGGCAGCCCGTTTCTTATCAGCTTGTACTTTAGTACGTTTAGAGGCATTCTGTAATGCTGAATGAACAGAATCCCAAGTGTCTTGCATCGAAGTCAAACAGGTGTTTAATGCAGGAATATCAGTGCCCGAAAATGTAGAAGGTAAAACAGTGGGGTGATAACCTTGATTTACAAAAAATGGACTCTGACTCAAGGATTCGTGAGTGGCATTATTTCTGGCAAATTCAGCCATGGGTAAGAGTTCGAACCAATTGGACTGATTTGCATCGATAAAGCAACGCAAATAGGATTCTAAAGATTGATTGGCTCTTTCTGCGGCGCCATTAGTCTGAGGGTGGTACGAAGAGGAAAATGAAAGTTCAATACCCAATTGTTTACAGAAGGCACGCCAGAACCTCTTTCAGAAACAATATTTTTTGGTACTCCGTGTAAGCGAAAGATTTCCTTTATTAATATTTGGACTAGATCTTGAGCAGATGGCAATTTTTTAAGAGGTATAAAATGTGCCATCTTGAAATCCATGGCTAAATGGGTCCATGGAGCATTGGGTATTGGAAGTGGCTGTAGCAACCCAGGAGGAGATAGATGAGATGTTTTAGAAACTGCACATACTTGACATGCCCCTACATAGTCTTTAACGTCACCTCTGAGTGTAGGCCACCAAAGTTTTCTGGAAATAGCAGAGAGAGTTTTATGTATTCCAGGATGTCCTGCTGTCAGATTATCATGAATACTTTCTTCCTTAATAAGGGTGAAACATACAGTTTGTCCTGAGGTTTCTCCACGGGTGCCTGAGTTTGATCTGCTATTATGGCACCAAAGAGTGGAAGAAGATACGTTAGTAACTGTAGTAGCAATAAGACATTCTGGAGGTACGATCGGGGATACCTCTTGTTCAGGGGCTTCATCTGTCTCAAAACTGTCTACAGAGTGGTATTCTTTGTCCCAGGCCTGTATGTAATTATAAAATTAAACCGGGAGAGGAATAATGACCATCTAGCCTGTCGGGAGGACAATCTCTTAGCGTCCCCAATATAAGCCAAATTCTTATGATCGGTAAAAATCAAAAGTGGCTCTTTGGAACCTTCCAAGAGATGCCTCCATTCCTTAAGGGCGAGAACAATGGCCAGTAATTCCCTATTCGTGATGTCATAATTTCTCTCTGCGGGAGTTAATTTTCGAGAGAAAAAGCCATAGGGAAGTAAAGGTGCATCAGGACTCTCTGTTTGAGACAGAATGGCTCCTACACCTGTCTCTGACGCATCAACTTCTAAAATAAAAGGTTTGGTCGGATCAGGGTGCGTCAGGACAGGTGCTGAAGCAAATAAAGATTTTAATCTTTCAAATGCCTCCTTTGCCTCTTTGGACCATAAATTACAATTTGCTCCTTTCTTGGTTAGGTTGGTAATAGGAGCGATTACGGATGAGAAACTCTTTTTTTTTTTGCAGTGCAAATAAACGTTACAGGCAGGCTCGAGGTGCCCCAAAGGCAGTCCTCAGGCGTTTATTCTTGCTTAACATGTGGGACATCATATTATCTGGCACAATTTTATATTTTAAACAAGTTATATCAGTGTGGTGACAGCAGTAGAGGAAGGATAAGTACAAGAATACAACTAGGTTAATCACATATGCAGATGAACTATCAACAGTACTAGCTACTTTCTAAGATACACAGGGTATGATTGTTAAACATGAGATTGTCCGTATTGCTAGCAGTTTTGCCAATCTGCCTAGTGCTTAGATTATAATAGTAAATTGTCTAGCTAGTGTAAAGCATGACATAACGTGAGTGTTCACTGTGGTCTGAGGGGCTTCTTGAGTGCTCCGCCAGTCTGAATATCCCCTGACTCTGGTACGTGGTGTGTCCTCTCCAGGGTCGTGTAGAGCCCGTTTAGCAGTGCAGTCAGGGGGCCCTGGGTAGTGCCCTCATTGTTAAACATGAGATTGTCCGTATTGCTAGCAGTTTTGCCAATCTGCTTAGTGCTTAGATTATAATAGTAAATTGTCTAGCTAGTGTAAAGCATGACATAACGTGAGAAGCGGAGAGTCCGGTAGTTGTCCTTCGCTTGGGGGGTTTGTATCTCCGTCTATGTGGGCGATGCCTCTGGGCCAGCGGCCCTGTGGTCTGCAGTCTGGGTGGGCCAGGATAGGTGTGGGTAGGCTGGCGCGTCCGTTGCATGCCCGAGGGTTTCCCCTTCTCCTCCCGCCTCCTGCGTCTCTGCTCACCTGTTGTTAGTGTGTCTGGGCAGGGCATCTTTTGCCTTTCTCTCAGCCTGTCCCAAAAGCTGTTAAATATTGCCTCTAGGCGTTGTATTAAATCAGGTAGGTGCTGTGTCACAGGCTGTTTGCTCTGGTCTTGTGGGATGCTGCACGTCGCCATTTTGGTTGCGAAGCATGGGGGGCTGCCTTCCCGCCTCCTGCAGTCATTTCGCTGGCAGGGTCTCGGCTGACTGCCCCAGACGTCCAGTGAGGACCAGGATAACCCCCGCCGGTCCATAGGGTGGGGGTGGGTTGCAAGTTTGTTGAGTCCATCCCTGGCTTCACCTCAGAGGAGAGCGGCCGCCTCTCCTCCGCTCGACCGTGGGTAGGCCTCATCTGTTCGCGCGGGTTCCCGGGCATTGGTCGTCTCGATTTTGGTGTCTATTTGTATCCCCGGGAATCCCGAACTGCTTTTATGCCACCTTGCCGGTAAGTCGTTTTTTTGCGGGGTATATACCCCATTAATCATTGCTTGTGTGCAGGAGCTGCGTCTCGGCACCGCCATCCAGCTCAGCGGCTTAGCTCCGCCCCTGATGAGAAACTCTTAATGAACTTACTGCCAATCTGGGTGCGTCAGGACAGGTGCTGATTATTGGACTATTGGACATGTAGGGGAAGATATCATTTGAAAAAACATTTCTTCAGAATGTAAGAAACCTACTGAAACAGTGATTGGTATAGTTTTGTGTTTGATGAGAGGTTGAGTAAGAGGTCTCCCATCGATAGCCTTTACTGCTATGGGACTGTCTCTCTGCCTTAAAGGCAGAAGATGCTTGGCAGAAAATTCCTTATCAAGAAAATTCTCCGCTGCCCCAGAGACAATCATGGCCTCACACTAAACAGTAGTTTTCTTACAAGACAGAGTGATTTTTATAAGAAAGCGGTTCTTAGTCAATTTAGGGGACATATGCATCACACCTAAGGTCGGTCCCCGAACGTGCCTTAGGTGTGCAAGTTTTCCGGCAGAACCGGACAAGAAAGCCTCTGATGTCCTCTTTTGCCACAATATAGGCACAACCCCTCGTTGCGTCTGTGTTGTCTCTCCGCCTCAGTCAGTTTGGTAATGCCCAATTGCATGGGTTCGACTTCTGCAGGTGGAGTAGGACTGACAGTCACTGAGTTAGAGAAACGAGGGGCTATAGACAAGTTTGTACGTACGGAACGCTGTTTGTTTTTCTCCCTCTTTCTGACCCTGTTGTCAATGTCAATCATGTATGCAATAAAATCATTAAGATTAACCGGAAGGTCTCTGGCTGCGGTTTCATCTTGTACATTTTCTGCTAAACCTTCAGAAAAAGCAGCCACCAAACCACTATTGGTCCAGTCAACCTCAGAAGTTAATGTCCTGAACTCTATGGCGTAATCAGCTACAGAGCGAGTGCCTTGTTTTATTCTCATTAGGGCTCTGGCAGCATTTTTCTCTCTTCCCTTTGGCTCAAAAGTGGCTTTAAATGCCGTTAAGAATTCATTATAATCATGGGCAACAGGATTTCCACTCTCCCATAAGGGATTGGCCCAGGTTAGGGCCTTGCCCGTTAATTGGTTCATAAGATAGCCAATCTTTGATCTATCTGTAGGGAAGGAACCAGGGGAAGCCTCGAAATGATATTCAATTTGGTTAAGGAAACCTCTGAATTCTTTAGAATCACCTCCAAAACGAGGGGGAGGTGTCTACCCCAGTTGAGGCGGTGGGGTGAAAGTCATCCTCAGGGTCAAGTTCCGAGGAAGGATATGGTGGTAAATGGTTTTAAATAAAAGGCAGTCAGGTTAGTTATGACTGACTGGCAATAAAGTTTAAAGTTTTAAGTAAAGCGCGGTCAGGTCAGTTATGACTGACTGGCTATTTGGTGGTTAATAAAGTAAAAAGTTTTGAAAGTTGGTGAACCATATGTTATATGGTTATGGTTACAAAGTTATGGTTACAAAGTTATGGTTGTATGCCCCTTGAGCTTTGAATAAACACCACGGCCAAGCCCATGAAAAGTAATTGAACGTTGTCTGTGGTTATTGTGTGTCTCTTTTTATTTATACGAATATTGCCTACCATACATAAAGTTCTGTTCCCCTACACTCAACAGTTACCTGGGGGCATTATACTACTAATCTTTGTTTTCACAATAGGGGGCTACATTAAGAAAATTAAAAATGAAGAAAAACACTAATATACTCCTGCCAAACCTACCATTGTTCAAAGATCCAAGGGTAGAGTTCCACATCTAGGATTTTAGTCCCCAGAGTCCCCCCTCCTCCAAGCACTGCTTTTGCTCTCTGCCCATCTATTGCATTAAAAAATTTCTGGAAGTTTTAGGCTATCGCCAGGGCCAGAGCTAGAGATCCCTGCTTTACAGTAGAGCTATTAGATACTAAAGTCCAAAATATATTTAGAAGTAACTTTTAATTTTTATACATGTATATATGTATTATATATGACATTTGGGAAAGCCCAATATAAAGATTAAAAGTTCATTCTGAAGTAAACTGGTATATTATAAGATGTCCAGCCGGAACATAAGATAGATTGTTAATAATAAAAGATGGACACTTCCTTTCAGCACTTAGACCTTACCATTGCTTTTATAAGTGGACCAAGAGTTACCTTAACCCCTTAAGGACAGACGACGGATATATTCCGTCATGATTCCCTTTTATTCCAGAAGTTGTGTCATTAAGGGGTTAAATGGTTGGTATCTTGTTAATTAAAAAAACAATTAAATAGTATTTATGTTTTTAATAATCACAGCTTAGTCTAGCGTTGTATTTCTACCAATAAATAAAAAACAGAGGCTTAGATGACGAACGATCACATTAGGTTATTAGAGATAAAGTTGCAGTCTATGTTATATGTCTTTCCTGATAGTTATACTGGGAATATTTAGGTGTAGTTTGAAATAAAACAGCCAAGAATCAGTCTCATTCACATTGTGACAGGCCTGCGGGTTAGGCATGGAATGTTGGGATGAATCCAAAAGGAATACCATGTTTAACTGTCAGTGACAGTTGCCTAGAGTCACACAGTCACAGATGTGTCTCTGATCATGATACATGTTATGCTATTCGTGACATGCAGCCTGTTGATCTTAGAATAGGAGAATGATTGCAAAAACTATGCTGAATAGAAGAAAACTCTATAATCATCAGGTATTCTTCCCACACCCCTGCAAAATAAATAAATAATATTAATAATATACACGTCCCATGGAAATTAATATGAGTCTGCAAATGTAGGCAAAAATAGTAAGTTAGAAAAAAAAAAATTCAAAACCATTATTTATTTTTTCCAAAACTACTATTTTGGCCTGAACTCTGTTGTTGGTTTATCACAATTCACGAGTTAATTAAGTAGCTATATATAAAACTATATATTTCTACCTGCCTTCCTAATTAAGCTTTTAACGGTTTGGGTGAATCTGACAGTATAGGGGCATATACTAACCAGCCTCAAATAAAAAAAAAAATAATAATAAAAATTAATGATGTGTGAAATAAAATTGCAATAATAAATATTACACCTAATTTTCTTTATTTGCTGCTTAACTGCCCAAGTCAAAGATAGTGAAAATAATTGCACTAGTGTAATAAATAGTTTTAATATGTGGTCAGTCATGGTCCTATAATAATTTGTAAATATTTGCTCAATTATGAAACTTATTAACAACTATGATTAAATTACAGTAAACTATAAGTAGTGCTAAATTCATAGAAAGTAGCAAATATTTGTTAATGTTTAGTGTAACATGTCAGTATATATCTCCCCATGTTCTTTAGGGCCTTGTCATTCAAGGCACCTTTGTCAAGAGATTGCTCTAGAATCTAGAGTCTAGATCTAGAACAATAGGTAGATCCCCAGATGTTTTAAGACTACAGCTTCAATTATGTTTTTTCATTCAAAAGGCATTCTAAAGGCATGCATGTCGTCATGGAGTAGTAGTTCTACAATATCTGAGGATCTACCCTTTGGGCACCCCTGCTCTAGATCTAGTTACAGATTCTCTAAAAAAAAATACCTTAGTACATCTTTGCCTAGAGGAGGCCGGTATCTGCCCATTTTGGAAAAAAGGATTGTAAAAGGTGGTATATAGTGTTAATGGATATGTACAAGGCTGTTAATTTTTCAGTATTTTCAACAATTGTGCAGCATTTAAGACTTGTATCATAAGACTAATAATTATGGCTCAACATTCATCTATGACATGAAGTAAATGGCTGATATAACCCAGAGAGTGGTATTTCAGCCTGAGTGCCGGAGAATGTTTACTAGTTGTATGATTCCCTCCATGTTAAAAAATCCTTATTGGTGGCCCGTGAGAAAGTCTAGAATGTTTTAAAACATGTCTAACCAAATTATAGATTATGAATTACATAGTTACATGGTTATAAAGGCTAAAAAGAGACATGCATCCATCAAGTTTAGCCTTTCCCGCATCTGTTTTTGCCGTTAAACCAAAAGAAGAAAAAATTCCCACTTTGAACAACTTCCAATTTTGCAATAATCTAGGAAGGAAATCCTTCTTGACCCCAGAATGGCAGTCAGATCTCCCCTTGGATCAAGAACGTTGTAGCCCACATATTAAAAATGATATCCCTGAATATTGTGTTTTTGCAAGTATTCATTCAGTTGCTGTTTAAACATCTGTGCAGACTGATAAAACTTCCTCTTCAGGCAGAGAATTTTTACATCCTTATTATTCTCCCTTAAAAAAAACAAAAAACCTTTCCTTTACCTTACACTAAGTCTCCTTTCTTCCAGTCTAAATGCATGACCTCATGTCTTTTGTACAGTCCAGTTTATGAATAGATTTCCAGCCAATGGTCTGTATTGGTCCCGAATATACTTGTATAATGCTATCATATCCCCTCTTTTATAAATTAAACAGATTTAAATGTGCTAATCTTTTGTTAACTTTAATTGTGTAGCCTGCCGCTGCACTTTTTCTAGTGATATAATATCCTTCTTTAGAACAAGTACATGACAATACCTTACTCGCCTTAACAACTGCTGCTTGACATTACACATTGTTGCTTTGTCTATAACAATTCCTAAATTCCTTTTTTGTGTTATCTCTGATTCACTACCATTTAGGGTGTAAGTTGCTTGTGCATTCTTTACCCCGAAGTGCATTACTTTGCATTTATCTACATTAAATGTCATCTGCCATTTGAGTGCCCAGTCCCTCAATCTATCTAAATCCCTCAGCAGCAAAGTAATATCCTGCTCACATTGATTTACTTTACAGAGTTTTGTGTCATCTGTAAACATTGCCTATTTAAAGATCATTTATAAATATGTTGAATAGAAGCGATTCCAGAGCAGTACCCTGAGGGACACTATTTTCCCCTTTTGTCCAGCTTGAAAATGAAAATCTACAATTAATGACAACTTTTTGTACTCTGTCTTTAAGTCAGTGTTCTACCCAAGAACCAGAAGTTTCATCTAGACTAATTTAATTTAAACACTAAACTATTATGAAGAACGTATCAAATGTCTCGGCAAAATCCAAGCAGATCACATCCACTGCAACACCCTGGTCTATATTTCTACTAACTTCTTCATAAAATGCAATTAAGTTAGTTTGACATGCCCTATGTTTCATAAAACCAGGCTGATTTTTGGTTATAATGTTCTTCACAATGAATCCCTGAAAATGACCCCGTAATAACCCTTCCAGTACTTTCCTAGCTCACTGGTCTATTATTTCCAGGCAAATATTTTGAACCCTGCTTGAACATAGGAACCACATCTGCCTTCCTCCAATTCTCCAGTACAATTCCTGAAAGAAGAGAATCCTGAAAAATTAAAAACAGAGGTTCCATTATTTGCACACTTAGTTCCTTAAGTACTCTTGTTTGAATACCATCAGGCCCTGGGGCTTTGTTTACATTAACTTTTTAGTTGCTGTAGCAGCTTGTCTTGAGTCATCCAATCACAATTTGCAGAAATCCTTTCCATATCTTTTGACATATGTTCTCTTTTAATAAATATTGAGGACACTTTCAAATTTTTTAGTTTAGCCACTGTAATTGTCTTTTTGTATGAATTATTGGCATCTTTATATCTTCTGTAGGATACCTCTGATTTGTTTTATTTTAATGCTTTAAATTACGCTTTCTTATTTGTAATCTATTGGTTTATTTTACCACTAAGCCACACTGATTTCAATTTGTTTTCTTTTATATTTATTACCCATTGGTACATACTGAGAAGTGTACATTTCTAATATTTGTTTGACAATATTCAATCTATTTTCAGTGTGAATGTTTCAAACCTCATAGTGTCAAATAAGGTTATACTACAGTTTCTTAAATAAGTGTAGCATTTCAAAATGTGTGTAGTGATTTCACAAGCAAATTGCAACATTTCAAGAATAACTGTTACATGCAAGCTTTTGCACAATTTAATAGCAATCGAAATTTAGCTAAGAGTTATGCACTTTTTTAAAACAATTTTTATTCATTTTTACTTTTTAATTTGCATTGCTTGTCTGGTTGTCCTGGCACAGCCAAAGCAAGCCATGTAAATTAAATCAAATTATACACTGTAGTGCTGACAGCTCCAACCAAGTGCACTTACTGATTAAACATAAAAACAATTGCTTCACACATAATTTTAGGTCATATGCATGTTTACTTTTCATGACTTTAGTTTTGATGTTCTATCCAGCTCTTTTTCTGAACATGAAATAGAAGATGAAATTGGTCCCGTGTTTTGTGCACAATGTAATCCTCATTTTGTTTATGACTACTACTTCTATTTGTTTCAGTCACTAAGGAGACTGTCTTCAGGAATCCTAAATTGGCTATGAATTATTAAAGTAAATGTACATTGTGGTGCATTGCAAAGAGCTGCAATCCCTTTATAACTCTAAATAACACACATCATGTAGCTATTATTTTGTCATTGTATCTATCATTCCAAAACCATGTTTTTCACAACAGTTTGTGCCACTTCCTTATTTTAAAAATAATGATTTTCCACAGATATTGCCAGAATTCCAGCCAAGCCCACTGACCTTTGCCCTCCTTGATTTAAATAAAAATCTGTTGTTCAGTGCACGTGTCTGTATAATTATATATTCAAATTACAACAATATTGGGAAAAAGTGGTGTTTACTTGTTTGTGTTATTTACAGCTGTAATTTATTTTGTATACATTCAGGATTTTTCGCGAAAAAATATATTGCTGTATAATAACAATTTAAGCTGTTAATCTATTTAAATTGCGATATATTCGCTGTAGTAAATTAGGGAAGCAAGAAGCGGTCTCCAAGTACTGATAAGGGTTTATTCACTAAACAGTGAATTGAAAAATCAGAGTACAAATTCCACGTCAAAATAACCAAGCTTTGTCAGCTGGAGATATTTTCACAATCAACTAGTTTGCCCTAGATGTGTTTTTTTTTTGTTTTTTTTTAAATCATTGCAATGCAGTATTTAATGCACAAAGCAAGCTTAAACACAAAGCAACAATAAACAGAAAGAATTCTAAGACTCCTATTGTTTAAGGAACACTATAACATTAGGAATACAAGCCTGTATCCCTTTTTTATTTTTTATTATTATTTTTATTAAATTATTTTCTTTATATGACATTATATATAACATACATACAATTCAATTCATTTGAATAAGATTATGTCTATATTGTAAAACATCTACCAATCTATATATTTACATAAATTTACATAACCACAACAACATTTATTGCATTGTGAGTGTTATACGGTTTGGATTGGCAGGTTCACATGGATTTTATCCTTTAATCAATCTAAGCAGTGTCAATTTCTTGCACAGGGAACTCCATTGACATTAATTTATTAATCATATCATTCATCTCTACATTGTTTTGTTCAATAGCATTCGAATATTCATTAATTCTAAGTTCCATTTGTAATTGAAACATTAATTGATTTATTATGTATTTCCATACTGGAACTGTTTTAGTTTTCCAGTTTCTGGCTATTTGAATTTTAAAAGCTACAAAACAAAGTACCGTATATACTCGAGTATAAGTCGAGTTTTTCGGCACATTTTTTGTGCTGAAAAACCCCAACTCGACTTATACTCGAGTCAATGTCTGTATTATGGCAACTTACATTGCCATAATACAGACAAGGGACTGTGTAGGAGGGGGGCTGGCAGAGAGCTCTTACCTCTCCTGCAGCTCCTGTCAGCTCCCTTCTCCTCCGCGCCGGTCCGGTCAGCTCCCCTGTCAGCTCCCACTGTAAGTCTCACGAGAGCCACGGGGTCATAGTGCGGCCGCAAGACTTACAGTGGGACTTGCAGAGGGAGCTGACCGGACCGGCGCAGAGGAGAAGGGAGCTGACAGGAGCTGCAGGAGAGGTAAGTAAACGCTCTCTGCCAGTCCCCCTCCACTGAACTGCCAATGCCACTGGACAACCAGGGAGTAAGAGCCCCCCTCCCTGCCATGTGTCAAGTAGGGAGGGAGGACGAAAAAAAAATAATAATAATAAAATAATAATATTTTGAAAATAATAAAATAAATAATAATATAACCAAAAAAATAATTAAAATAATAATAAAAAAATAATAATAATAAAAATGCCCACCCCCCCCCACCAAGGCTCTGCAACACATACACAAACACACACTGCATCACACACACTCACACTGCATTCATACACACACACTGCACTCATACACACACACTGCATTCATACACACACTGCACTCATACGCACACACTGCATTCATACGCACACCCTAGTCTTATACTCGAGTCAATACGTTTTCTCAGTTTTTTGGGGTAAAATTAGGGGCTCGGCTTATATTCGGGTCGGCTTATACTCAAGTATATACGGTATAATTAAGTTTTTTCCATCTTTTTTTTAGGGTAGGCCATCTCACATGTAATAGAGCCAGCTCCGGCACAAACTTGAGCCTATGTTTTATAATTTTATATATAAAAACAAATATATTTTTCCCATTGAGCCATTATCTCTGTACAACTCCACCACATATGTAAATATGAGACTCTACTCTTTTCACACTTCCAACACATATCAGATGTCAAAATAAACATTCTAGCTACCCTTGAAGGTACCATATATCATTTGTTAATAAGTTTATAATGAGTCTCCTGCAAATTTACACAGTGAATAGCTTTCTTCAAGTCTATTGGTGATCTATACCATTCCATACTCATAATTAGAATATTTAATTCATTTTCCCACTTTGCCAGAGCATTAGTGATTGATCGTAATTTTTATTCATTTTGATCATACCCAATGCTTTGGAAAGAACTCTATGGACTTTATTTTGATTAAACATATTACAAAAAGCCTCATTTGTTACTGTTTTGTTGAACCTTAGATGTTGCATCAGTGTATTTTTAACTGTTAGATAATTAACCTTCCTTCATCTGAGCTTTTTAAACTCTATTGGTAGATCCAAGAATGATTTTATTTTAGTATTTTCTATTAGCTGGTCTATAGTTATGATATTACATCTTTTCCAATTTGTTCACGTAACATTTTCCAAGTTCGCCTCCAGTACCTCTAATGGCAAAAAACTCAAAATCTTTCCCTTAACATCTAGAAATCTTTTTGACAGAATCCCAAGCCTCATTTAAATGTTTTAGAATATAGCTTTGAATGTTTGGTAGAGGTTTACAATAACAATTCCATATTATTTGAGTTACACTAAAATTATTCAGTCCGATCGTTTCCATCTCATACCAACTTTTTTTAAATTCTGTTTCCAACTGGAAGTTATATATATGAATAACTATGCTTGCAAAATAGTTATACTTAATATTAGAGAAGTTTAGACCACCTTTCTCTTTTTTATAGAGAGTAATGAAAGATTTAATCTTGAATGTTTCCCCTTCCAAAAATATAGGTTAAAATTCCTTTGTTTCATCTTTAGCCAACTATCTGGAATTTTAAGAGGTAGCATTTAAAATAAGTATAGTCATTTTGGTAATAGATATGCATTAATTATATTGGCTCTACCTATCCATGATACATCTACATATTTACAAGCCTGTATTCCTAATGTTATAGTGCCCTAGTCCCCAATAGATTTAACTATACCCCCTGCAAATTCAAATTGGTTAAAAAAAAAGTTTTTACTTCCTTGGTGTTACTGCCAGTGCCTACTCAAACAACATTAGCTTGGAGGAACTACTTCCTTGCCAATGTTCCTCATGGAGTACCATTGGCGACTGGAAGCGCATGCACAGTGAGCCCCACATGTGCCTCCAGTCAAATGTTTAGATGTAATGCTTTACTATGACTGTATTAATGTCACGGCTGCTAGTGAGGTCCAGCACGCAGAACTATGTAACATCTACATAGACAGAACAGAAAGTATAGAATATAAACCGGCCCTTAGAATGGCCGGACTAATACTTTAAAGACAGAGTATGGTCAAGAGGTAGCCGAGGTCAAGGAAGCCAGAAATATACAATACCGTTTAACAAGCCAAGTCAGGGAAACCAGAAATCAGAATAGTCTGGAATAGCCAATGTCAAATTACCTCAGTACATTTGTTGTGGTTATAAGGCTTGGAGCACCCATTTGAGCTCCTGTGCTTCTCCTGAACAGCCATCAATTAGTTAGGCCCAAAGGTCCCCATGAGAGGTCCCCAGAAAGCCAGAATGTATCAACCACTATACACTATTGTATAGAATGAGGTAGGAATACCTCCATCAGTTCATCATCCATCCTAAACTTAAATGGAAATATGGAAACTTTTTTTACATACGGTATTACACACATTTGATATTATTCAATTGGAGGTCCTGCCTCTCTCTATCCTCTATCTTGCACAGCTACATCAAGCTTTCTGTGGACATACTGACTGAAGTCATCTTTAGTGTAGGAACATTCCCTCTCCAGAGGAGCTTTAAATACCCAGAGCCAGGGGTGATTGGGCTCTGGTACATGTGAGGTCTCTCCCTCATATCCCCAGCTGTATTTTTGGTGCTAATTCAGATAGTCTGCACTATTATTTGTGTCTCTCTCTATATTTTTACAGACTTCTTAGCACGCTTTCTTTGGTAACTATCTAATTAAATAGAAATATAGGCACCAAAACAACTTTACAAAAAAGGGGTGTAAGGTTAGCGCTAATAATATACTGAACAGGCAGCGACCTTGTAGAGGGTAACCCTCTAACCCTCTATATAAGAAATGGACAGTAAAAACAAAGAAAAGGTTGCGCCAAAAATAAAATAGATAAAAGTAGATAGATAACAGAATGCAGTATAAAAAATGCAATATGAAATGTAAAGAGTAATAAAAATAAGAATAAAAAATAATAATAAGTAAGTTCCAATGGGTATCAGGAGATCTGATGAGTATAGTCACTGATTTCGCTGTGTGGGTGATTTCTCTTCTTGTAGTAATTCACACCGTCTCGTGATATGGAAGACACAAGAAGAGAGGACCAATCGTATGGAGTGTATACAATAATGTGAAGTAGTCAAAATTAAATAGTGTGTAAAAAATGATAGTGGTACAAATATCTAACCAAAAATCATTTATTAGAAATATATTTATATATTGTGTTATTTATAATAAATGATTTTTGGTTAGATATTTGTACCACTATAATTTTTTACACACTATTTAATTTTGACTACTTCAACTTTTTCCTGGCATTTTATACTACACATCCTGAAGTGGGGCTTATACCACTAACGCTATCTCTAAAGTGCAGTGTGACCTGCACTTTACTTGTGAGTATATTTTATCTCATTTTATCTACTGTTTTATATTAATTATCAGAGAGCACTATCTGCTGTTTTTATCTCCTTTTTCTTCTGAGAGTTGGACTAAACCCCTGGAGGACAAGCACCAACACATCCTGTAAGCGGGGATTATTCCGCTATATGCCTAAAAACCCTGAGCTGGCTATAGCTCATCCAAATGTGAGTGTAATATATATGTCTTAATATTGTCACATTATTGTATACACTCCACACGATTGGTCCTCTCTTCTTGTTTCTTCCATATCACGAGACGGTGTGAATTACTACAACAAGAGAAATCACCCACACAGCGAAATCAGTGACTATACTCATCAGATCTCCTGATACCCATTGGAACTTACTTATTATTATTTTTTATTCTTATTTGTATTACTCTTTACATTTTATATTGCATTTTTTATACTGCATTCTGTTATTTATCTACTTTTATCTATTTTATTTTTGGCGCAACCTTTTCTTTGTTTTTACTGACCAAAACAACTTTAGCTTAACCAATTTTGGTGCCTAGATCATACCCCTGCAGTCTCACTGATAATTTATCTACCACTAGGGAGTTAAATCACTTTGCTTATACAACCCTAGTCACACCTCCCTGCATGTGACTCACAAACCTTCCTAAACATTTCCTGTAAAAAGAGATCTAATGTTGAAACTTACTTTATTGGGAATTCTGTTTAATTTATGATTTATTTTCTCCTGCTCTGTTAATAGCTTTCTGGACCCTAGACCCTGTAAGAGTCTCCTGTGTGTGATTAAAGTTCAATGTATAGAGCAGGAGATAAAAACTTCAAAAGTAAGATCTGATTAAAAATTAAATCATTTATATTTCATGGAGGCTGTGTGAGTCACAGCCAAGGGAGGTATGGCTTGGATGGCATTAACAGAAACAACATGACTTAATTGCTAAATGGCAGAGAATTAAGCAGTAAGACTGCAGGGGCATGATCTATACACTAAAACAGCTGATGTCTATAATATCCCTTTAATAATGTAGCACTCTATTATGGAACAGTGATGCACTTCTAGGCCAATGACATATGAGGTTTACCTTCCTTTCTCTGATTCACTACAACTCTTGGCATCCTTTCAGTTATTCAAAAAACAAATGCATGCTGCCTCCTACCATCACCAGCATTTTGATACACTGGAAGAATCAACATTGTACTAGTCTAAATTACTTGATTATATCTATTTTACCAAGAATGAATTTGGGGCACAACTGCAGAGCCATTGATATATAAACCCTATGACACTTAAACAAACAAACAAAGCCAAACATGTAAGCCTTACATATCTGCACATCCATTCTTGAAAGATGTATTTAAGACAGTTCCATTGCAATTTAATGCAACATTACGTTGGGGTCTGGAGTGTACTGTTTGCCAATTACCAAGGAGAATATCCTTCCTCAATGCTCTTACCATCAAAATGTATTGCCAAGATATTATATTGTGTTTCAACCTTTTTTTATGTTCTATAAACCCTTGTTTACTACAAAATATGAATAAAAAGAATTTAAATTTAAAAAATGACAGTTCCATTGCACCCGCACCCTCTCGAATTGTCTACGTAAAGCTTTTTATCACTGATGTTGCTTTTATAGAATTGTATTTGTAATTTACTTGTGTTTGTGATATTAAACACATTAGCACAAGGCAAACAGGACATTTATTCCTGCTCTTATAAACTAATTAATTACCAGATTCAATGGAGAATAGTTCTCCATGCAAATGAATGCTGAAATCTTGGTATGCATACTTTTTAAAAGTTGGTGCAGAGTTTTGGGTATATAACTATCACAACTGCAAAGTGTTAGAAGGCAAGTTGGAGGAAACTGTACACGTGTCACAGAAGGATAATCAGCTCTCCATTGTATGACTACAACAGCAGTGTAATGGGAATTACAGTTGAAGCTATACTAGTACATCATGTTGCATATGATAGTGCTTTAAATTTTAATCAGTTTGGCACTTATTTTCAGAAACATTTTAAATTATTGATTTCGAATTTGATTTTACTGTTATGAAACAGAAGAACACATTTTTTCTTTTCTACAAAATAATAAAACTGTTAAAACAAAAAAATTGCAGGTACTGAAATAAACTTTTTATGTGGTTACAAATGCTCAATATAAGAAACAAATGAAATACAAATTTGAGAACAATTGTTTGTAATGGAGTAAATCACAATTTAAGAGGACTAGCAAGGGAGCAAGTACTACAGAAACTGGCATAATAAAACACATATTCTTGGTTTATGATAAGTCAAAAAAACAAGAAATAAATTCAGCTCAGAAATAACAGAGGATGCAAAATAAATAATAATAAATTAAATTGCCGGGGCAGGCTAAATACATTAAATATTTAATTAGTTATCAAAATCTCAGTCCACCTATTACAGACCAGAGAACATAAAAGAACATGTTAAGCACCATAACCACTACAGCAAAATGTAGTACAACTCCTGAGCAAAAGATTCTTGCTCTCCTTTCAGCAGAGGGGACGTGTGGAGGGGACAACAGGTAATAAGTCACAATATTATAAAATGGATTGGCTACTTACAATGAGGAGCGGGGACACCAAGACACTACTAGTACCATAACAACCCACTGTAGTAGGTATGATAATTGTAGTGTTCCTTCATCTGTGGTTAGGAAATTATAAATCTTTGTTGGCTCTATAAATATAGCTTCCGTTCCAGCTCCTACATTGCCACTGTTTCAAAATGTGTGCACTGCGACACGGAGGCACAAAGGTGTGCTTTGCGACACCTGCTTGATTGTTATTCCTTAAGTATGTAATGCAGTTTTTTTTTTTTTTAATGATTGTTGATGTGCTTGTATGTCCTTAACCCCTTAAGGACTGAGCCAAATGTACAAGTTGTGAACCAAACAAAACGTAAACAAAACCTGGCATTTGCGCTATATGTCTGTCCAACCGTAATTCACCTCTTTCATATCAAATGCACTGACCCTTATTATATATCATTTTATTCAGGGGAAACAGGGCTTTCATTTAATATTTAGCTATGAAACATAATTTAATATGAAAAAAATGGGAGAAAGTAATAAATGTTGTTATTTTTTTGTTCTACATGACATTTTAACTGTCAATGTCATAATACTGTTTGCTTTTACTGCAATAAAATACACATATTTGTATTCAGCAAAGTCTCACGTGTAAAACAGTACTCTCTATGTACAGGTTGTATGGTGTTTTGGGAAGTTACAGGGTCAAATATAGCACGTTACATTTGAAATTGAAATTTCAAATTCAAATTCCAAATTCGCCAGATTGGTTACGTTGCCTTTGAGACTGTATAGTAGCCCAGGAAATAAATTTACACCCATAATGGCATACCATTTGCAATAGTAGACAACCCAAGGTATTGCAAATGGGGTATGTCCAGTCTTTTTTAGTAGCCATTTGGTCACAAACACTGGCCAAAGTTAGCGTTAGTATTTGTTTGTGTGTGAAAAATGCAAAAAACGCCAATTTTGGCCAGTGTTTGTGACTAAGTGGCTACTAAAAAAGACTGGACATACCCCATTTGCAATACCTTGGGTTGTCTACTATTGCAAATGGTATGCCATCATAGGGGTAATTTTCATTCTTGGGCTACCATAGTGTCACAAAGGCAACGTAAGCAATCTGGTGAATTTTAATGTGAAAAAAATGAAACACAAGCCTTATATTTGACGCTGTAACTTTTGAAAACACCATAAAACCTGTACATGAGGGGTACTGTTGTACTCGGGAGACTTCGCTGAACACAAATATTTGTGTTTCAAAACCGTAAAAAGTATTGCAGCAATAATATCGTCCGTGTAAGTGCTGTTTGTGCATGAAAAATGCGAAAAACTTCACATTTACTGGCGATATCATCGTTGTAATACATTTTACTGTTTTGAAACACTAATATTTGTGTTCAGCGAAGTCTCCCGAGTACAACAGTACCCCCCATGTACAGGTTTTATGGTGTCTTGGAAAGTTATAGGGTTAAATATAGTGCTAGCAAATTAAATTCTCTATACTTTCGGCATGGGTTGTCAGGAAGGTCCCGCTAATTGTAAAAAACCTAATTATGTAAAAATATTACATAAATATATGTGTAGAATTAATATATGTATTAATTTGTGTATATATATGTTTATATATATATAATTTTTATATATATATATATATATATATATAATTTTTTTTATATTTTCTTTTATATATAGGTATATATATAGTGATATAAACGTATATATTTATGTATATAGATATATATATTATTTCGTTCTACGTGTATTTTGATATAAATATATATATATTAAAATCACAATACAGTTAGAACGAAATAACACACATCTATATATTTTATTATTTATTTTTAATTATTTTTTTTATTTTATTTTTTTACGTATTTACATATTTTTTTATATTATATATAAATATATATATATATAACAATAATTATATATATATTTAATCAGTATCAGTCTACGTGTAATTTGATATTAATAGATATATATGATTATATATATATTAATAGTAAAATACACCTAGACAGTGTATGTGTGTGTATGTATATGTGTATATATATACTTAGATCATATATATATATGATATATATATATATATATGATCTAAGTATATATATATTTATTTTTTTTACACTTATTTAATTTATTTTTATTTGATTTCAGCCAGCAGGGGGACTAACTGTCATTACAGGCAGTCCCCCTGCTGGCATTGTGTTGCGGTCGCCGGCCCGCCCAGTCACACGGCCGTGCCCGACCGGCACAGCCTCGCCGACAACACGAGCTTACCTGCTCGTCGGCGAGCCGGCAACCGCTCCCCCAGGTCTTCCAGGCATCGCGCCCAAATCCAAGATGGCGCCGACCGCGTGGTCGCGTCCATCTCTAGCTCTGCCCCCGAAAATGATACTAACGTGTGCGTCAACGACGTCAACGCACACGCACATTTTGGGGTCAGAGGTCGCCCTCTGACCAATCAGAGCATAGAGAGGGATATTTAAATCCCTAACTCACCCCAGTACCTTGCCCTGTTGTGGTTTCCGTTTCCTGGTTTCCTGAGAGTGCTCTATATTTCGTGTATCTGATTTCCTGGTATCCTGATCTTGGCTTTTCCCTGGTTATTCTGAATTCTGGTTTCCCTGACTTGGCTTGTGTTTACGGTATTGTGTATTTTCTGGCTTCCTTGACCTCGGCTTTCCCTTTGACCATTCTCTGTCTCTAGCATATTAGTCCGGCCATTCTAAGGTCCAGTTTACACTCTGTCCTTTTATTTTTCCTTCCTTGTATATGTATATGTTTACATAGTTTCTGCGTGCTGGACCACACTAGTAGTCGTGACACATTGCTGCAGCCAGCTATCCCGGCCATGTGATTGTGAGGTCCTCTCAAGGACCTCACTCTCACATGGCCCGGGGGGGGCTGAAGTGGGCGGACGTGCCGCGGGGGCTCCCTGGGAGTCCCCCCAACCGCGATCGCTGGCGTGGGATCGCCGGCGACCGGGTAAGTAAAAAAAAAATGGACAGCGTACAATTACGCCCGGCGGCGTTTAGAGCCGCTTTTAAAAAGGATGTAATTGTACGCCCTCTGGTCTTAAGGGGTTAAACAGCATTGCATTATTTTTTTAATGTGTACACCCAGCACTTGTATATTGCAGTCTGCTAGATGAACATAGCAATGCTTTATTTTGCTGCAATATATTAATCAACCTGGATCAGTATAGGATTTCTAAGATGCGTATGGATTCAGATCTATCAGAAAGCATTCAGCAGAGAGAGGTTTGTGGTTCTCCAGTGGATTGTATGCATGTCACAATGACGGTGATATATAACGATAACTAAATCTGAAGCTATAGAAAATAACATATACTAAATAAACGTATTGTAACAAAACCTAAACACACAACGTTAATGTTACACTACATTTGTCTGTGTATTTTTTTTTTTTCCTTAGACGTTTCCATCTCTCGTTCTTAGTTGGTGCTTTTACCCTTTTTATTAATCTGTTTATTGATTATTGTGATATTTCCTACTGTTACACAGAGGTTCATTAAGCGAGGCATACATTCAGGAAGTGCTATTGTACTATATTTCTTTAGAATATATAGTATCATTTTAACTTTGCTTCACTGGTGTACGTAATACATCAATTTGCAAATTGGATTTACAGATACTTTTCTGACCTCCTATGGTTCATTAACAAGGTTTGCTATTGATATTTTTCTGATTGTAATTACTATTTTTGTTTTACAATTACACATGGGCAATTATTGAATTACAAAAGAGCACATAATACATTATTTCTTTTCAGTAAATTTCTCTAGCTAAAACAATAGGGCAATTTAAAGCTAGAACAAGTGATACAATCACCATTAATGGATTACCATATAACAAACTCCTAAAGCCAAGTACGGCTTTAAATGGATTCTGAAAGGTATTTTTATCTGCCCTATTATAATTTGCAATAGTCACAGCTGGAATTCTAGGTGTAATCTTAGTGCGACAAACACATACCCTTCAGCCTTTTTGCTTTTCTAGAATTTATAGAGGCTGAAAAAATATCCACTAATCACTTTTCTCTGTGAAAAAAAAAATCCTTCTTCACTCATATTTACCTTTCTAGACTACTGCAATTCCTTTTTACTTGATTAACTTAAACAGATCATTATCCTGTTTAACAAACTCTAAATGCTGCCGCCACTGTCACTGTCAGCATCCCTCATTCTGGCCCTCCGCTGGCTGCCGAACTAGCAGCATTGATTTCACAGTCCATATTCTTGTATACATATCCCTGGGAAACACTGTTCATCATTGCCTCCCCATACTTACCTCTTTCTATACGAAAAAACAAAAAATGAGAGAGAGAGACCACCTCGTATCAAAAACGGGCAGCTCTCCTTCAAAGCCACCCCAGAACAAACGTCTATAGAAAATAAATACATTTTATTAGAAATATTAGAATAAGAAATATATAAAATATATACAACCTAGGGACCCATAAATGGATCTTGCCTTTGGATTGCAAGGTTTTGAGGTAAGGATAGTGTGTATCAATCACTCTTAGATGTAGCAGTTTGAGCCTTACACAAAGTCAGTGCTAAAGGTGATAATTACAATACAGATCACTATCAAATGTAGCAGTTAGACTAAGACCAAATAAATGTTCAAAGTTATAACTGCAGTACCCACTAGACCTTACAAAGGGTCAAAGAATGCAAAGTTACTAGCATAAGGTGGAAATCGAAAGGATAGGTGAGATCAATGCACATTTTTTATGCCTTGAGAAAGGCCTTTAGTCCGCCGAATAGCGCGTTGGGCTTCTTCTTGAAGTTATTGCTGATTTTACTAGACCTTAAGTTGACTCCTAAATGTGTTACAGCTATGCTGGGGAGATCGTTTTTTGGCTATGTATGCTGGGGTTTTTTGAGCATGCAGCATGGAGCTACTATTAGGTTGATTTATACAGCTCTTGTGCATCTGGATTTATTTCACATTAATTCTGCTTTGTATTCTCCTCTCAAACTACATGATCTCACCTATCCTTTCGATGCCCGTTTTTGATACGAGGTGGTCTCTCTCTCATATTTTGTTTTTTCGTATATTTTGTGCTTTATGCAGGGTTATGCCCTTGTTGCCACCCCTATAATCCATTTTTCTCTGTACTCCCTATTAGGTTCTCTATTTAGGGAGTACCTTTATTCATTACCTCTTTCTATACCATTAAACTCACTTTGTGTACATTAATATTGTGTAATAATAATCCTTATTTTGACATGGTAATCACAATTTGCTCATTCTCAGCACTAACTAAAAAATAGGCAATGCTAAGGATTAATGATAAGTGAATGTCATCTCAATTAAGTGGTCGTGGTGCAGCCTTGTAATGTCTTGTAATGTAAAACATTACAATTTTAGAATGTTTACATTGCAGGGTTAAACACACCTTGTTAAGACCTGCAGTGGTTATGGTACGGCGGTCTTCTATTCCTTTCCCAACAGCTGAGCATAAGTGATTATAGCTGCAGCAGGGAGTAGAGGAATAGTGTAGATGGATGCAGCTTCCAAGATGATTCTCCCCAGCAAATAGAATATTCCCCAAACATGAGCCTAGACTTCATGAAGGGTGTAACAGGAATGATCTTTATTGAAAACACACTGGCTTTTATGAGAAATCCTCCTGCAAGAGGACCTCCCACAGCAAACAAAGACATTAACCAATCATCATACAGTTTTACAGTAATACACGCCTTCCCTCTGCCTGGGAGATATTGAGATAAGTTAAGGAATAAATCAATTTTCTCCAGGCAGAAGGCACACAATTTCCCCAAAAGTTAGAACACCCCTTTCCCACATGGTATCCCCACAAATTATCCCCTGATAGCCCCGATCTGGGGGACAAACATATCCAAAATTCACCCAGATCGGTTCAGGGGTTCTTAAAAAGTATGAAAGTCATGTTGTACCGACCATACACGAGACTCCTGCCCAAAACAGTTCCACGAATTCAGCATGTGCGGTCGGTCAATTGAGAAAAAGGTAAAAACCGAATAAAGTACCGAATGGATCCTCCTGGCTCATAGCTCCCCTTGTCTGTACGAACAAAACTACCGAATGGCGGTCTTCTGGCTGTTCGGTAAGGTAGAGAAGCCAGCGTTCGGTAGGTTCAGCGGTGGTTCGCGAGGTCGAGTGTCCGATTTTAGTTCCAGACACTCGACAACCAAGTCCCGCTGACTCTCCTCATGCGAACAAGATGGCCGCCATTTTCTATTCCACGTGGCGTTCGGCTATACGAACAGTGGCTGCCCAGGGAGCACTTATTAGTCGGTTCTTTTGAACTTAATGAGCCAGGAGGGTGGTCGGTGTTCGGTAGTTTCAAACTACCGAACCAATATTCAATATCCATTCAGTGAATGGGGAAAACCAACTAATAAAGAAGAAAAATGTTAAGTAAAAGTCAATTTTCTTAACACACCTCATCTAGACAGCCACCAGAGGCGCTTCCACTGAACTAAATGAATACATCTCAGTCACATGACACCAGAGCTTATAGGAAAGCACAGGATCTGGTGTTTGCTGTGCATCAGGCTCCCAATGCTACACTATAAGAAGCATTGGATTGGACCATTGCCAGGGGAGGCCATGCCTCCTCAATTATGTTGTGGTAGGCGGACAGTTAATCAGCACTGAGTGAGTCTCAGCGCTGGAAAAAAGTAATTGAAAAGTTTTTATAAAAATCTGATTTTTACTGCAAATAGAGCAGGGGAGCCCTGGATATATAACTATGGACAGGGGCACTATAGCATTCGGAATATGGGTCTGTATTCTAACCCTTTAAGGACCAAGGATTTACTAGGTACGTCCGACAAAAAATGGTCCTTAATGACTGCGGACGTACCTTATACGTCCTCGTGGTCCTTCTTACTTACCCGATCGCTGCCGTTCCCATGCCAGGGATCAGTGTTCCTTGCGGCCTGGGGAGATTGTCTGACAGCCCAGACAGCCCCCCCTCGGCAAATTAGGCCCCCGCGGGCATTGTGATCACTCTGAAAGAGCTGTCACATGGCCACAATAGGCGTCCATAGTGCTGCCTGCAGAGGGACTGCCTAAACTGACAGGCAGTCTCCCTGCATTTGTAAAATAAAAAAATATATGTTAGTAAATATATATATATATATATATATATATATATAAAACCAGGGGGCTGCACTCACCTGAACATGCATAAATGGGGTGCTGGTTCTTAACAGTAAGACAATTTAAAAATGGTCTGGTCACTAAGGGGTTACTGCTATAGAGCTCCTTTAAAAACACTGTCATGGTCAGTGTCCTCTTTCCCCTTTTATGATGCCCGGAGATGCTGCAACTAAACATGTCAGGTTTATGGTGCATTGTTTTTTAACTAAAATGCCTATTTTCAGGGTATAGAATACTTAGACATGCTGAATCTGCTCTAACAGAGCACACAAAAGGTTACTAGTAAAACTAAAACCAGTTTGTTTAGACGAAAAATCGTGTTCTTGGATAGAAGACTGGCTTAAAGCTAGAGTGCAGAGAGTAGTTGTAAATGCAAATATTTCAAATATGACAGTAGTGGAAAGTGGGTTCTGTCCTGGGTCCACTTCTCTTTAATTTGTTTATAAAAGATCTAGAGGTGGGCATTGAAAGTCATTTGCCGTGTAATGTGTAATGAAAAAAGCCAGTTTACATAGAATATTATTTTTTCTTTCAAATTGAAAAGCTATAGGATATGTATTTTTTTAATCTCCCTTGCTGCCATTCAGTCTATGCCCAGTAGTTATGTAATGACCTAAAAAAAAGGAAAACTTTATTTAGTAGTGCAGATCCATGCCTGTCCCCACAAACAACTACAACTACATTGAACAAAATTATAAACGCAACACTTTTGTTTTTGTCCCCATTTTTCATGCGCTGAACTCAAAAATCTAAGACTTTTTCTATGTACACAAAAGGCCTATTTCTCTCGAATATTGTTCACTAATCTGTCTAAATCTGTGTTAGTGAGCACTTCTCATTTGCCGTGATAATCCATCCACCTCACAGGTGTGGCATATCAAGATGCAGATTAGACAGAATGATTATTGCACAGGTGTGCCTTAGACTGGACACAATAAAAGGCCACTTTTATATGTGCAGTTTTATCACAGAGCACAATGCCACAGATGTCGCAAGTTTTGAGGGAGCGTGCAATTGAAATGCTGACTGTAGGAATATCCACCAGAACCGAACCTAAACCCTAATACTAACCCTATACCTAACCCCTAACTACTTGTTTTGCCCTTAACCCTAACCACAAACCCTAAACCCTAACCACTTGTTTTGCCACTTTTCAGAAATCCAAAGCACTTCGGAACTTTGGCAACTCTGAACTTCGGCAATTCGGTTCGGTTTGGCACTTTGGAAATTCGGCACTTCGGAAATTCCAAAGTGTCTGAATGTACATTCAGAATGAAACTAATGGCACATGTCTTATGGCCAGCATAACTCACCGGACATGTCACCCATTGAGCATGTTTGGGATGCTCCGGATCAGCGTATATGACAGCGTTCTCCAGGTCCTGCCAATATCCAGCAACTTCGCACAGCCATTGAAGAGGAGTGGACCAACATTCCAAAATCAACAACCTGATCAACTCTATGTGAAGGAGATGTGTTGCACTGTGTGGCAAATGGTGGTCACACCAGATACTGACTGGTTTTCGGACCCTGCCCCCTGGATCCCTCCGGACTCCCCCAATAGAGTAAAACTGCACATTTTAGGGTGGTCTTTATTGTGGCCAGTCTAAGGCACACCTGTGCAATAATCATGCTGTCTAATCAGCATCTTGATATGCCACACCTGTGAAGTGGATGGATTATCTCGGCAAAGGAGAAGTGCTCACTAACACAGATTTTGACAGATTTGTGAACAATATTTGAGAAAAATATGCCTTTTGTGTACATAGAAAATGGGGGCAAAAACAAAAGTGTTACGTTTATAATTTTGTTCAGTGTATATGTGTATGCCAAATTTTTTATTTCCTACTACAGACAAGCAGCATTAGACATTCTGACATGACAGTACTGCATGAAAACTTGAGTTGAAATTTAAAGTTCCAGAATCTAGAGTTAATGTTGCTACTGTTACACTTACAATGGGGATAGTGTTTAGCCTATTCACAGAAAAATTGAATTTGGTGTCATCTGGAATCTGTGGGTGATGCTCTGTGTCATCCTTGTAAATAAATTGGGATAACCCTAAAACCTAAATCCTGGAAAGATCCTGTTCAATTCACTCATAATGATAACACACACATGGTTATATACTAAAGTGGGACTTGTCAGGAATTCAAAGAGAATTCAAAATTAATTTCAAATTTTAGGTCAAAATAGATAATTTTTAAAAAAAAAATTCAGCTCTGTTTTTGGGTTCAGTTTTGTGTCCTAAAATGTAAAATTCTGCTCTTCAGGGTCTTTTTTCATACTTTATGAAGACGTTGTAGTCTCTTCTAAAGAGTTCATTCTGCTATCTAAGGTGACAATTTTAGGAGTTTCATCATGATCTGTGTATTAGTAATAACTGCTGGGCCTGAACATTTTTGATTTTTCCCTGACCAGTCCTCTGTGCTGCCATATGAAATTCACGAGATATTTTAAAATAACCTCTATATCCTGTATGAATATGTGCTTAGCTCTACCGTGGCTACACACAGAAGCAATAAGCATTGCAACTACCAGCCAGTGAGCACGATGGATGGTGCATTGAATTATACTTTTTTTTTTTTTTTATAGATATATTTTAAAATAATAAATATCTTTAGGTCTGTTCAGTAGATATTTTTAAATTATATTTTCATAATTATATATTGTATACTATGATATATTTTTAGGGCTGTTTGGTAAATATTTTTGTTTTAATTATATTTTATTAATTTCATATTAGCTGATATATTTTGTAACAAAACACAGATTCTAAGAAAACCTTCCCATCAATTTCTTCTTAGCTGATATATTTTGTAACAAAACACAGATTCTAAGAAAACCTTCCCATCTTTACAGCATGCATTCAGCATTGTGAAGCAGTTTAGAGATGGCTGCTGACACCTCATGTCATTTTAAACTAATTTTATATGAACCTCTAGTCAGATCTTTAAGTGGTAATTACAGCAACATGCACAATAGCTTACTTAGAAAGAAAGGATATGCATTTGTGGAAAATAGACTTTAGGTGGCAGAGCCATTTAAAAATATGCACAGAAATAAAATGTAATATCCAATAAATACTTACGTTTTACTTAATATATCACATCTCACGTCCATGCATTTTCAATTATTGAAAAGGAGCAAGAATTAAACATTATTCCAGTTGCTCAAGTGGCTGCACTGTAGTTTTAATATATGTTTTATTAAGTAGTATGTGTTTTTTAAATAAATCGCTATGGAATCCATCAGAATGTATTTCATTAGCATGATTTATTTACTGCTGGGAATGGACTGCATGAAGTAATTAGCTTAATATCAATTTAACAGCCCCAATCAGAAACTAATTTTCCAATTATCACTTCAGGTTATGACACTGAACACTTATAAAATGGTTAAACTGATTAAATTGTTATTTGCTATTTTTACATTTATTTTACAATTTTGTTATGTATTCCTCCAAATAATTATCAAAACAAAAAAGTGCTAATTATAAAAAATAAAAAAATAAAAATAAAAGAACGTTAACACTAATATTGGTTTTGTTAATTAATAAATAAACACTTGGGTCCCTGTTACAAAATGTAACACTGGATCAGCCCTGAACTGGAGGACACTTGGCATCTGGCGGGGACACAGTAATGCGGGCAAACCATTGCAAAATGATTTGCTTTATTACTGGGAAACAGGGCCAAAGTACTCCAGATGTTATAAGCACTACAGCAGACTGTAGTGGTTATGATGCTTGATGCAACCCTTTTAAGGCAATTAAACTGAAGCTTACAATCTAAAGCAGGGCTGCCCAATAGGTAGATCCCAAGATGTAGAACTACAACTCCAATGATGCTTTGTCATTCTAAATGCATTTTAAAGGCATGCAAAGCATCATGGAAGTTGTAGTTCTACAGCATCTGGGGATCTATCTATTGGGCAGACATGATCTAAAGGAAATGGTGAACTTATCATATTCAGTCAAATTTACCACTTTAACTAGCAACAGCAATCTTTAATTACCAATAGTGTTCTTTATGGGAAATAAGGACTGGAAAGGGGGCAGTTCTATTTAAGCCAAATACCAGTTTCATTTTTTTTTTTTTTTTTACATTTTAGATGCAGAGTATTAAATTGCATGCGGAGAAGTGTCCTTAATCAAGTGTTGTATCTCTGGAGGTTAGCTGTAAAGCCAGAAATATAACATTTAGGAAGAAATCTTTTACACTTTAGAACAATTCTCAGCTACTTGGACAGTTTGTTAAATTGTTATTTACTGTAACCATTGTTAACTTGAGAGAAATGTAAGCTACACAACTGTACAGCTAAGGGAACAAGAACATCATGCAAAAATGTACTGATGGCTATTTATACAAAGACAACACAGCTATGTTAGAGGTTTAAGCATATGAGTCATTACATATATTTTACTGAATTTAATGTAAAACATGCTAAATATTTGTAATGTGTAGATATAGGAAAATTCCCCAAATTAGTGGCTGGTCGAGACATTCTTTGGGGTTTGTTAATGAAAGGAGTAACTGAAGATAGTCTGTTTCTGAGTGCCACAACTGTGCATTGTTAAATGTAAGCTGCAGTTAAATACAGTGTTCACTAATATGAAAAGTAGTCATGCGTACGTGTCAAATATGAGTCCTCAATAAATATAGGTCTTAGCTCCCAGTTAATCATTGTTCCAGGCTCTGTCCTTTGCACCTGACAATAAAGCAGGCATACACCGAATCAAAGAATTAGAAGAATGGAGTTTATGTATAAAAAATAATCACATTCATTTTCAGTTTTACTTAAGTTTTTGTGGTAATGAAACCGTTTTCTTATATGTGAAACTGCCACCTTTATACATTAGAATCTTTTTTTGCGCCTTACCTGTTTTTTTGCTATTTTTTTTCTAAAGATCTTGCCATTGTTTAAATTCACAAATATAAGGGATATTAATAGGAAAAACATGCATTCACAATTTGATGAAGTTTTTATGTAGATTAGGGAAATCTGACACTTTTAATGTGACAGTAACTTTTGTTAGAAAAAAAGATGTACCCTTACACCCTTTTTTATGCATTGACAGCTCAACTATTTAAAATGACAAAAAAAAAAGATGTGCAGAACAACATTTTTGGCAAGTGCACAATCAGAAAATTACAAAGCACATGTGATAGGAAATATTAACCCCTTAAGGGGTGATAGGAAATATTAACCCCTTTTATGTATAAAAACCCCTTTTTATACATAACCCCCAATGTAAAGTAAAGTAAAGTAAATGTGTGCTCTGGCTGTATTTGGACTGAAATGGATTGTGATACAATTTGCTCAATGTTTTTTTATAGATTTTAAAGGAAACTTCACACGGGGGAAAAAATATCTCTTTTTAGTAGATACAACTCCAATGAAAGCATCCATGCATTTAGCTATGCATGTGGGCATTGGGGTATATCCAGGGCTGGCCTTAGGGGTGTGCGAGCTGTGCGGTTGCACAGGGCACCATGGCAGCAGAGGGCGCCATGTGGCCGACACAGCTTGCATGCTCCCTGCCCTTCCTATCCTCTACCCGGGCTTAGAGAGAAAATGTAGGGACGGAGTTAAGCGGCCAGAGGGGACGGAGCTATGCAGCCGGCGGGGGCGGGGCTAACAAGGCCCAAATCTGCTGGCTGGTAAGTGAGACCATCTGCCCCTATAGTGCCCCCCTCTACCCCTAAAGTGTCCCATCTTCCCCTATAGTGCCCCTGCTCCCCATCTATCCCTCTAGTGCCCCATCTACCCCTATAGTGCCCCTGCTCCTTCATCTACCCCTAGAGAGACCCTGTTCCCCATCTACCCCAATACTGCCCTATCTACCCCTATAGTGCCTCTGCTCCCCATCTACCCCTATAGTGCCCCCATCTACCCCTATAGTGCCCCTGCTCCCCATCTACCCCTATAGTGCCCCTGCTCCCCATCTACCCCTATAGTGCCACATCTACCCCTATAGTGCCCCTGCTCCTTCATCTACCCATAGAGAGACCCTGTTCCCCATCTACCCCAATACTGCCCCATCTACCCCTATAGTGCCTCTGCTCCCCCCATCCTACCTCTATAGTACCCCTGCTCCCCCATCCTACCTCTATAGTGCCCCTGCTCCCCCATCTACCCCTATAGTGCCCCCATCTACCCCTATAGTGCCCCCTATATACTCCTATAGTGTCCCTGCTCCCCATCTACCCCTATAGAGCCTCCCCATCTACCCCTGCTCCCCCACCTACCGTATAGTGTCCCTGATCCCACATCTACCCCTATAATGATCCTGCTCTTCTGTCTACCCCTATAGTGCCCCTGCTCCCTCCATTTAACCCTATAGTGCACATGCTCCCTCCATCTACCCCTATAGTGCCCCTGCTCCACATCTACCCCTATATTGCCATTGTTCCCCATCTACCCTAGTGCCACTGCTCCCCTTATCTACTGCTATAGTGCCCCTGCTCCCCCATCTACCTCAGTGCCCCTGCTCCCCCTATCTACTGCTATAGTGAACCTGCTCCCCTGATTTACTGCTATAGTGCCCTTGCTCCCCAATCTACTGCTATAGTGCCCCTGTTCCCCCATCTACTGCTACAGTGCTCCTGCTCCCCATCTGTCACAGTGACCCTAATCCTCCAGCTACTTCAACAGTGGCCCTGTTCTCCCCTCCAGCCTATAATGGAACGATGTAACTGCCTGTATCTGTGTGTGTGTGTCTGTCTGCCTGTGACTGTCTGTCTGTAAATGTGTGTGTCTTTTTGCGTGTAACTGTGTGAGACTGTCTGCTTGTAACTGTGTGGCAGCAGTCTGAACAACCTCCTGTAACTGTGTTTTTACGACTGTAACTGTATATTTATGACTGTCTGTGGGGGGGGGGGGGGGTGGTGGGAGGGGGCGCTGAAAGCCTAAGGCCGGCCCTGGGTATATCTAAAAAGAGCTTCCAAAAGCTGCAGTTCTTCTGCCTGTGGCCTTTGCCTGTCCTCCTCTATTTTCCCCAGCCTGGACCTTCATCTCTTGAAAAGCCTCTGACTCAAAGCACGAATGTGCATGCGCATTTCTATGCATGGTGAGGGGAGGGAACAAGGAGGAAGCCCTGTTGATGTGCACAGGCTTACTTGCACCAATAGGAGAAAGCAGAAGCCATCTAGCAGAGTGCGCTTAACACTTCCATTAGCTCAGTGATTATCCTCTGCTTCTGCCTCTGGCTCAAAATTCCTCCGGGGCCTTTCAGCCTCTCGCCATCCAGGGTCGTCTTCGGCTAGAGGCCTGGACTGTTTCAGGGGATCCTGGTATGTCTCAAGACTTTCGGGATCTGCTCAAAGCCTCTTCTGGGACTCATGGGCCACAATAAGCCTAATAAAAGTTAGTGAGCTGAACATAGAGTCCATTTGGGTTACGTACGTATCTACTAGTTGAGGAAATAGCTAAAATGACAATGAAGGGGGAAGTTATTATCATGGATGACTTTAATCTTCCTGATGTGAATTGGAAAACAAAAATAGCTGCTTGTGCCAGGAGCACAGATATTCTAAACTCCCTACTGGGATTGTCTCTAAAACAAGTCGTTGAGGAGCCAACTCGTAAAGAGGCCATACTAGATTTAGTGTTAACAAATGGAGATTTGGTATCCGATATTACTGTTGGTAAAAGTTTAGGATCCAGTGATCATCAGTTAGTGTGGTTTAATATAAGAACAGTGACTGAGTCACACCACACAAAAACAAAAGTTTTAGACTTTAGAAAAACAGACTTTTCTAAAATTAGAATATGTGTAAAGGAGTCATTATCAGACTGGAGCAATTTAAATGGCGTCCAAGAGAAATGGGATTATTTAAAAGTTGCACTACTGAAGGCAACAGAAAATTAGGCTTGTCAGTAAAAGCAAAAAATTCAAGAAACCACTGTGGTACTCCGCAGATGTGGCCAAAATAGTAAAAAACAAAAAGTTAGCATTTAGTAATTATAAAAAAAAAACAGAGTGAGGAAGACAGAATGATCTATAAGATTAGGAAGAAAGAGGCTAAGCAAGTTATAAGAGCTTCCAAATCACACACAGAAGAGAAAATAGCACAGTCAGTAAAAAAGGGGGACAACACTTTTTTTAGATACATAAATGAGAAAAGAAAAGTAAAACAAGGATTAGTTAGATGAAAAACAAAAGAAGGAAGGTATGTAGAAGAGGATAAAGGTCTAGCTGACTGCCTCAATGAATATTTTTGTTCGGTATTTACAGATGAAAATGAAGGAGAGGGACCTCAGTTAAGAAAAAGGATAAATGAGTTATTTATTACACGTGAGTTTACAGGGGAAGAGGTTCTATTTCAACTGTCAAAAGTAAAGACAAATAAGTCAATGGGACCTGATGGAATACACCCAAAGCTATTAAAAGAGCTTAGTGGTGTACTAGCAAAACCATTAACAGATTTATTTAACCAATCATTGATAACAGGAGTAGTCCCAGAAGATTGGAAGTTGGCGAATGTTGTGCCCATTCACAAGAAAGGTAATAGGGAGGAGTCGGGCAACTATAGGCCAGTAAGCCTTACTTCAGTAGTGGTGAAAGTGATGGAAACCATGTTAAAGGATAGGATTGTTGAACATCTAAAAACACATGGATTTCAAGATCAGAGACAACATGGGTTTACTTCAGGGAGATCATGCCAAACTAATCTTATTGATTTTTTTGATTGGGTAACTAAAATTATAGATAAGGGTGGTGCAGTAGACATTGCTTACCTAGATTTCAGTAAGGCTTTTGACACTGTTGCACATAGAAGGCTTATCAATAAACTGCAATCTTTAAGTTTGGATTCCAATATTGTTGAAAGCGTGAGGCAGTGGCTGAGTGACAGGCAACAGAGGGTTGTAGTCAATGGAGTATATTCGAAGCTTGGGCTTGTCACCAGTGGGGTACCTCAGTTATCTGTACTTGGACCCATTCTCTTTAATATTTTTATTAGTGATATTGCAGAAGGTCTTGATGGTAAGGTATGTATTTTTGCTGATGATACTAAGATATGTAACAGGGTTGATGTTCCAGGAGGGATAAGCCAAATGGCTAATGATTTAGGTAAACTAGAAAAATGGTCAGAGTTGTGGCAACTGACATTTAATATGGATAAGTGCAAGATAATGCATCTTGGACGTAAAAACCCAAGGGCAGAGTACAGAATATTTGATACAGTCCTAACCTCAACATCTGAGGAAAAGGATTTAGGGGTAATTATTTCTGATGACTTGAAGGTAGGCAGACAATGTAACAGAGCAGCAGGAAATGCTATCAGAATGCTTGGTTGTATAAGGAGAGGTATTAGCAGTAGAAAGAGGGAAGTGCTCATGCCATTGTACAGAACACTGGTGAGACCTCACTTGGAGTATTGTACGCAGTACTGGAGACCGTATCTTCAGAAGGATATTGATACCTTAGAGAGAGTTCAGAGAAGGGCTACTAAACTGGTTCATGGATTGCAGGATAAAACTTACCAGGAAAGGTTAAAGGATCTTAACATGTATAGCTTGGAGGAAAGACGAGACAGGGGGGATATGATAGAAACATTTAAATACATAAAGGGAATCAACACAGTAAAGGAGGAGACTATATTTAAAAGAAGAAACACTACCACAATAAGAGGACATAGTCTTAAATTAGAGGGACAAAGGTTTAAAAATAATACCAGGAAGTATTACTTTACTGAGAGGGTAGTGGATGCATGGAATAGCCTTCCAGCTGAAGTGGTAGAGGTTAACACAGTAAAGGAGTTTAAGCATGCGTGGGATAGGCATAAGGCTATACTAACTATAAGATAAGGCCAGAGACTAATGAAAGTATTTAGAAAATTAGGCAGACTGGATGGGCCGAATGGTTCTTCTCTGCCGTCACATTCTATGTTTCTATGTTTCTATAAGAACTCGTAGATCATACCTTTCTGCATGGCGGTTCTGGGTTTGCTGGTGTTTGGAAAGGGATATTGATCCCTTTTCAACGACTTTGGAGAATATCATGAACTTCCTATTGTCTCTTTCTGATAGTAGCAAGTCTTACCATACAATAAACGTTTTTGTTTCTGCTATTTCAGCGGTTCATTGCCCAATTGATGCAATTCCCGTCGGAAAACATCAATCCGTTTGCAGGCTACTACGGGGTATTTGTCTTTCCAGACCTATGGCCCCTCAATACACCCAATTTTGGGATGTTACACAGGTTTTGTTTTTCCTGGAAGCATGGCCTCCTAATGCAGAAATTTCCTTACGTAAACTCTGCCAAACTAGCCCTGTTGCTTTGTTTGGTCTCATTTCGTCAGGTTTCCAACGTCATGGCTTTTGACCTTCATGCTATTGCATTCACTCCTGAAGGTCCCTTCTACTTCAGTTTTTTACCCGTATTTCCCTGATGGTCCATCTCTTTGTGTTGCCCGTTGTTTACAACGGTATGTCACCTTTACCACTCCCCTTCGGGCTCCATCGAGACCTCTTTTTGTTTCCTATATTCGTCCTCACAATCCAGTGTCCATCTATGTATTTTTAGAAATCTAGATAGCACCACAGGTTGTTGATATATGATTAGTTATAGTGCTAGACATTTGTATGATTGACAATCTATCAGTCACACCATACTTTCACAGATTTTCTTTTATTTCTAGTGTGAAGCTATCTTCGTATTCTTGAAGACATCCTCAAGCTCTTGCTCTACTGGATCGGTTACATTTCGTTTACATGGTTGACTACGTTCTTTGAAGAATTTTCCTGTTTCTGGTTTACACTGTTGATTTCACACTCCTGCTGCATCAAGAAAGAGGAGTTGGGAGGAGTCTCATAGCCATATATTACTGACTATGACTATATGTGTTCTGATTGGTTGTTTTTTGTTTAAATTGTTTAACTATTTCTTTGCTGCTGGGAGGATTCAGTAAAGGAAGTAAAGCAAAAATCCGCCTCCTGTCTTTAATAAGATTTAGATTATTTGGTTACTGAAGCTAGAATAATCCCTAATTAACATGTTAACTAACACAAAGCAGAAATAACAGGTTAAAGGAGTTGGATAAATGAACAAGTATTTAAAAAAAGGTAGAAAGGAAATATAGGAAACAAGGAAAGTCACAGATACCACATTTTACAGAACTGGGGGTTTGAAACAGGTAATACACTAGAGTAGGGGTGTCCAAATGGTAAATCCCCAGATGTAATACTACAGCTTCCACGATGCTTTATCATTCTAAAGGCACACCAAGCATCAAGGGAGTTGTAGTTCTACAACATATTTTGGGCACCCCTACTCTAGAGGTTTATAGTCAGGGTAACTTAGGTCCTGTTTTAATTTTTTCCATTTATTTTTTTATAATGCTACAGCACAGCACACAATGTGTTATTGTGCAAAGCATCTTCTGTGTTAGTGTTTATGGAACAACATATATTTTTCTTAATGTAACAATTAGTAAAATTTAAGTAATAATTACATATTTTCAAATATTTTCTATCTCATTCAGAGTCACCACAAATTTTGCCTTAGTAACTGCCCAGTTATAGACTCAGTGGACCCAGTCATTCTATGTAGTGATTTACAGTATTCATTTCATCGTATACAGAAACTCATTGTTAATATGACCATTTCAACTCTAATATGAGCTGAAGTCAACTACATTAGACTGTAGCTCAATGAAATTTGCTTTGACCCCCCCCCCATGGCAAAAGATAATTAAATAGTTAAAAGGGTGAGAATATTTATCAATGTTACAGCAGGAAAAAAACTCTTTTGGTAAATGTATTTTTGATTTTGGTTTATTTCGGATATTCTTTTGCTTGCACCAGATTACACTCACAGAAAATTGGGTTTTGATTTAAATAAAATGCTCTTTAAACATAACCATTTACACCATCTATGGTTTTACCTTTCCACATGTTGAATCGATGGCAGTTTTGAGACAGTTAAAAGGAATGTTCAGCTAATGTAGATAGACTATAGATATATGTTAAACATCTTTATTTGATTACTTTTGCTGCTATCAAAGGTTTATTGTTAAGTAACATGTGGTGAACTGAGCCATATATATTCCTGTCCAGCTGTACATATCCCTGTGAACAGATGGGACAAAGCATTATGGTTTCACTAGAAATGCAGCTTCTTCCACAGCTATCCTGCCACATTATAAATAATGATCTGGTAGAGGAATGTGTTTACAAGAAAGCATTCAGTGACTGGTAGTCATTGTTAGGATTTATATGAGAAGATGTTAGCCATGTAACACCTCGTTCCCATGCTAAATGGTGAAAATAACTACTAGGTTTGTTCAGGGGGCTCACTCATTAAATATAAGATCTAGTTCAAAGACAAATTAGCACCTGTAAACTTTCAATACATCCTATATTAAAAAATACATTATTCTATATTTCAGTACATTTAAAGTGGCACTGTTACCCCCGTTCCCCCTGACAAATTTGTATTTACTAAAGATTTTATTAAATACTCATTTTGACTCTGGCGGAATTTCACTGAAATTTTACTGAAATTCAAACCCAATCAATAAATATACAGAGACAAAGTAGGGAATCGCCTGACTTTCTGAGATTCAGGGTGGAGTCTAAGTGTCAATCCCGACAGCCATCACCAGTAACAGCAGAGTACAGCAGTGATGTTACTTTGAAGAGGACCCACCAGATCAAGATGGTCGCGCCCATGTGGGACAGGTTCAAGTAAGTAAATCTCACCTTTACCTGCCCTCTCAGACACTGGACCCCCAGCGGTGATGTTACCTTCGGGAGTCTTTGCAAATTCATCAAAGTCTCCAGGCAATGACCATGCCGCTTTAAGGGAACCCCTCATGATGCCTTTTAAGATTTGTTATTGCAACATGTTCATAGTGGCTTGGTAGAGTTGCTGCTGCAATGATTTGGAAAACAAGGTTTCTTCTTGATTAACATCCAAAACACTGTTTATTTACTACAATGGGAGTAAAAAGTGACTTCACAATTAATTTGTCAAATGTAAGGCCAGAGTTGCCAAAATAAAATCATTGCCGAATTTTTCCAGTTCAGCAATTTTGACCTTAAATTTGAAATTCACTTTGAATTCTTACTTTAGTGAATAACCATGTAAGTGGCAGTAGATATCAATGTGTCCAAGGATTAGATTAAGGAAACGAGATATACGAGATATCAGTGTAGCCAAGGATTAGATTAATGAAAATTATATATATACGAGATATCAGTGTGGCCAAGGATTAGATAATGAAAGCGAGATATACAAGATATCAGTGTGGCCAAGGACTAGTTTAAGGAAACGAGATATACAAGATATCAGTGTGGCCAAGGATTAGGTTAAGGAAACGAGATATACGAGATATCATTGTGGCCAAAGATTAGAGTAATGAAGATGAGATATACGAGATATCAGTGTGGCCAAGGATTAGATTAATGAAAACGAGATATACAAGATATCAGTGTGGCCAAGGATTAGATTAATGAAAACGAGATATACGAGATATCAGTGTGGCCAATGATTAGATTAATGAAAATGAGATATACGAGATAGATCAAGAAAATAAGATATGGGAGATTCTAGTAATTTCCCACATGGATTATTGTTACCCTCTCCTAATTGGTCTTTCAAAAAGCCATATTGCCCTGCTATAGTCTGTAATTAATGCTGCCTGATCGGTCCTCTCACACCTCACTCCTCTGTCAGTCCTTACATTGGCTTCCTGTATCCGATAGGAGTCCATTCAAAGGGCTAACCCATCCCTATAACGCACTGAACAATTCTAGCCCCTCTTATATCGCTTCACAGATCCATAGGATTGCTGTCCCTTCTCGGTCTCTCTGCTCTGCCGTGACCTTTTCCTGTCCGCTGCTCGCACCTGTACAGCCAACTCACGCTTGCAGGACTTTTCGCGGGCGGCTCCCTTCCTATGGAATAGCCTGCCTACCACCATCAGACTCTCTCTTAGTCTTCAATCATTTAAGAAGTGCCTTAAAACCCATCTCTATAGGAAAGCTTATGGCCTCCCAGAGTAACCTCACCACTTGTACTTGGATGGGCCTGCTTGCCAGCCTCCTGCCCACAGACTATGGGCCCTGCAGGGAAACCTGTAAAAGACTACTGAACTTGACCAACTGTTAGCACTGATTTCCCTGGAACTGTCAAAACTAGGAAATTCCAGGACCCCTGAACCGATCTGGGTGATTTTTGGATATGTTGTTCATCCAGATCAGGGCTATCAGGGGATGTATGTGGGGTTTTATGTGTTTTTATGGTACTTTTTGGGGTTTCATAAAATTTTATGTTTTTCTGTGCTTGGAGATAATTGGGTAAGATTAGTACAGTTCCTGATCCAATTATCTCCCAAGCACAGGGGAGGGATTCTATTGTTTGTATATGGGAGTGTCTCACTGTATGACTCACTGTTTTTATTGGTTTATTCACTTTGTGTCCCTGTGCCCAACAAGGTCCACCTGGGTGTCCCCCTTTTTGGGAAACTTGCCAGTGTGCCTGGAAAAAAAGCCAGTGTGACTCCATTAAAATTCTGTTCCTGCTTACCATCAACATAGAGTCTCATCTCATGTGTGGGGGGAAAAGGCTGTATCTATCCTGGGGATTGCATATCACTATACTCCCCAGGAATTATAATCACTAGCTCTTATAAGAGCTGTTTCTGCTACGCTCTCTGGGAGTAGGAGAGGTCTGCCCACTGAAAGCTGGATCCCGGTCTTGGGTCCAGGGTGGGTGAAAGACGGTGAGACCCCGGCGCAGCTGCATCACTGGAAGTGGGATCTGCAGTGCTTATGGTGTCTGGTGGAGTGCTGGAATTCCTCGGTGAGCCCTAGGAGCATCAATTGACGGAGGCACTTGGTCGGAGTGCCAGGCGGTCCGTCACAACCTCTACCTCACATACCTGTCTTTTGCTTTCTCTTAAAGGGCAACACTTTACTCTCTCCTCCAGCTCTGCTTCACTCCTACCTTATTTGATTGCTATTTCATGTCCTAATGTGTTTTATACCCCACCTCCTATAGACTGTAAGCTCGTTTGAGCAGGGTCCTCTTCAACCTATTGTTCTAGTAAGTTTTCTTGTAATTCTCCTATTTATAGTTAAACTCCCATCTCATAATATTGTAAAGCGCTACGGAATCTGTTGGCGCTATATAAATGGCAATAATAATAATAATGATTAAGGAAACAAGATATACAAGATATCGGTGTGACCAAGGATTAGATTAAGGAAATGTGCCAATCATTTTTACCTGCAAACATCCACTGGTCATCTTAATTCTGAATTTTAATGACAAGCATGGAAACTTGCCAGCTGTGTCTTTTTTTAGCAAGAATTTGGAAATGCTTTGATAATTTTGATACAAGAAAACAAAATATAGTTTCAATTGAAACTAGGTAGATGAGAAACACCTTATATTTAAAAATAAATCAATCTCAAAATCTTATACTCTGTGCTTGGACACAAAAATGTGAATGTTGACATTTGTATGACTCTTGCATTCTTGTTATATAAACTATAGCATTTATCTTATTTGGTTTACATTTCTTTAAAAGCGTTCTCACCCAGGGTGCTTTAAATTGATTAGTAAAAATTATTAGTTAATGAGTTTAATTATTACAAAAAACACAACATTAAATATTAGTTTCAGACTAGATTAATGGTGGCGACTTTGGGAAGGATGAGCAAAGGTCATAGCAATGAGTACATTGGTTTAGAACAGGGATTAATATGAGGCTAGATAAATTGAGGTGAGAAGGGAGGATGTGGACATAGAGGTCAGATGAGGCCAGGTGGTGTATTGATCAACTGAGAGCCAAGGAATGCATTTAAAATAGGTGGGTTTCAAGGTATATATTTAAATGTAAAATGTGTTTAATAACATAAAAGGTCAAGTACAAATATAATAAAAAAAATGTGTAAGGCTATGTTTTAACTTTTATGAATATTTATGAAAATATTCTACACCTGATAATACAGGCACATGTTGTCTATTGAATTAAATGTCACATTATTTATTACATAACATTTCCACCATTCCAAAGTGTAACCTGTGAGTTTAACCAGAGACTCCTTGTCCCCTAATTTAGATATAGATAGTATTCTTACATTTGTATTGTATTGATATATTAAGATATACACATAACTACTCCATCTCTTGGGCTACAGGATGGGGGTACATTGTGATAATAGATACTCTTCATCAGAAACAAAGAAATATATAGTTATGGCAAAAGGCCAACATTTATTTGGTTTAGTAATGCATACTGCAACGCTAAAAACGCCTTATCATAAAGTACCCTGCCCAGTACTCTTTGCCTACCATTGCCATCTGAGGATGACCAACTTTGTACAGATAATGGGTAAGGGAAATGTTGGCTAACATTGAAGGATCTGGGCTTTGGCCTCCATGATTTTCATTAAATCGCTAAATGTTCACAGAAAACTAAGTGATGGAGCCCAAAGACTGTTTGCACCACAACCACTGTAATAAGCTATAATTTTATGGTATTTGTAGTGCCCCTTTGATAATCTCCTTATCCTTCACTCCAGTGAAAGTTTAATTCATTTTTAGAATGATAAGTAAGCTAAATCTTTAAATACTTTACTGTTAGAGAGTTAGGCCTTTACCTCTACAGGGTGTGACTGATTGCTTAATATTTTGGAAAAAATAAAATTTATCCTTCTTAACACTTACCCCAGAAAAAAATAAATATTTGTGCTTGCTCTACATAAACTCTATATTGCAGGCTTTAAATATTCTTGTAAAAAATACATTCGGCTTGTTAACAGAAATACATTCACGTATGAAATGACTTCCTTTTACTCAGTTCCAGTAATGATAGGCTCACAAAATATGGTCTAGTTGGGAATGTGTCTTATCAGATAATCTTGGCACAGCGAAGTAATGCTGCTATTATGCAAACATCGCCTGCGTATTCAAACAAATATCCATGTGTCTTCAGCATTGGAAAATTCCTCAGGAATAGGCAAACACATGAAAAGAACATTATGCATTTTACATTAAGAATTTAATAAGGACATTATTTCATGAAACATTGCAGTCAATGGACCAAAATGAAAGCAGGCTATTTATGTAAAAAAAAGTTGGACATTTTTTTAAGCATAGATTGGAATTATCAAGCCTTGAGAGACTTTTCCACAGCCTACACACAAACAGCGTAGAGCTCATTTTCCACATTACGGCTGTATTAAACACTCATGCCACATAACATTCCATGCCAGAAGCTCCCTACAGCTTCCCGGCTCCTGTTATTGTGCTGTATTTCATCTGCAGTTTGTAGTGCGCCACTTGCTGGAAAGCCTGACATGTTGTTTTCATTAATAGTTATATATATTGCTTGGATATCCTGGAAGGAATGCGTTATATCTACGTATTGATGTCTCCGGTGTAGGCTGAATGGTTTTGTATACAGTACATTAGAGGACATACAGTAAGATGGATAGGTAGGGATATATATAATATTAGAGCTTTGTACAAAGTAAAAAAAAACTCACAACATATGGAAAGCCATTGCTCTAAAACCGTATCATGTTACAAGAATGAACTTCTTAGAACAATAATTCTGAATTCATCTGCTTATCACCTGAAGTTATACTCTGACTCATGTGGACGTCCACTCCCATCATGCATAGTCAGTCAGCCAAAGTGGGGTTTTTTTGTGTGTGTGTGTGAATATTAAATAGATTTTGACCAATATAGTGGGACTAAGGGGGCTAGAGGGATTAAAGAGTCTTTGTTTGTATTATTTAGAATACTCACAGAAAGCTATTTCTTACTTTCCTGGACCCTTAGTTTGAATTTAAAAGTGGCCTTCCCATTCTACTTAAAGGGGAACTATTACTTCCCAGGAATTTTAATATTATGTTACTTATGCCTACAGTTGTGCTCAAAAGTTTGCATACCCTGCCAGAAATGGTGACATTTTGGCATTCATTTTGAGAATATGACTGATCGTGTAAAATGTATTATTTTATTGAAGGATAATGATCATATGAAGTCTTTTATAATCACATAGTTGTTTGTCTCCTTTTTAAATCATAATGCTAACAGAAATCACCCAAATTACCCTGATCAAAAGTTTATATACCCTTGAATGTTTGGCCTTGTTAAAGACACACAAGGTGACACACACAGGATAAAATGGCAATTGAAGGTTAATTTTCCACACCTGTGGCATTTTAAATTGCAATAAGTATCTGTAAATAAACAGTCAATGAGTTTGTTAGCTCTCACATGGATGCACTGGGCAGACTGGATATGGAGCCATGCGAAGCAGAAAAGAACTGTCAAAAACCTGCGTAGCAAGATAATGGAACTTTATAAAGATGGAAATGGATATAAAAAGCTAGCCTTGAAAATGTCAGTCAGTGCAGTTCAATCACGTATTAAGAAATGGAAAAGTCAGGGATCTCTTGATACCAAACCAATGTCAGGTAGATCAAGAAAGATTTCAGCCACAACTGTAAAAAGGATTGTTCGGAATACAAAGGAAAACCCACAGGTAACCTCAGGAGAAATACAGGCTGCTCTGGAAAAAGATGGTGTGGTTGTTTCAAGGAGCACAATATGACGATACATGAAAAAAAAATAGCTGCATGGTCGAGTTGCCAAAAGAAGCCTTTACTGCACCAATGCCACAAAAAATTCCGGTTACAATATGCCCAACAACACCTTGACATGCCTCACAGTTTCTGGCACACTGTAATTTTGTCATGGTTCTCACCGTGATATCCAGACGACCAGACGAGGTCACCCCAGAAGTGCCCTAAAGGGGATACTTTACGGTCCTGGGCCTGCTGTTTCTCCTCTGAGCCACTATTGAGCTCATGTATTAGCCTGAAGTCCGATCTTGCCTTGTCTCCAGCACTAGGGGGTTGAACTTTTCCTGTGACTGCGCCAGTCTCTCAGTCCACCTAATCAGCCAGGTATAAAACACTGCCTTTCTCTGAGGGCAGTGTCAGTTCATTGACTCTGGTTCCTGTGTTGGTGTTTGTGATACAGTGTTGTCCAGTCGGCTCCTGACCTTGGCTTTTTCTTATCGTGTGTCCTGACCTCTGGCATCCTCTGACTTTGGCTTATCCTCATTTATCCTGACTTCTGGCACCCTCTGACTTTTGGCTTACCCTTGACGATTCTCCTGCAAATCTCCTGTAAATTTTTACCTGACCACCTTGGCCTGTGTTTATTTGCAAGGGTGTGCATATATCTCTGCATACCGGACTCCACATCCTGACAAATTTGGAGTGACGAGACCAAAATAGAGCTTTATGGTTACAACCATAGGCGCTATGTTTGGAGATGGGTCAACAAGGCCTATAGTGAAAAGAATACCATCTGTGAAGCATGGTGGTGGCTCACTGAAGTTTGGGGGGTGGTAAGCTTAAATGCACGGGGGAATCTTGTGAAAATTGATGGCAATATAAATGCAGCTTGTTATCAGAAAACACTGGCACACAATTTTCATTCTTCTGCACGAAGGCTGCTCATGGGACATTCTTGGACTTTCCAGCATGACAATGACCAAGGCCAAGTTGACCCTCCAGTTGTTACAGAAGAAAAAGGTGAAGGTTCTGGAGTGGCCTTAATATCATCGAGCCACTCTGGGTAGATCTAAAACATATGACCTTGACACATTTTGCCAAGACAAATGGGCAGCTATACCACCTGCAAGAATTAGGGTCCTCATATTATATCAACTATTACAAAATACTGCACGCTGTCATTGATGCTAAAGGGGGCAATACACAGTAATGAGAACTAAGGGTATGCAGACTTTTGAACAGGGATCATTTCATTTTTTTCTTTGTTGCCATTTTTTTTTAGGATTGTTACCTTCTGGTATAACCTACAGTTGAATATGAATCCCAAAAGAAATACAAGAAATGTGTTTTGCCTGCTCCCTCATGAATTTCTTTAAAAATGGTACATATGTTATGGTACTTTTTCAGTAAACCAAAATGTTTAAGTGTCTATCTGTTCCTGTCCAAATTAACGAGAATTGAATTGCGTATATACGCTGAAGTAATTCAGTCTGACACACGGAGTTCAGGTTAAAATAACTTCGAGGAAATTTATTGGCAAGTGCAAAATCAAAGGGCGCGCAGGCCCTTTTAAGAGACATTTTCGTCATCATTGATTATCAAGATATCAGTGAATAAACATCATTAATTGGATTAATTGTTAAGTGTCTGGGTTAGTGTCCACCTATCAATATAATTAATTGGATCAAAAACTAAGTGGTTAGTTCCGTGTCCACCCACCAAGAGGTGGTACTTTTTCGGACACGGGTGGGGGACAAGGGGTCTTGAGCGTCATTTTACTCGGTCGGTGATGTCAAATCTCGTGGTTAGGTGCAAGGTCTCTTATGAATAGAACATTTCATTACTACTGTGTTCTCATGGCCTTTAAATTATACTATGTTGCGAGTTAGGGGAAATTCAACAGTTCCTGGGTTAGTCATATCCTTATGGAGAATACAGTCTTTGTCTATTGTATTAGATGTGCTGAGAAATACTGTCATGTAATGTAGTTTTCATATGGAGAAGTCAGGTTATGAGGACAAAATGGAGGATTTGTCACAGTATCAGGTTAATACAGAGTTAGAGCAGCAATTCAATATAAATACAATAAGATTTTTTTAATAATTCTACATCAGTCCCCCCTATGAAATGTTAGATTCTAAGAGATAAAAACTTTATTTGTTAATACCAGAAGACGTGTTAGCCCAAAGGCACAGAAACCCCGTGGCCGCTAGCTAGGTGTTAATGCAAAGTGCAAGTCTGTCCCTATTTTCTGACCCTACTAGGCTAACTCATCTGTCAGTATGGCTCTCGAACACTTCACACCCATGGGTGTCCCACGGCAGCTAACCCACCGCTTCTCCACACGGGGCCTTTACCATTCACTGACAGATGCTGTCCCTAAGGTGGTCCCTTCCTAGAACTCTCGCACTTTATCATCAAAAGGGATAGATTGCAGCGGCAAACAGGGTGAGTTGAGATCCTGGAAATCTTGGTCATCAACATCAAGAAGTGTGAAAGTGGGTGCCGCTTGGTCAATAGTCTTCGTGAGAGCTTTCCTCAGACAGGGGAAGACACAACAAAAGAGAAGAGCAAAGATAAAAAGAGAAATTAGTATTGCCATACCAATATGCATTAAAGCCTTTTTCCAACCCGTCATCCAACCAAACCATCTGTCCCAGGGATCTTTTATCCCAGAATTCCTTTTTAATTCCTCTGAGAGGTCATTTAATTTTGCTATGGCTAATGTAACTTTACCATTAGGACCTGTGTTTTCTGGGATGTAGGTACAACATGTCATGGTGTCGGGCAAAATTTTACATACCCCTCCTTTTTCGGCTAGGATCATATCCAGGGCTATTCTATTTTGGAAGGCCATTTGGGATGTTGCCTGCAATTGTTCGGCTAATCCCTGGAGGGCATCTCTGGTGTAATTAACGAAACGCTGTTGATTGTAATAAATGTAGTTTATCCAATTTAAGTTCTTGTTTGCAGTAACTATGGTAAAAATTGATTCAAATCCTGCAGCAACTTCATCTCTTGCTTTAAATTCATTGGGTACCCCCCTAGGCACCCCAATGGCATCAATGTAAATGTGAGGGTCAAAACTTCCTTTTACTGGGGCTTCACGCTTAGCCTTAGTGTGGCTGGACTCATGGGTGTTGGTGTGTGTGTCAGAAATAATGTGTATAGGCATAATGGCCTTGGCCAATGTACACTCCCCCCACCACTCTGTGTCCATTCTGGATCTTAGCTGTAAATCCCCACACAACCAGTAAATATCTCCCAGTGACCTAATGTGCTGCTGCAGCAAACGTACAGGAACAGTTCTATATGTAGTACAATAACCTGCGGGAAAGTTACCCACAAATTTACCAATCCCATCATGTTTGACATAGCAAGTGTAATTACCTTTATATACGGTAACACCATGAGGAGGTCTTACATTTTTGGCTATAAGAGGATACTCCGCTGTCCATGCTTGACATAGAGACCTGTTGAAATTATATTGGTAGGCAAAAAGACTTAAAATGCAATTTTCTTCATCTACTGGCAGGGTTAAAGGTACAGTGCCCAGATGAGGCCGGGCACCACCACACACATAGCATGCGGTTCGGTTATGTTTGTTGGCATTATATTTCATCCATTCTAACCATAGGTTAACATCATTAAAACCTGTTTCAGCGGCCATGGTATCTTCAAAGGTGGGGTTAGCAATGGCCATCATGTCCTTAAAGGACTGGATGTGTGGTTTTAATGGGTTTGTGACCATGTGAGTAGCTCCTTGCCACTCAGGGGAATTACACATATCTTTAAGGTAGAAATGCCCTAATTTAGTATAGGAACCCTTTTTCCAGTACATTCCCAATACATACTGGTCTGCATCTGTTGGGCTTGGATGCTCAACATTAAGAATTAATTTCATTGGTGTGCCTCCTCCAGGCTTTCTCAGAGTCATTCTTTGAAGGAGGGACCTACCATGATCATCTACTTTAGATAAGGCACTTTTTGGCTTGTAGCCCCAGGAAGGCCCGGCATTCCATCCCGCCGCCCCCCAATGGCCACAATTGTGCCCCCATTGTTTGTCAACTACACAAACATATGGATCTTTTACATGAGGGATATCTCTATAGATATTCTGGATTTGTGTTGTAGTGAATGGGCATTCTACGATGTCACAATAATCAAAGGTATAGGTAGCCACACGGGTACATGATGAATTATACCAGAAGGTGTACCCACTAGCATCTTTAGTGATGGCTACTTGCTGGGCCTTAATTAAACTAATTAAGGAGACAATGTACCAGAGGTACATGGTTGTGCGGTATCTGCTTCCTCTGGGGCAGGAGACTTCTTGCAGTGGGAAGCGTGGATCCAATGTGGCCTGCCGGCCAATTTGACGGAAGTTGCGGTGATCAGGAGAACTTGGAATGGCCCGTCAAATCTTGGTTCCAGGGTGCTTTTCCACACGAACTTCTTAACCAGAACCCAATCTCCGGGAAGCTGGTTATGGGTACCTGTGTTCAGATCAGGATCTGGAATTGAAGAGAAAACTTGGGCATGTATTTTGTTCAAGGCACTTGCAAGTTCAGTTACATAGTCTACTAAAACATCTGATTGAAGCTGTAACTGCTGTGGATAATAACAACCTAGCCTGGGTGCTGTCCCAAATAGAATTTCATATGGGGATAACGAGTGTTTCCCTCTAGGTGTGTGCCTAACGCTGAACAAAGCTATTGACAGACTTTCTGGCCAGGGCATTTTTGTTTCTTGTGACATTTTTAACATTCTGGCTTTTAGAGTGCCATTCATGCGCTCTACTTTACCACTACTTTGTGGGTGGTAAGGGGTGTGGAAGGCTAGGGTCACTCCCAGAGCAGTCCAAATTTCTTTAGTCACTGTTGCTGTAAAGGCTGGGCCTTGATCACTTTCAATGACTTCTGGAAGTCCAAATCTACATACAATGTCTGTAAGTAGGCGTCTTGCGGTTGTTTTTGCAGTGATATTGGCTACAGGGTAGGCTTCTGGCCAGCCTGAGAACATATCCACCATTACTAGTGCATATTCATGAGACCCACTCTTGGGCATTTGGATATGATCAATTTGAATTCTCTGGAATGGGTACATGGGTTTTGCTAGGTGCTTTGCAGGCACCTTGATTGGTCTTCCTGGATTACATTTTGCACAAATGACACAGGCCCTGCAGAAGCTGTTGATCAGGGTTGTGATTCCAGGTGCTTCATAATATTTTTGAATGAGGGCGGCCATTAGGTCTTTTGACAGATGTGCAGGCCCATGGGCCCATTGGACAACTGCTGGGTATAAGTTTCTTGGAAGGCAAAATTTAGAATTGTTGTAGTAAATTCCGTCCTTTAGGACAGCTCCTTTCTTCTTCCATTTCTGGATTTCTTCAGGGGTAATTATAGCTTGTTGTTCTCGTAGAATTCTTAGGTCAGTAGGAAGAGTTTGTAAGGTAAAGATAGGAACTTCTTCTTCTTGACCGGACACTTCTTCATCCACTTCCTGCAAATCTCTGGCTGCTTGCTTAGCAGCCTGATCAGCCAAATGGTTGCCCTTTGCTTCATCTGAATCCAATTTCCCATGTGCCTTTACTTTCAAAACGGCCACTTCTTCAGGGAGTAGGAGGGCATCCATTAGTTCCTTGATTGCAGAGCTGTGTTTGACTGGTGTACCGGCAGTGGTAAGAAATCCTCTTGTCTTCCAAATGAGGCCGAAGTCATGTGCCACACCCAGAGCATATCTTGAATCTGTATGGATGTTGGCACGCTTTCCCTTGGAAATCTTGCATGCTGAAGTCAGGGCTTGCAATTCAGCTTCTTGCGCAGACATTGCTGGCGGTAGAGGTGATGACTTGAGAACTTCCTCTGTTGTGGTTACGGCATATCCTGTATGGTATTTTCCTTCTTCATCAGCATACCTTGAACCGTCCACAAACAGAGTAAAATCCGGATCCGGTAATGGATTCTCATGCACAGTTGGTAAGTGTACTGTTTCCATTTTCATCTGTTCGAAACAGTCATGAGGAGTTTCTGGGTCATAGTCATTTGTTATAACTAGGTCTTTAAATTCCTTTTCCAGGAAATGTCGTGGCCATGCTTCAAGAAGGTCAGTTGCTGGGTATTTGGCAATGCCATTTTCCTGTAGTTGTGATTCATCCATGGTGGCCCATAATTTTGCCATGGGCCCAAGGTCATTCCATGATCTTGTCTTCAACTTGGTAACAGGAATATGTGGAATAGCAGTATCCCAATGATGGTATAGGTAATTGAGTTCTGGGGGCAGTTGGATCAGGACCATGCTGTTGCCTTCCGAGTCACAATAGAAATCTTGGGCAGTGAGCTTTACTTCAAACCAGTGGTAGAGCTCATCTTCATAGCAAGGTTCAGGAGTAATGTCTGGCTTGTACCACATGGTACAGAAGGCGTAATCTGGACCTTCACAGAGAGGTGTCTTGTCCTCGTGAAAAGTTAAATGTGGATGCATTTTCTTGATACATCCACAGAGAAGGTAGATGTAGGTTTCATCTGTGACAAACCCATAGTAGATACCCCCCTCAGGGAGTGGAAGAAGAGTGGATGGGTTAAGAACTTGACACCTTTGTATAGAAATGTTGTCAGGCAGAAGAAGATGACATTGCAGACGTAGGTGTCTAGCGGGAGACACGTGCTTGAGCTGGACTTGGTTGATAATGGCAGAGATGTCATGAGGGGCCAAAACAACCAACGGGTGGCCAAGGACCAGGTCTGAAGTTCTTTCAATGAGTTCTCTTGCAGCAAAAACAGCCCTAAGGCAGGAAGGGGTCCCTCTAGCCACAATGTCCAGTTGGCATGAAAAGTATCCAATAGGCCTCTGGCGGCCTTTTAAGTCATTAGTTTGGGTAAGAACTCCTGTAGCATGACCTAGTCTTTCAGAGACAAATAATTTGAAAGGCTTGGTATAGTCTGGTAGGCCCAAGGCAGGAGCAGAGACAATGGCACGTTTAAGAGATTTGAAATTGTCCAGAGCTTCGTTGGTCAGGCCGAATGGATCTGACTTGAGTGCATCGTAGAGAGGTTGCATAAGCAGAGAGGCCTCTGGGATCCATGCTCTGCAGTAGGAAATGAGGCCTAAGAAGGCATGAAGAGATTTTGAAGTCCTTGGGGGTTGAATGTCCAGAATTGTTCTGACTCGGTCCCGAGTGAGATGTCTGGTACCTTGAGATAGGCAATGTCCAAGGAAAATCACAGAAGGTTGACAGAATTGCAGCTTGTGAAGCGAAGCTTTACATCCTTGTTCTGCCAAATAGCAAAGCAGACTAATTGAACACTTTTCAGTAGTGGGTATATCATCTCCACAGAGCAACAAATCATCCACATACTGGAGTAAAACAACTTCTGGGTGTTCAGCTTGCCATGGGTCAAGAATAGTACACATGGCTTTGGCAAATTGACTTGGAGAATTTTGTGCCCCTTGGGGCATGACAGTCCATGTATATTGTTGCATTTCATGGGTGAAAGCGAACAGGTATTGACAGGATGGATCTAGTGGAACACTGAAAAAGGCATTAGCTAGATCAATGACTGTGAAATACTTTGCAGAAGGTGGGACGCCAGAGAGCAGGGTATGGGGGTTTGGTACAAGAGGGGTGTCCAGGACAGTGGCTTCATTGACCGCACGGAGATCCTGAACCATCCTGTACTTTACTGGCTCACCTTTTAGAGTCTTCTTCTTCACAGGAAATAATGGAGTATTACATTCTGATTTACACTCCACTAAAGCACCCTTTTCCAGGAGCGCTTTGATGTGAATAGAAATGGCTGCAGCCTGTGCTGGTTTTAGAGGATATTGTGGTTTCCTTGGTAACTTAGCTCCTGGGATAAGCTTAACCACCACAGGTGGGACATTTAGATGACCTATATCCTCTGGGCCTGAGGACCATAACTTAGCAGGCACCTGAGTTTTTAACTCATCTGGGAAATTGGACCTAGGTTCTGCTGCTTGCTCATTGGGTATATCTAATTGCAGCATCAAAGGTAAGGAGCACAGGGCTGAAGTGTCAGAAACAGATAGAGGTGTAAACATTTCTACCTGTCCATCTGGAGTGAAGGTTATAGACGCCTGCAGGCGTGAAAGGACATCAGCGCCTAACAGGTTAATTGGGCATGTGGAGGAAACTACAAAACGAGCAAGTAAGCTTGTGCCAACCCGCAGAGGGGTTGTTAGAGGACTGTGTCTCGGTTGGCCATCCACTCCAACACAGGAGACATCAATACTTGACAAGAAAGATGGGTCTGGCAGGTCTTGTTCTCTGAGAACACTTCGGGCTGCGCCTGTGTCGATAAGAAATGTGGTAGGTTGGCTTTCAATGGGTAAAGTCACTGTGGCAAGTGCCCCCCCCCCTTATCCCCTGTAAACACTGCCATGACAGGGGTTAATGACACAGGTTTGCCAATTTCCTAATCATCATCTGGTTCCTCAACAATTGGAACCGTTTTCACGGCCTTAGGGGCCGGGGCAGGCTTGGGAAACTTTTTGGGCTCCCCTGTGGGAAACTTTTTGGGCTCCCCCGGTTCCCTTTTGGGTTCTGGACAGTCACTTCTGTAGTGTCCCTTAGCCCCACAATTAAAACATGTTACGTCCTCTAACTTGACACCCTTGGTGCCAGGGGTGATGGGGGTGGCACGGGCCACCATGAGAGGAGCTGAATTGGGTCTTCTGGGGGTTTGGGCAGATTCCAAACCTCTAGCAACTAGGAGTAACGTATCTAGGGGAACAACCTTGTATTCAGGGCGTGCAGCAATGATTCCCTTGCGTATGGAATCTTTAACACCTTGGACAAACGCACCTGATAGCATTTGTGAATGAATTTTGTCAGTGAGATCAAATCCCAAATCTGTAAACATTTGATATAATCTTGCATGAAACCTTTCCACTGATTCTCCTTTGTCTTGCACAACATCAGTAAGGCCAGCAGCTTGATCTGCAAGTTTATCCTTAGCCCAATCTCTTAATTGATTGCAAAAGGTTACTCCGGAGGGGTAATCAACATCACTTGTAAGCAGATCTGTACTGAGGTGGCGGGCCATGCTGGGCCAATATGCATCCCCTGCTTTAATAGCACAAATGCTCAGTAGGTCACGCCAGGCGGCGGAATAAGTCTTTTGTATCTGAACTATCCCTCGGTAAAAAGGCATAGGCTGCTTCTCTGGGTCAGGGAGAGATTTCATTAAAGCACTAGCTTGTGTGGGGTTAAAAGTGACATATTTAGGAGGGGCCTGTTCTCCCCGACCCTGATGGCCGAAGGGATCTTCAATAGAACGGTGGGCTCTCGCAGCCTCCATTGAACCCTGGGACAGCCTGTCATCCTCTTCCTCATCTAGCTCTATTATCTGGGACCTTCTGCGTGAGGGGAACACCTGAGGAGACAGGGCCGGGGGATAGGAGGGAGCTCCGGAGGCGGGAGTTGCCATTGGGTCATAACCTTGGGACCGGTAATCACCGGGAAGCACCGGCATCAGGGGTGCTGAATGGCTGGGGGCCGCCATATTGGAGGCGGGGAAGGAAGTTGCATTGGGGTTAAGGGAAGACGTGGCGGCCATGTTGGATGTGGGCACATCCGGGGCAGACTGAACCGGACTGGGCATGACCGGAACCTGGGGAGTGACTTGGGGAAAGGGGTATGGCCAGTGAGGATAGGGGTATGGGAAGGGGTATGGCCAGGCCATTTGGGTGGGAGTTGGGGCGGAACCTGGAGTGGGCAGTGAGGTTGGGGAGGGATTAGCAGAGGGGGTGGGAAACTGGGCTGTGGTCGGGGCGGGCGAGCGAGAGGGTGGGGAAGAGTCAGTAAAGGTGCCTGAAGGAGGAGGAGCCGGAGTGGGATCAGCAAGATTGACAGTGGCAGGAGAGGAGGGGTTAGTGAACTGGGCAGATGCAGATGGGAGGGTAGGATTATCTACGGAGACAAAGTGTGAGGAAGGAATGGCAGATGAGATGTTAGCATTAGACTCAGAAGGTGGCTTGGGGATGGATGAGGATGATGGGAATGTTAGGGAGGGAGAAGGGGAAAAGTAGGATCCATCAGAATTTAGGACCGGGCAAACGGGAGAGGTGACGGGATGGGGATTGGGAGGATTGGGAGTGGGATACATAGTCAGCTGGCAATCTCCCATTACTGACTGGATCTTTGGGATAGACATCCCCCGGGCGCCATTTTGGGGCGCTGGCTGAGGAAGAGCCCCAGCAACACAATTATTATGGTACACAAACATTTCCACACCCTTGTGAATTATTTCTTCTTCAACCCAACCTTCTTGCTGAATAGCCTTTGCTACTCTGTACCATGCTTCAGCTGTTTTTAATAAATCATAATTTGCAAGCTTGCCTTTCTTTTCCATCAACAATCTACGCCAACTTTCTGGTTGTAATCTACCACATGTCGGCACAGCTATTTTACAAACTTTTGCAATCTTTTCAACACCTTTAACCATCTCCTCACCCTCTCTGTCATCAACTAAATCACATGCTAACCAGCCCTTACTGGGCTTACTTAAATCCTGCCCCATAATCCCTTTTCCCCTACACCAGCGTCCCAGATATAGGGAAAGATAAGGAAAATTGAACCGGAACGTCTACAATGCTCGACTGCCACCTGAGAATCGTGGGTCTTTCTCAAGTGCGTCTTCCCAAAACGTAGACTAGTCACTGAATCCGCCTACCCGGGGTGGTAGACACGGATTGGAGCGAGGTGAGAAGTGTGTGACCAATCACTTCTCTATTAAGAGGAATGGGAGTGGATAGTATAATAGTACAGGAAGTGTAGAAAAGGTAAAGAGTAAGGAAAAAATCCTTAGAGACAGATACAGGAGTTTAAATGACTCCACATTAAACAAACAAGACAACAGTACAGTTGAAATACAGTGCATGCATCACAGTTCAAATGAAATCAACAGTAATCCCTTTCCTTCTACATGTGCTTACTCCAAAGTCACCTTTCTCAACCTCGTAGTGTCCCCGCTCGGAGAATGACTTCCTCAAGTCTCACTACCAGCGGCCAAGGATAACAGCTAACACCGGTCCGAAATCCTTTCTAGCCTCCCTCGTTACAGCAGTCCACTTAAAGTGGCCACGCCACCCTCACTCCCGTAGTGCCCTTATAAAACCCACTCTATAAGTCTCACTACCACGTGATGCGGAAAACAAGCAATGCCTGCCTGAATCCCCCCAGGAAACTGAGTCCCCTGCCACAAGGCTAAGTCTCCTACCACAATTAAAATAATCAGTGGACCTTCAACTCAACTAGAGCCGAAGGGTCCGGGTCAGGACGTCCCCAACTCAACTAGAGCTGGATGGTCCGGGTCAGGACGTCCCCAACTCAACTAGAGCTGGATGGTCCGAAAGCGCACAGTGAAGCTAGCTAGGCTATCAAAGTGACACAAAATTGGATCACAGGAAACTATGATTCTACACAGATCCCACAATTCCACAAACTTCTTTTTCCTTACAGCCACAGCCACGAGGCTCCTAAAAGAAGTAAACAGGCAAAGAAGACCCCCAGGAACTTCCACAGGTCAACCCCCCTTTTTCCCTACAGCCACAAACACGTGGCTCCTAAAAGGAGTAAAACAGGCAACAGGACTCCAGGCAAATCCCCCAGGTCCACCCCCCCTTTATCCCAAAAAAAGGGGAAAACAGACAAACACAGGACCCTCAAGCAAACTACCACTGGTCCACCCCCCCCCCTTTATCCCAAAAAGGGGAAACAAATAAACATTCAGCCCGGGCAACCAAACTAGACACACCCAGGCAACAGATAGACTAAATGCAGGTAACAAATGGGTAATAAGACTCCGGGCAAGATATTACCTGTCTTTGATGTCCTCCCGGGAAGCAGTCACAGACACGTGGACGGGTCAATCAAAGGGGCCGGAACATACCGGTGGCTCTGCAGAAGTCTCTACCGTGTACCTGGAGGTGATCAGTCTCCTTTCCTTCCCCCTGGATTCCTCCGTCCACCCTTGTCTTCCTTAGGACGGCTCACCGGCCAGACATAGCCCGGAGTCCCTGTTCGGGCGCCAAAGTTGTTATGGTACTTTTTCAGTAAACCAAAATGTTTAAGTGTCTATCTGTTCCTGTCCAAATTAACGAGAATTGAATTGCGTATATACGCTGAAGTAATTCAGTCTGACACACGGAGTTCAGGTTAAAATAACTTCGAGGAAATTTATTGGCAAGTGCAAAATCAAAGGGCGCGCAGGCCCTTTTAAGAGACATTTTCGTCATCATTGATTATCAAGATATCAGTGAATAAACATCATTAATTGGATTAATTGTTAAGTGTCTGGGTTAGTGTCCACCTATCAATATAATTAATTGGATCAAAAACTAAGTGGTTAGTTCCGTGTCCACCCACCAAGAGGTGGTACTTTTTCGGACACGGGTGGGGGACAAGGGGTCTTGAGCGTCATTTTACTCGGTCGGTGATGTCAAATCTCGTGGTTAGGTGCAAGGTCTCTTATGAATAGAACATTTCATTACTACTGTGTTCTCATGGCCTTTAAATTATACTATGTTGCGAGTTAGGGGAAATTCAACAGTTCCTGGGTTAGTCATATCCTTATGGAGAATACAGTCTTTGTCTATTGTATTAGATGTGCTGAGAAATACTGTCATGTAATGTAGTTTTCATATGGAGAAGTCAGGTTATGAGGACAAAATGGAGGATTTGTCACAGTATCAGGTTAATACAGAGTTAGAGCAGCAATTCAATATAAATACAATAAGATTTTTTTAATAATTCTACATCACATATATTACCAATTCTCCAAGGGTATGCAAACTTTTGAGAACAACTGTATATTTATCAAATATATGTTTATGAGGAGTGAAATATACAATTAAACGTAGACAATTCACACCTCTTTATCCTGCAAATGGGAGCATCCATCTTAGCTCCTTGTAAATCATTTTTATAAATTCAGTCCTTTGTACCTGGCAGTCAGCATAGAGAAAGCATATAGAGAAGAGAATAAATGAAATAATATTGCTATTTCTCCTCTTCATTTCCAATGTTTGCTGTGGCTTAATTGGATTGCAATGTAACTTACTAAATCTTTAATATAAATTTAAAACGTGGAAGAGAGGATTACGTAGTTTAATTTTAAGTCTGCCTTTCATTTGATTTTCCAAATACACAAGTATGTGGCTTGGATTTTGCTAATTATTTAGAGTTAGTATTGATACATGTGATATAGGGTTTATGTTGTCAAGCCATGTATTTCCATGTCAAATCCATGTAGATTTTTGCCCATGACCTGCATCAAAAAATTTCATGAATTGTGCTAACAGTGCGTCAGAGTTTTGGTTTCCTGCTGGTGTCCCCCACTGGTATCGATTGTAGAGGCAGGTCAACCCTGGCCTACAGATATATAGTATAGTTAGACAACATATACCATCGGGGGCGCCACAATCAAAAACGTGTGAGTATATTTACCATGTTCTAGACATGTATAATAATGTAAAGAGATAAAAACAATATATAGTGAAGTATTTAATAACAGAATAAACAAAATGATAAAAAAAACCAAATACACTCACTAATGTAGTTGCACAAAAAGGACTTATGTCTCAATTGTGCTAAGAAAGCTTGTCAGCCCCTTCCTGGGTTAAAATCCCTTTTGCGGGTGGATCCCAGTTCCAAGACTCCAAGGAGTAGTCAGTCTTTTGTCAGCTGGACTTCAAAGCTGTGTATGATCCAAAACTGTAGGGATGCTGGCAGGCTTTCTGACCGCTCGACGCGTTTCGTCCTATAGACTTTTTCAGGAGCTATGTGTCTGTTCTTCTTCCGGCTTTTTAAACTGTTAGGTTATTGTTGCACGCATGCGCATTACGGCAAAACATTACCGCGCATGCGTGCACATCCAGCCTGGAACGCAAACAACTTTATTGATAATTTATGCCCACGGACACATTTCCGTATTAGACCACTTGGTCTTACGGAATAGTGTGTATGCACTTAAAAACTACATTTAAATGTATGGACAATCAAAATCTTGCAATTTATATAGTATTCACAATTTTAATAATAATAAAGTAGTTAAAATAGTTGTTTCAACATCATACTTAATAAATTTAACAAATAAAAAATACATTGCATATTTAATTCTAAAAATACTAAAGAGAGAAAAGAGACACAATGGCACATTTCATATAGTATTATATGCACATAGTTTTCTATATCTATACAGAACAAATTATAGAAATGACAGTATAAAATTAACCACAAAAAGCTCATTCTAAAGATCATCTGTAATGATGATTATTTCATTCGGCTGAGGGACATGGCGAGGGCATCATCAGATTCCTTTAACATTCTAAAAATGTATTCATTAATAAAAAATCAATTAATAAAAATCAATGAAAATGAAATCTATAAAAATTGTAAAAATCAGTCCATAAAAACTAATAAATCCAAATCCACATTTAAACCTCTTAGAGAAGTGGTTTTAAGTCTGTGAATCCACTCTGTTTCTTTCATAGCTTGCGCTTTTTCTGTATCACCCCCTCTCCAATGAGGGGTTATTGTATCTATCCCTATACATCTAAAATCTTGGAAACTAAAATGGGTACAATTTATGCAATGTTTGGGGACACTGTGTTTTATGTTCCCTCTTTTTATACCATTAAAGTGTTCCAAGATTCGAATATGTAGTTTTCTTATTGTACGACCTTACATACAAACCTGGTGCCCATTGCTATTCCACAAGTCTGAAGGTAATATGTACCTTCAAACCAAAAAAAATTGTGAAAAAGGATAAAACGGATGATGTCTAAAATCAAAGTGGCCTGTGCTTCATGCATATTTATATCATTTCTCAAAGTTTCTTTAATAGCTCTAATATGCATAAAGCACAGGCCACTTTGATTTTAGACATCATCCGTTTTATCCTTTTTCACAATTATTTTGGGTTTGAAGGTACATATTACCTTCAGACTTGTGGAACAGCAATGGGCACCAGGTTTGCACCTAGCTATCTGGAGAATATATATAGATGATGTCCTTATTATCTGGGAGGGAGATAGGCCACTCTTAGAATAATTTTTATTGTACATTAATAATAATACCTATGGATTGTGCTTGACAGCTGAAACTCAGACTGAGAGTATTAACTTTTTAGACCTTTCCTTTTTTGTGTCATCAGGAGTCGTTTGCAATAAAACTTTTTTTAAACCAGCAGATGGGAACAGCTTTATAGAATACTCCAGCTGTCACTACCCAAATTGGCTTAACAATATACCGAAAGGACAGAAAACGAGACTCCTTAGGAACTGTACTAATAAGATTGATTTTAAAGAACAGGTTAAAATGCTAAATAAGAAGTTTGAAAAAAGACATTATCCTTCACAACTACTGATTAATTCAGAGAAACAGCTGGAAAATAAAGATAGGACTAAACTCTTAAAAAATAAAAAAGCCTATAAGAAAAATAATAAAGATTACAGTATTTCCTTTTTAACCAGATATAATAATAAGGCACATCTTGTTGAGAAAACGATTAGGAAATTTTGGCCTATTTTAAAACAAGATCAATTTTAAAAAAAATATTTTACCAAGTAAACCTCAGATTATTTATAAATCAATTTTAGCTCCTAGCGCTTTACCTCGTATCAAACCCACCAAAGAAGAAGTAATTTCTGGTAATAATGTCAATAATTTTCTTAAAGAAAAACCAAAAGGCTTTTTTAAATGTGGACAGTGCAGTACGTGTAAATTTCAGAAACAGAAAACAACAGAATTTACATGTACTGCTACTAAAGAAGTTTTTAAAATAAAGAATTTTATAAATTGTCAGACAAAAAACGTAATCTATTTACTTGAATGCAAATGTGGTATACAATATGTAGGTCGTACAATAAGAAAACTACATATTCGAATCTTGGAACACTTTAATGGTATAAAAAGAGGGAACATAAAACACAGTGTCCCCAAACATTGCATAAATTGTACCCATTTTAGTTTCCAAGATTTTAGATGTAATGGGATAGATACAATAACCCCTCATTGGAGAGGGGGTTATACAGAAAAAGTGCTAGCTATGAAAGAAACAGAGTGGATTCACAGACTTGAAAGCACTTCTCCAAGAGGTTTAAATCTGAATTTGTATTTATTAGTTTTTATGGACTGATTTTTACAATTTTTATAGATTTCATTTTTATTGATTTTTATTGATTTTTATTAATTGATTTTTTATAATTAATAAATTTTTAGAATTTTAAAGGAATCTGATGATGCCCTCGCCATGTCCCTCAGCCGAATGAAATAATCATCATTACAGATGATCTTTAGAATGAGCTTTTGGTGGTTAATTTTATACTGTCATTTCTATAATTTGTTCTGTATAGATATAGAAAACTATGTGTATATAATACTATATGAAATGTACCATTGTGTCTCTTTTCTCTCTTTAGTATTTTTAGAATTAAATATGCAATGTATTTTTTATTTGTTAAATTTATTAAGTATGATGTTGAAACAACTATTTTAACTACTTTATTATTATTAAAATTGTGAATACTATATAAATTGCAAGATTTTGATTGTCCATACATTTAAATGTAGTTTTTAAGTGCATACACACTATTCCGTAAGACCAAGTGGTCTAATACGGAAATGTGTCCGTCGGCATAAATTATCAATAAAGTTGTTTGCGTTCCAGGCTGGATGTGCACGCATGCGCGGTAATGTTTTGCCGTAATGCGCATGCGTGCAACAATAATAGCCTCGCGAACCTAACAGTTTAAAAAGCCGGAAGAAGAACAGACACATAGCTCCTGAAAAAGTCTATAGGACGAAACGCGTTGAGCAGTCAGAAAGCCTGCCAGCATCCCTACAGTTTTGGATCATACACAGCTTTGAAGTCCAGCTGACAAAAGACTGACTACTCCTTGGAGTCTTGGAACTGGGATCCACCTGCAAAAGGGATTTTAGCCCAGGAAGGGGCTGACAAGCTTTCTTAGCACAATTGAGACATAAGTCCTTTTTGTGCAACTACATTTGTGAGTGTATTTGTTTTTTTATCATTTTGTTTATTCTGTTATTAAATACTTCACTATATATTGTTTTTATCTCTTTACATGATTATACATGTCTACAATATGGTAAATATACTCACACGTTTGTGATTGTAGCCCCCGGTGGTATATGTTGTCTAACTATACTATATATCTGTTTGCATTGTAACTGGGATTGGGAGTGATCCCTATTTTGGGGTGACTAGCCTGCACAATATTTTGCAATTTTATTCCCACTTACTGCCCTTTCTCTAGACAACCCTGGCATACCCTCTTATTTATGGTTCAGATATTTCATGAGAAATATTTCAAAATTCAGAAAAGTGGTCACGCATTGGTCAGATATTCAGCAACATGGAAAGATAAACCATTTCTAAATTCCATTTTGTGTTGCCTTGCAGCAGCCTGTTGAACATCTTTCAAAAGATTCTCCTAGAATTGTCTTGATAATGACAAGCATATTAAGATTAACCTATACCCCACTGCATGTGAGTGAGATTACAACAGGAGGAAAACAAGACATTTCATGTCTGGTAAGGAGTTTTACTGATGTACATGGTATGGATCTCACACTTTTTAAAAATAATAATTATTCATTTATTGATTTTTAACTGTTAACTGAACTTCTCTTCTTGAACAGAACTGACTTGGTGTCATGAGTTAATACAGGTCAAATCTGTTCTTGAACCAACCTAAGCGGTGTCAGAAAGGTAATAATATAAAAATAATAAATGACTCTGCAGCTTACTTAAGAAGTCCTCCATAAGCACAGAAACTCTACAAGTCATGTTTCCACAACTATTTTAGAGTTCCCAGCTTGACATGTAAATGAGCACAGATGGGAAAACAAGGCGCAAGAGAGTACTGAGAATGGACAACAGCTCAAATAGCCTTCCCTTCGATGGATCCTCGCTCAAATCTCAAGCTGGTTTTAGCTTATCTTGTGCCATTACAAAAATAACCGGGCTATTTGCATATCAAACTGATTTCACCCAAAATGGCAGAACAGATCCAAAACGCGGGCCGGTTCTCTCTGCACGAGAGATACAGCAACCCCAGATGATCGTTTCAAACTTGTAAGGCATCGACAGTGAGACATAGCCAATATCCCTCTAGGCAGCGTGAGCAAGGGCTCCACATCTGGATTACCCTTTAAGATTAGGGAGAGCCAAAAAACAAGGAGCAAGTGAGTAAATTTTAATTTGTGGTTACACCCCAGAACTTTAAATTGGAACATTTTGGCAGGTTGTGGCGTCATCAACTTCATAAACAGTGAGGGAGCTACAACGGCTGGAGTCGGAACCACTGAGCAGAGAGGGAGGACCTTGAGGACAGTCCACCTCCAGCCTGGCAACACTTGACAAGTGCCCTGACACTATGCAAGCCTTTTCCTGCATTTTTTGTGTTCCTCAAGGTAGCAACTTTAACAATTAGGTTGAGGTTTTCTTTTTGCATAGACGGGTTTGTCCCATCTTGTTTTTTTGGTTTTCACCTGTTGAAAATATCTCCAGTTAATCAGTGTTTAACATGACGAGGTGACAACAAGAGTTTTTATATAGCACCAATATTTTTTGCAGCACTGTACTGTAAACAAGACAAACAATTGATTCTCAAAAAACATGTTTGACAACAAGCTTACAATCTCTCGCCTGTTATCTCATCAGGACTTTGGGACTCCTTCTGCCTTACCATGTAGTATAAGTTCTGGTTTTGAACCTGATGTTTTTTTTCAATTTACCTTTGCTATAATGCAGAACTATAGGAATATTAGCATTTTGCTGTTTGTTTATTTGAATTATAATTTCCTTCTTTCCATTTTTTTTTTTTTTAATGACACAAAGATCCATACTTTTGGGACTTAAATATATATACAGGAGCACCTTTCTGCGGCTCTACTTCACAAAAAAATCTATATGTGGTTACCTAGAGAGCACATAAAATCACTCAACAGAGATTATGAACTGGATACATTGGGATAGCGGCCATGGAAGAAAAGAGTCTAACTTTAAAATCTAGATCCTTAGATCTGATCCTAAGTCTAAGTCAGATAAAGTAGAAGCATATCTGAGAAGACTGGCTAGAATCTGATCACCTTGTATGGAGAAGCTGTGGCAGGACTAAATATTTTTTTTAAGGGAAACGAGAACTGTAGAAGTATTAAGAAGTATGTAAAGAAGCACAGCAGTAACTGAGCAGTATTTAGTGAGTAGAGAATATATAGCCTGAAAAACTATGCATTGCCCAGGTGATGCAAATGGAACATGCAGCCTGAACAGAATGGCCCTTGATACTGGAACTGGTAACGTGAAATAATAGAGTCAAATACGGATTCTTTTTTTTTTTTTTTTTGACATTCTTTATTTTAACGTTTTACAAAGTACATAATGGTATACAAGTTGCCGACAATTCGGTATATAACAGTTTACTAGTAACAATGTATAGTCCAGTCACGGTAGCCACGCCCACTGCCTCCCATTATGCCAGCGGGGGTTCCCTTGTTTGTTCAGGCCCCCCGCCAGGGTGCACTTCAGAGACGACCCTTGCCCGGGGGTTTGCTTTCTATGTGACTGTGTCCCTGAAAGGGGGGGTGACAATTAAGCGTTATCGCTAATGACTGGGACTAGTGGCTTAGTGGGTCGGAGGAGGGTTCCATCTCTCTGCCCCTCAAGCTGCTGGGGACAACTTTGCCTCTTGGCCTCCCCTTCCCGGGCCAGCCCTTTGCAGGGCAGGGGACCTCGTCTTCAGTTAGCTGATGTGTGTGTGTTATCATGTGAGGGTTTGACTGTTCCCCCACTCCTGGCGTCTCTTTCAGTGGACGAGGGGCGGTGGTGGGCGAGTGTCCTTTAGTTTATGTACGCCCCCTCTCTCCGATCCACAAGTCACTTTGGGCCTCCCCTCCGTGTCCATTATCACCCGTCCTCTAGGTCACCGAGAATTTCTCTCAGGCTGGGAAAACAGGGGTATGCCAGTCTCATGTTCGTGGGGCTTATGTTTCTGGGTCTGTTTTGTTTGGAGTCGCGGGAACGGTCGTTCTTTGTATCAGTGGGTGTTTAAACTCGGAAACGTGAGTCAGTAGTCAAGGGCGTGTTGCAGTTGTGGTCTGTGTGGATGTTCATAGGCAAGAGCTGTGCATGTACGTGGATATCTGTCCAAGGGAGAGTCTATTTAGGTCCATCAGTCAGTAGGTGGTCGGCGAGTTAGGGGGGGACAATGAAAAAAAAAAACACACACCCCCCACCAGGGAAGGAAGAAGGGTCCCACCCCATCACCGGCCAGAGCCCCACGGGTCCCTACCCAGCCGCCTGTCCGGGCCCCGGCGGTGTCCGCCCCGGCCCCCGCCCAGCCACATGCACGATCCAGGGCGCCCATCTCCGAGCATTGCGTCCCTGAGTTCCCCGTATCTCAGCCGTCAGGGACTCCATCGCAAAGATCTCCTCCACCTTCGCCATCCATTGTGGCAAGGTCGGGATGTCTTTCGATTTCCACCTGGGGGGAATGAGGCTTTTGGCGGCATTGAGGAGGTGTCTCGTTATAGTTTTCTTGTAAGTGGCCAGTGGAGCCTGCGTGTGGTTGAGGAGCATGGGTAGCGGTTCAAAAGGCATGTCGGAGTCTAGTATTTCGGTGAGCTTGTGGTGGATCTGCCGCCAGAAGGCCACAATCGGGGGGCACATCCACCAGATGTGAAGGTCAGTTCCCTCATCTGCCTCACAGCGCCAGCACGTATTGGTCGGCACAATCCCCATTGCGTGGAGTCTGGCTGGGGACCTGTACCACCCGGTCAGGAGCTTGTAGTTGAGCTCTTGTATTTTGGAGCTGAGTATTCCTTGATAGGAGAGGACATGAATCTTTTCCCATTGTTGGTCTGTGAGAGTCATTCCGGTGGCCCGTTCCCACTTAGAGTGGAAGCGGGTTGGGGGGGGTCCTGTTTTGCTGCTTGGAGTAGGGAGTATAGAGTCGAGACCCCCCCTGGTTAGGTGCACCTTGCGTGCGCAGAGGGTTTCAAACTGTGTGGAGTCCCTGTGCAGGAGATGCCTCCCCGGCAGGGCCGTATATCGATATCTAAGGATGCCCGTAGCCTCACGTTGGGACAGCATTTCCCCATCGGTCTTAGTGTATTGTTGACGAGCCATGCGCGAAGGTTTTGAGCCTCACTTCCACCGAAGCCCTCGATGTCTCGCAGCGTCAGGCCTCCGGCGATATCTGGGTTGTGGATGATCGGGGTCAGTGGGACGGGTTTGTTGTGAGCCCCATCTTGTACCTGAGCCTCGACCAAACCCCAGCGTTGCCCCAATATAAGGGTGGGTCCTCAGGTCACCGTCTCGTATTGGGTTCTGTGTCCACGTCACTGTGGGAATTCGGCCACCTGCTTGCACTCTTTCAATGTGTACCCACAGCTTGTCCGTCGTGGGGACGTGCCAGTCTATAATCCGCAGGAGGTGGGTGGCTAGGTAGTAAGCTCGCAGGGACGGCAACCCCATTCCCCCTCTGTGTCTCGGGAGGGTTAATTGTGTATGTTTAATTCTCGGGGGGCCAGTCGCCCAAATAAACCCAGAAATTGCGGAGCGCAAGGTGCGGAAGTAGGCCGGCGGGATCGTGATCGGGATAGTTTGAAATAAGTACAATAGGCGCGGTAGCAGGTTCATCTTCACCGCGCTAATGCGCACAAACCACGTGACATACATGCATTCCCACCTCAGTAGGTCTTTGCGTAGTGGTTGGAGCATGGGGAGGAAATGTTTCTGATAGAGCTGCGTGGGTTCCCTCGTCAGCCATGTGCCTAGATACTTGATGCTATTTGAGCACCATTTAAATGGGAAGTTCGCTGTTAGCCTGTCCGCCAGCTCCCGTGGGAGGGATCGGGGTAGTGCCTCTGATTTGTCCTGATTTAGCTTAAAATTGGAGACCAACCCATATCTAGTCAACGCGGCTAGGAGGTTAGGCAGTGTGACCGCAGGGTTGCGTATGAAAAAGAGCTAATCATCGGCATATGCGGCTACCTTATGTTCCCTGCCGCCATGGGTTATCCCGTCAATGCCCCCGTCCCGTCTGACCGCCTCGAGAAATGGCTCCAGAGAGAGGGCAAACAGAAGGGAGGACAGAGGGCACCCCTGCCGCGTACCGTTCCGGATGTCAAGTGTCTGGGAGAGGACTCCATTTATGCGCAGCCGTGCCTTCGGGGCCGTATATAGAGCCGAGATCCATTTAAGGATCTGGGGTCCGAAGCGCATAGGTCAAATACGAATTCTATGGAATGACTCACTGTAAAGAATAAGAGACCATATAGATGTTCACAAGCACATTCTCAAAGATATGAATTGCTAGTTCCATAACACCAGGCACATATTGACAGGAAGGACTTCCTTTCAATAGAGATTCTATCGAAAGATTTCTCAGCAGTCCACCAATTAAATAAATATCATAATAATATACATATTGGGCATAGAATATTGTTATTTATTATGGCTGTCATTATAGCATGGAGTGAGTCAGGATAATTGTTTAGCAAAGTCATGAAGGCTTTGGATCTTTATGTTTAATCAATGGTACAAATTACTATAACACAACTTTCATAGACCAGACAATGATGAGGTAATACCTTTCTTAAATCATCAGCACAGGAGAGCATAGTGCAAAGTCCTAAATTATATCCATTTGCTGTATTTCAACCTGCAGGGGGCTAATTTTCCACAACCAATACATAATCCTAAAATGCTTAAATGTTTACATACACCACACGAGCATAATCTTTAACTTAAAAAAAAAATAATAGGTCACATACAGTCCTACTCACCTGCTCAAATACGTGTATACGCACATGCTGCACAATTCCAATTAATTAGCATTTTATATTATTTTGACAAGGCAGAATAAGGATGATATGGTCTTTACCTGCTATTACAGAGTAAATACTCATCAATACTCACATCAACATGTGATCCTCCTGGGGAAATTAGACTGCTAATAACAAAGAAGAGCCAAACTTGAAAATTTATTAAAAATGTAAATTAAAAAAGCCAATAAGAGAAAATAACGTCAATAACAAAAGATACATATGGAGATTTTCAGATTAAGCACATGGCTGTGTTTTTGACTAAGTATGTATATCTTGTTTATATATCTAAGTGTTGCATATTACTATATTATTGATAGATTGTGTTGTTAGTATTCTATGTACTCTATTGAACCATAACTCTCAGCCCTATTATAACTCATTAATTGCGCAGGCATTTAAAACTGTCTCATATGTCTGATGGATTTAGTGAAAGTAATTGTTCAATGCGTGCAAAAACACATAACTGCGCTTTTATGAAACCATTTTTATTCCACAGTAGTCAGCGCGGCAGTGCTTTTAGTCTTTGTAAAACGTGTAACCCCTACTGGGTGATGGTTAGTGAAGTCATTTCAGTTTTATTTTATTGCAACAAGTATTGTAAACACTTCTAGATGATAGAAAACAAACTGCTGTGTGTCAAGAACAGCACTGTAATTAATGAATTAGAACTTGCGGGAGCAGAATTTTATTGCAATCTTTGTTAGGTGAATAGGGTTTAGTGTGTTTGTTGTTCATTATAAACAGTAATGGCTGCTTTCTTGAAGGAGAATTGCAGAAAGGTATGGCTGAGAGTGCTGGTATGGTACCAATATGACCTGCCTGTGGCTGGCAAAACATTTATGTGGTTAATTGTGATTCCATAACAGATGAAGAGCTTGTGTTTAACCACTTCTGATTGCCATAGAATGTGACCAACTTTAAAATACTTTTCCAGGTCAAATTATAGGTCATATTATATATAACAATAAACAATAAGAAATAATATTTATTTACTATAATTCACTGGATGTTTTTATTTCTAAAGCATATATTCATTAATATTATGATTGTTGTTGTTATTATTATTATTATTGTATTCTATTGTATTAATTTATACATTGTTATTTAAAGAAGAGTTTTTCAATAAAAAACATTAAATAAGAAATAACAATAATATAAGAAAACAAGAACAAAAATAGGGGAATAACAAAATGGTAACATTCTTTGAGTTATATTTGAAATGTATTCAGATATCTTAAATATTATTAAAAACAAAATACTAAAAGAAAAGGCCTATAATGTTTTTATTAACATAAAGACTTTTCCTTATGTTATTATTAAGATACACACAGTTTAACTAAACAATGACTAGAAAAGAACACGAGAAATGTGTCCCCCCCCCCCACCCCCGAAAATAAGACCTCGTCTTATACAAAATTTGCTCCTAAAAACGCACTAGGCCTTATTTAAGGGGGAAATGGTAGGAAACATGCACAGAAACAAACAAGAAAGCAGGTCTACATTTGGGGGAATTCCACCTGAACATAGACCAGTTCAATAGGGCATGGAATCACGCAAATCTATTTTCGGGAAATTTTCCCCAAACATAGATAAGTTTACTAGCATATGGACTCCTGTGAATCTATGTTCGGGGAACATATTCCTCGAATATAGATTAGCTAACTAGCAATGATCTCAACTAGGGCTTATTTTCGGGGTAGGGCTTATGTTATGAGCATCCCCTGAAAATAAGCTAGGGCTTATTTTTGGGGGATGTCTTATTTTTTGGGGAAAATGGTATGTGGAGATCGCACTTGAGAATTGTACAGATATAGAAAATAATGATCCAATACTTTTCTGGCATAAATAAAGGTGATACCAAAAATACAAGATGTACTTGCACTTAATCAAATCTCAGGTGCAGGTATCTTGGACACCCCCAAAGACCACAATATTAAATATCCAAAATAACAAAAAAATATACCGCACTCAAAATAGAAAAAATATATAGATTTATTAGCATAACATTTCCATATATCTAAACAAAACTTGTATTACTCAATATCGTAAGGGTGAAGGTATATAGCCTATTATCAAGTGACAAGTGACAAAATACCAAATGCATAAATTGTGCCTAAAGTGCTAATAAACAATAAAATACTCTATTAATGTTCCTGTATGTCTAAGGTATAACTGTCAAAGACAAAAAACAAAAAACGGAAGTCCCATCAATCCAGTTGTAGCTCCTGCAGGACAATATCCGTGTATAATATAACAAATTTCTCACTGGTTGTACTATGCATAATTCCACAGTAAGAGAATCACTGGCAGAGCGCGCATGTTCCTATGGTCCACAATGTTCCTCTATGAGGATAATTGGATTGGGCTGTCATCCTGGAGCATGGATGATATCACGTAGGGTGGACCGGGGGACAGTGCCAAGGGAGATTCATTACTGGAAAAAAGGCAAGTTTCTTTTTAATATTATACTCCACTAAAGAGGGCCTAAAACTAACTAGGGGCAGGGATAGTGTCACAGTAATTATGAATGTCTTCAGATTGTTTAGATATCAAGACATAATTATGCATATAGAATAACACAATGTGTTTCTTTTACATTGGCAACATACAAGCACAACACATTTTTTTCATAGTTTTTGTTTAATTTCCATATGATATGAAACATACTTTGATGGTGTATTCTTACATCATCAATTTCAAACAAAACTAGTTGAAGAACTTCACAGGGATACATTTTAGACAGTTCTTTGTTGACCTTTCTATCTCTTCAAATGTTCTCCCTTTATATCTTCAAAGATAACTCAATATGTTCCTGGGAAAATGAAAAAGAAGCAATATTTTAAAGAAATGTAAAAATGTCAAGCTGGTTATAATATATAATGTAAACCATTATGAGGTAAAGTATTTCGGTTGTGCTTGTGTTCGCTGTTGTGCCATCACAAGCCTCTCTGTAATACTGTGCACAACATAAATTTAAAAAAAATAAAAAATAAACCTGACATGATTTTTTTGTAATGAAAATGATTAATTTATTCAAGGTATCCATTAGTTAAAAAATATATATAAATAATATGTAAGAAGCTAATACAGAATATAGATAATATATTTAGAACATTAAAATACCCTGAATAAGACGCATTACAGTTTTATAGTAAATCACTTGCAGCAAATACTTTACATACTCAGCAGGGAGGGGTGTTCACGTCCCTCTCATTCAGAACTTTCCTGAGTGAGATAAAGCCTTAGAAGCAAGGGTAGACCCTGTAGCTTCCTCCTCCAACATCCAAAACTCTCACTCCTATTTAAAAACGATTCAACCAATTGATCACTCTATTATAAACTCACTGCTTTTAAGAGCAAGTTAGAGATTTGTTGGTATGTTTTGACCTCTCCCCAGTGTTTACAATGTCCCATTACAATCTACCATGTAATGTTATTTACATGTATCATTATTATTATTATTTATACATATGTAGACATTGTGTAAGTATGATGTTATTTATTACCACATCTAGATAAGATCATGAATAACATTATTGATTTAATTCATTAATTTGGGGACAGAATGGACAAGAAGATCTGCCTCAAAAAATGTTGATTGCTTTTACCAGTACACATAGAGGTTGACAAATGAAGGGGCACATTTGATTCCCATTGCTGTTACGCATTTTTGCAGATAAAACCATTAAGGAAAAAAAATTGTATTTGTAGATTTAAAGGGTGGTTATATGGACAAATGGGATTAAACTAATGTTCAGAGTCCATTCCCTCCATGACCACTTTAGTAATGGTTTAACAAATAACTGAGGGATGGTGCCTACGATCTACTGGCAATATAACTGCTATGTATTCTACATTATCAGTGTGGCCAAGGAGGGGCAACCTCTGAGTGACAGAGAACACTTCTTGTGGAACAGCTCTCAGATTGACAAAAAACAGGGAACTCACTGGCACTGAAGACTGCCCCCTCCCCAGAACACTGATAATGTGCCATTTATACTTTGCAATATCAATTTCACTTAACCTGTACAAATAACTCAACTCTCAGCCAACCATTGATCTTCCATATTATCATTGTAACAGAAGAAGGGCAGTCTCTGGGTGTAAGAGAAAATTGTTTGTGAAACTACTCTCAAACAGTTTGCCAATGAAACTGAAAATGGCACTGAGCTCTAGTGGTTATGTAGTTTAAGTGTCCCTTTTTAAATGTTCATTGGTGTCAAGATGTAATTTATATATATATATATAACCTGTTGGTATAGATATAGTTTTCTAAGGTTGGCCTAATGCCCAGAGGCATTTGGGGGTCAGGGGTGCTATCTAAAGGCCTATCTAAAGGCCTCAGCCTTCATAAAAATATAAATAAAGATAGACAGGTAGATAGACAGGCAGACAGATATTGGATTAGACATATTAGCCCAGTAGACAAGATGCCAAAATGCAGTATGCAATGATACCTTTTTTTTTGGACTAACATAATATTTCAAAGACAAGCTTTTGAGAGTTTTTTCTCTCTTCTTCAGGTGTATTGCTTCAGACCTGAGAAAGAGAGGGAAATTATCAAAAGATTGTCTTTTAAGTATTATGTTAGACCAATAAAGTATCATTGCACCTTATTATTTTGCATATGTAAATGAAATATATGAAATATATATTCTCATAAATATTGTAGAAGACAAGACAATGCAAACACTGACTGCAGGGAAGGAAGGAGAAAGAAATACAGGAAACAAATGACAGAATGACGTGAACAGAACCAACAGATCAAGCACTGCAGATCAGCTGTGCATAACACAACACCATTCGTAATACTGACAGATACATGCTGCCACAAACACACATAGACATATTACTGTGCATCCTGCCAGACACACAGTAATATGCACTGTCACATTCACACAGAAAAACACAGCATTACCACAAACACACACATACACACCGATAAACATACATTGATATGCATTGCCTTTCACACACAGATACAAAGTGCTATACACACACATATATACACACTGCTACATATTCTGAAACTCACTGCCCCACAAAGATACACACTACTACATACAGAAACACATGCACTGCCACACACACATTGATACAGCAATTCAAATAATACCTGAGCAGCACTGGGAGCATTCAGCTGACAGGAATAATTGGACAAAAATGAAGAAAATACAAAAAAGTGATGTCCAGCTGCAGATTACAACTGTCATCATGGCCAGATAACTTTAAGTCAAGGATTATGGGACTGAAAATCTGCAACAGCTGGAGAGCCAAATGTGTCAGTATCTAGCGCTATCCAGTGTGATTACACATTCTCATTCATTTTCTGCCAAAGGGGCTTTGTTACATTTTAGATCATTAACTGATCAACCAAAACCTTTTACTAAAAGTTACGCAGAAGCAGTGAACTGAAAAACAATTTTCCTCCCCCTGTAGTGTTGTTTTTGAAAGGAAGCTGTTATGAAGGCTTTTACTAGACTATGGCATGCATTTCAGAGTCTCGTGGTATGTGCAAACAAAGAAGTCTGTCAATAGAAAGTCTAGGGGCTTTGTATCTCTTGGGTATATGTAAAAATACTACGTGTAACATTAACTTCTTTTCAGTCCCCCCTGGTTGTAATGTCATCATCAGGAACAGGTAATGGAAGAGTTAAATAGGAAACCAGCAATTATATCTACATGTATTACATAATGTCCTCTACTATTCTCTAAAGGACATGGTTACAATGTACGATACATGTCTGAGAATCTAAAATAACTAATAGTGAGAGTTTTGTAAAGAAAAAAAAAAGATTAAAAAATGCTTGTAATTTGTTTTTTTACATATACAGCTGTTACATAGTAATCTAGGTTTAAAAAAAAGACAAGTCCATCAAGTTCAACCTTTTAAAATAATTTCCTTTATATTCTTAATCCAGAAGAAGGAAAAAAAAACAACCAAACAAACAAAAATTAGGCTATATCCAGTTTGCCACAAAAAGGTGTAAAAATCCTTAATATTAAATATATACTTAAAAAAATTTAGATTTTGGAAACCAAAAAACAAACAAACAAACATCCTGACCTTTGGGTAATCTCTTTGGGTAGAACATTCAACGTCGTTATTATACTTTTTTTTTTTTTAAAACACCCTTTCTCTACTTAAGAAATAACAACTTTTGGGGGTTGGTCTTGTATCACTGATGGTGAGCTTTACATTTTCTTGTTTACCCCATTTTATTGCCCTATTGCAAGTTCTGTCGGCATGCTTATATTTGTTATAAGATTGACCCATTTGATCTAGAAAGTGACTATTGTGACGGTTGTGACTATTCAGAAGGACTTTTTAATTTGCTTTTATTTCATTTTGTGTGGTGTATTGTAAAAAATAATGCTTTTACCCTCAAAATTTTGTTTTTTATTTATTTTTTTATCCTGCATTTATTTTATCTTCTTAAAGGAGCCTCTCCAGGGACCATCACAACATCTACCTCTACTCATATATATCCTCGGTGGGGATATCATTGAGCATAAGGTTCTCATGAAATTGTGAGTAATTTTCATTCTTTTCCATACACTTTTATTGCTTTCAAACAGTGAGCACTATATTGTAGACATGTGCAATTCGTTTCGGTACAAATTTAATTTCGGAAGAATTTCGGCAATTTGGACATTCGGATGCTTCAGAATTTCCGAAATGCCGAAGTGCCGAATTTCGGAAGTGCCGAACCAAACCAAATTGACGAAGTGGCAAAGTGCTTCAGATTTCTGAAAAGTGTCAAAACAGGAAAATTAAGGTAATGATGACAGGAATCTACCCCTAACCTAACTCTATCCTTAACCTTAACCCTAGCCCTAGGGTTAGGGGTAAGGGTTAGGGTTTAGTTTTGGGGTTAGTTTAGGGGTAGGGTTGGGGTTAGGGGTTAGTTTAGGGGTAGGGTTGTGGTTAGTTTAGAGGTAAGGTTGGGGTTAGGGGTAAGGGAATTGCCGAAGTCCAGAATTCCCGAAATGCCAAAGTGCCGAACCAATTTTTTTGCCCATGCACATCCCTACTGTAACGGATCCACTGGCACCCCGACTGGGTACCTCCATTGAAAGATGCTCCTAGCGCTTCCAGAGGACTCCAAGCACTCCACCAGACACCATAAGCACCGCAGGCTGCAGCTATCTCCCTTCAGAACGAAGCAGGAACAAGCTCTTACAAGAGCTCAGTGATTATAGCAAGGGAATATGCCTAGCATAGCAACCCCTTGTAGCAGATTCCCCCAATAAGAGACAGGACTCAAGTTGAGGGTAAAAATAGAACTCTCTGGCTGCTAGCTTGCAGCCCTTTTTATTAGGTGCTCCCATGAAGGGGAGGGACACACACAGTAACGTACATTAACCAATTACACAATAGTTACATCCCACACATAGCCCTCCCCTCTACCTGTAAACTAATTATCTGTACACACAGGAAAATACAATTATCATAGGTAGGGAAAATACAGTTTTTACACAACATTCATAACTCCCAAAATATACATCACATTCGCATAAAAATACATATTCACAATCAATCAATATTCACAATCAATTTGGGGGAACAACATACTCAAAAATCATACGAATTGGACCAGGGGTTCAAAAGTTAGTACAAATGTGCATTTGACCTTCTGGAAGCATGTTTTTTTCCAGCTCAAACTAGTTCCCCAGAATGCTCTATCCTGGAGACAATGGAGAAGCTGATTTAATTATATCCAGGGACAAACACAGCCTCCATTAAGCACATGTTACCAGCAACCACCAAAAGACATAAAAATACATAACTCCTGTTATACTAAACAGAACCCCCACATTCAACCCATCCCCAGATGGCTTGGATCTGAGCGCTCAACATATCCAAACAGCGCTCAGATGCCATGGGGTTTAAGTTTCGTATGGGCTGATGAGAGGGCCCATAATCCTGGGGCAGCCCAATAACCCACAGTATGCCCAAATACCGTGCATAAAGGGCCAAATCGCCCAGGGACCGTAGTCACGGGGTAAGAGGCAGGCAAGCAGCCCCCTCCAAAACACAGTGGCGAAGTGGCTTTCGCTACACCTACTATATCCTGTTTTTATTCTTTCATATGCCACTACCTCTGTGAACACTCAAAGAGAAAAATTCAAATTTCATCCGTGAGTGGGGATTATACCACTCAGAGCCTTATCTAAAAGCTGATTGGATGCTCTTTCCTTGTGAGTGTATTATTTTTCTTCACATAATTGAATTATTAAACATACTGGGTTGCACTATTAGTTTTTCCTTTCTGCTTATATTTTACATGAGATGCCAATAACAGAACTTACCGTAATCAAAACCTAATTTATTTGAATGCCAAGGAGGACCTTTGACTGATCTACACTAAAGCATCATCTCCTCAAAGGCTTATATAAAAAAGACCCTTGTTTTAGTCCTCTGGGACTTTAAGTATATCTAAGTTATTTCTCTCACTATCTAGCTCCATATCTTTTGGAGGGCCCCAGAAGAAGTGCAGTCTGATGAGTGATACACACGCTTCTCTAAACCCGCCACCCTGCAGGTGCAGAATAGGCCAGCGTGTTTGCATTGCAGAGGAACGACAGAAGCAACAGAGGCCTGACAGACTGCCCTCTAACAGCCTTTTAACACAATTAATGGGACAGTTCTAGGTAATGTTAGCAAGATTTCTAAGGAGTATGATGGTTGTAGCTAAAGTTAGTAACAATATGCATATTTCAATTACTCACTGGGTTAAAGATGCTGTATACCCATACATCTATTACAGTTATTATGGCAAAAGACTTGCTCCCTTTCTTCATGTCCAATTAATTATACCACCTTGAGAGAAACACTTGCCGTAAAGTAAAGAATCACTCAAAGCACCATAACAACTTTGCACCATTCCAATAATGATGGTGTTGAGAGTACCGTGTTCTGTGCTTCCCTCACTTCAGCAATAAGACTGTCTTCTATAGAATTGATGTTAAATAAATATTTTTATTACCAAACATGTGTTGTGTGTACAAGAAACATTTCTCCCTTTTTCTCTCCAGCTATAGAGAGTTCAAACCGCCATTGCATGCAAGGAACATCAAGGTTCTCCATTATCCCTGAGGAACAGAAAGTAGATTTATAGTTATTTCAGTACTTGTTTTATCTCTCATGCAAAAAAAAACAAAAAAAAAACATTTTGTAGTTCTATAATTGTCCTGTAGTTGAGATATTTTGGTATCCTATTTTGTAAAACAATAGATCTCCAAATGTTATCAGATTATTCACTAAATATACTGCTTTTTGTGTTTGTGAATGTTTAATAGTTGTAAGAAGCATTTTGATCTGGTAGTAGTCCTGCTACACAAATGCAGCATTCTATGTTGTGGTTTCCTGTTGGCCCCAGGATACACAGTACTATTGACATCTAGTGATGTGATGAGATGCGATGGCCCAGCAGCAAAGTGTCCCCGGAATTTATTTATAACATTGTCAAGTATACAATGCATGTCGCTGTATATCACTTACTGCTTCAGGCCACTCAGCATGCATTTTAGAAGTCTTTATCTAGCTCCAGTTACAGTGTAGCAGACTAAGGAGAATGGACAATTCTCAGACACTGCCTGGCACAGAACGTTTATACCTGATCTAAATAAAATACTCATCAGTATCAATACAATGAACATGGTATATTCTTTAAGTTTATTGAAATATTATTCCAATGACAAATCAGAGCCAGGCATAAGCTATAGTAAGCTGAATTCCTTTTACACTCTGTAGAGCACAAGGTTAAATCATATAAAACAATTCTGATATGGACAGGTTACAATCCTTTGTACCTCTGTGCCTGAAGCTTAGTGTATACACTCTGTATACTAAATACAATATACCCAGGGAAGTCCAAAACATAAATCATGGATATTATAAGGGGATGTAATAAACACGTTTGCTGCTATTGATAAGTCCTGTGAGTGTTCATGCCTTTGTTATTGCAACATTTATACACACACACACAGGCACACATTTATGACAGCATCTGTGTACTATTGTCTGTTATGCACTGTTTTGAACAGCGCAGTACTTGGTTCTCTAATTCTACATGTTCTAGTCTGCTGTCATGTATTATAACAGATACATAACACCGATGTTTATTTTCCTATAATACATAGTTCATTGTTATGTATCATATCTATACATCATATTTACAAACCTTGTACTGCATGGTGGGTGATGGCATTAACTATGCATACTCCTGTGATGCAAATAAAATGTAATTATTATAAATCTAAACTTGGGCTGCCTTAAAGGGACACTATAGTCACCTGAACAACTTTAGCTTAATGAAGCAGTTTTGGTGTATAGAACATGCCCCTGCAGCCTCACTGCTCAACCCTCTGCCATTTAGGAGTTAAATCCCTTTGTTTGTGAACCCTAGTCACACCTCCCTGCATGTGACTTGCACAGCCTTCCATGAACACTTCCTGTAGAGAGAGCCCTATTTAGGCTTTCTTTATTGCAAGTTATGTTTAATTAAGATTTTCTTATCCCTTGCTATGTTAATAGCTTGCTAGACCCTGCAAGAGCCTCCTGGATGTGATTAAAGTTCAATTTAGAGATTGAGATACAATTATTTAAGGTAAATTACATTGTTTCATGCAGGATCTGTCAATCATAGCCAGGAGAGGTGTGGCTAGGGCTGCATAAACAGAAACAAAGTGATTTAACTCCTAAATGACAGTGAATTGAGCAGTGAAATTGCAGGGGAATGAAATATACACTAAAACTGCTTTATTTAGCTAAAGTAATTTAGGTGACTATAGTGTTCCTTTAATAGAGATTGTTCTATATCTACACTAACACTATATATACAACATCCAGTGAACTCTCTCATTCACTAAATGTCACTAAATGTCAGTTTCAAAGAATGTGTGTACATGGATAGATAGATAAGCAGACAGACAGGCAGATAGAGAGAGACAGACAGACAAAAAAAAGTAATTTAGGAGGAAAGTATGTTTTGAATGTGTAAAAATATTCTTTACAGTGAAAGACAGTCTATTTCCTTCACGTTAAAACTGGCTAAACTTGTATTTCTTTTTGTGTTTATATAAATACAGACCACAGTCTGCTTTCTGTCATTATGAAGTTTACTTTATTATGTTTAACTAGTAAGGGTTAAGAAGAAATGAATTATGGCCATAATTAGCATCTATTATACAGTTTGTACGGTTAATGCAACTTTTATACTACAGTGAGGGAAAAAAGTATTTGATTCCTCTGCTGTTTTTGAGCATTTGCCCACTGACAAAGAAATTATCAGTCTAAAATTTTAATAGTAGGTGTATTTTAACAGTAAGAGACAGAATGACATTTTTTTTAAAATCCAGAAAAGCGCATGTCAATAAAGTTATAAATTGATTTGCACGTCAATGAGTGAAATAAGTATTTGATCCCCTATCAGTCACAAAGATTTATGACTCCCAGGTGTCTTTTAACAGGTAACGAGATGAGATTAGGAGCACTCTCTTAAAGGGAGTGCTCCTAATCTCAACTCGTTACCTGCATAAAAGACACCTGTCTACAGAAGCAATCAATTAATCAGATTCCAAACTCTCCAGCATGGCCAAGACGAATGAGCTATCCAAGGATGTCAGGGATAAGATTGTAGACCTACATAAGGCTGGAATGAGCTACAAGGCCATCGCCAAGCACCTTGGTGAGAAGGTGACAACAGTTTGTGCGATTATTCGCAAATGGAAGAAACAAAATAACGGTCAGTCTCCCTCAATATGGTGCTCCATGCAAGATCTCACCTTGTGGAGTTTCAATGATCATGCGAGGATCTTGTTAAGGATGTAAAGGCAGCTGGCACCATAGTCACCAAGAAAACAATTCGTAACACACTATGACATGATGGACTGAAATCCTGCAGCACCTGCAAGGTTCCCCCTGCTCAAGAAAGCACACGTACAGGCCTGTCTGAAGTTTGCCAATAAACATCTGAATGATTCACAGGAGAACTGGATGAAAGTGTTGTGGTCAGATGAGACCAAAATCAAGCTCTTTGGCACCAACTCAACTCGCCGTGTTTGGAGGATGAGGGATGCAAGAACACCATCCCCACCATCAAACATGGAGGTGAAAACATTATGCTTTGGGGTGCGCTAAGGGGACAGGACAACTGGACGGGGACATGTACCATCAAATCCTGGGTGAGAACCTCCTTCCCTCACCCAGGGCATAGAAAATGGGTCGTGGATGGGTATTCCAGCTTACAATGACCAAAAATGACCAAAAACACACATCCAAGGCAACCAAGGAGTGGATCAAGAAGAAGCACATTAAGGTCCTGGAGTGGCCTAGCCAGTCTCCAGACCTTAATCCCATAGAAAATCTATGGTGGGAGCTGAAGGTTTAAGTTGCCAAAGGTCAGCCTCAAAACCTTAATGACTTGGAGAGGATATGCAAAGAGGTGTCATCAAAAGCCTTAATGACTTGGAGAGTCTATCCTCTGTGATTGCCAGCAATGGTTTTGTCACCAAGTACTAAGTGGAAGGGGTCAAATACTTATTTCACTCATTGACATGCAAATAAATGTATAACATTTTTATTACTAGAAAGAATAACTGAACATGATTAATTTGAATAATATGATGCAAAGATCCCCCTACCATTTCCCTCTTTACCATCTCCCTTGGAAAGGAACAACCTACCATTCCTTAGTACCCTAAGATTGGTCAGAAGAGTGTTACAATTACCTTAAAATGTAGATATCCCAACCCTACTTATGAAAAAATAGACGTAAGAACAGGCGACAGGTAGCAGAGACAACAAGCAGAGTTGCATACGTACCTGATTAAACCAAACTATTAACCTAAAACAAGGGAGGGATAAGAATGGGTGGGAAATACTCACCTCCTGTCATTAATACAATTAAGATTATAGGTACACTAAAGCTAGCATAATCTACAATTTTATAACATGACAGGAGGCTTCGTATTTGCTGTTTTAACGCTCAGTCAACAAATCCAACGCCTACCCGAGCAATCCTAAATGGACTTTCCAACTGCGATAGATGACAATACACTGACCGATGGAGATGCCAGTTGATGAAGTATCCCAAAAACGGAAAAAACATCCTCCGCTGATAGATCCAATGTACGTGGGGTCGCGACCTGTTACCTACCAGCTGGTCCATGAGCTGGCAAACTGACCTATTAGCCATTTACCTGCAGTTATAAAATGTCGAAGGCCATTTGCGGACTTAGGGCCGCGATAAGACACTGCCACCATGTCTCAACTTTTGATGGATAAGGTTGCTCCACCGATCGTACCAGGGTCACCCGGCAATGTGACCTTGCAGGCAGATCTTCAATCTCAAGGAATGCGTCTAAGTCCACCACCAAATCGCAATAGAACCGAGTAGGATATTTCGTTCCCTCCTGGCCTACCCAGTGAGATGTCTCCTCCAAGAATAAATTTATATTGCAGGCAAGAGTGTGGTCAAACTAGCCGTATCCTAATTGATTCCAATATTCCAAGTGAACTGTGCAATCCCCGGACGCGGTAGAGGAAAGACTCCAAAAGGACGTCCATTCAGGGTTCCGAACCGAACTTGTGTGGAGGGACGGTGGTCGACTATTCTGGGAGTAGCGAATGCCAGGAATATTCAAAGGGATGGGAAGTGCCAACCGGAGTGCAGATTTCCATCCAGATATGTCCTCGTCTAAGAGTGAAAGATGTCTGCGTAGGAGTCGGGCACACCAGGTACCCCCACAAAGTCTTGTAGGTCTCCATGACGGTAGTTGAAAAGTAGGTTAGCACGAATCCAGAACAAAACGGCTCCCATGAGGGATAAATAGAGTGTAGACGGAGGACCCCCATCTCCGAACCCTGTTCACCAGGTATGCGTTCCGAGGAGATGGGGCAGTCCTGCCATCTTATCCCAAGATCGTAATGACCGGGGAACTCAATACAACTGGGGTTACCGGTCTTACCATGTGACCCATGCGAACGGTTTACCTTCAGACCGGGTAATAGGCCTTCCTTAATCTTGTTACTTGAGCAAGGCAGTGCCCGTTTTCTCCATGAATGTCTCCGTATCTCCTGTCACCTAAATATGGGAGAAACTGTCTGCGCAGTTGTTCGCAATGGTCTGGATATCCAAAAACAGAAAGCAATCCTCTGTTTTATATGGTGCAGAATATACCAAAACCTGCACTCACGTAATAACTGAGGTCCATCCGTTAGCCGTACCATCTCCAGGAGTGTGTGTAAATAAGTGGGAGTCTCCCCCCGTTATACCTCTGTGAGAATGTCTCGCGTGTGTTAGAGCGGTCCGGATCCAGTAGATCCATTACAGGAGATAGAATAGAGGGATCCAGTCTAAATATGTATATCTTGCATGACCAGGCAGTCCTCTATAACGAAATCAGTAGCACGGACGTCAGATCTAATTGAATGCAGGAGGGACGCCCCTCCATGTAGTCATCGATGTCTTGTACAGGTACAAGCCTGTGTGATGAACAAATGGTCGGCACTGTAGAGCGTTGAGTGTATGAGAGAGCCGTGCTCTCTACTAATGTGATCGAATATCGTGATAGTGTCCGGCTGATAGCCTGAGCGGGCCACACCCGTGAATAACCAAACAGTAGAGTCTACATCAGTGACCGGTCCTCTCTGTGAGAATGTGTCCTCCAAACATGTCCCCTGTATCCAGCTCAGTCTCTGGCTGAGGTTGAGGGAGGGCTGCGCCCTCTAATAACAAATCAGTGTCCGGTTCCGTATCTGAGAGGGGTTCGCTCTCTGTTCCTGAAGATAAAATATTCTCGGATCGAAGTGATGGAGGGCTGCACCCTCCTGTGATCCAAACTAGGGTCCCTAGAGACTCAGGGTGACCAACTACAGGGTACACCAAATACTAGTATCAGCATAAGGCTGAGGACAATCTACGGAATAACGATGGAAAAACTGTCAACTGACCGTCCGGATCCTGTACGCGCGCGCGGGGTCCAGGCTGACCGTTGGTAGTCTGAAGAAAAGCTGGAGACGTTCTCCGCAATCCACGAGCGCCCGGGAGGTCGGAGGAGGTCAAGTCAGGCCTCTCGACAACCCGAGCGAAAGGAAAAGGAAGTCACAAAAACAAAAAAACAACAATAACATAGATAAGAGTAAAAACGCAAATTCTATCTCAGCTAGAAGGCAAATAGCAGGCCAGAAGGTAAGACAAGTAAGCCCCACTGAACAGGGCCAGGAGCTAACCTTACGGAAATAACTACTGATACCTATATGGATACCGGGAGGCATATACGGAGTTAGTTGTTAAAGACAAGGAAAACACTGCGTTCTCCTGTAGGTGTCTGAGCGCCGGTCCTTGCCTGTGCGAAGTTCTCCTTGGAGATGTGTGTCAGGCATGAGGTTTATGGCCTTCACCCTTCCCACCATATACAGATGGCCGTACACTGGTGTCCTCTTGGATAGTATGGCAATGGTGCTTGTCTGGACACCTGCCTATTTCCATGTCACTGGTGGGCACTGGCTTTTCCTCAGTGATATTCCCCCAGGCCTGGGGCCAAAAGGGGTTTGGCACCAATAGAGCAGGCCCGTCAGAAGGGCACAGGCCCAGCAGGCCAAACAAATGGACACAGAATAGTTGGCCAAGCAAATAGGCACGGACATAGCAGGCCATTCAAATAGGCACCGACATAGTAGGCCAATAAATGGGGCACAGACATAGAAGGCCAATCAATGGGGCACAGACATAGCAGGCCGTTTAAATGGGCACAGACATAGCAGGCCATTTTAATAAGCACAGATGTAGCAGGCCGTTTTAATAGGCACAGACATAGCAGGCCGTTTTAATGGGCACAGACATAGCAGGCCATTCTAATGGGCACAGACATAGCAGGCCAATCAATGGGGCACAGACATGGCAGGCCAATCAGTGGGGCACAGACATAGCAGGCCAATCCTAGGTTGTATATTATATCATATGATTATATGTTATTTATATAGCGCCATCCAATTCCGCAGTGCTTTACCATGGGCCTTGAATGAGTAATGGGGACCTCTGAGCTTGGGTAGAGTTCCCCCCAAAAATTGTAGATCCTCAGAGCACCCTGACATAGGGCCCCCAGACATCAACCCTTTTAGACAGCGTAATGCCGTGTGAATAACTTGAACCAGGGCTGGCAGTCCCTAAATGCCCAGCAGGCAAATAGCGGTATCCCAGCTGTATTGGGTATAAGCGGAAGTTGTTTCAGTGATTACCATGTCCATGAAAGTAAGATACATTGAGCGATACTCTCCTTAAACTGTGAATTGGAATGCACATGCTCACACAGATCTGTTTGATGTTTCAATCATTAATATAGATACCATCATCATATCTGAAAATATTGTATAGTATCAGTGTAGACTGGTTTCCCATACCAGTTTGAGCCAGATCCAGGTCTGTTAACTTTATATATATGCCATGGACAGTGAATTCATACCAGAGTAGTCTCCTCTGAGACCCCATGGCTGGACCCGAAAAAATATATACTGTGAAGCACATGAATCCTAGTTCATAATACCTGTAACTCACAGGAATCCGTGATAGACACTGTCAGCAAAACTCACAGTATCCTGAGATATACACAGTCAGCCAAACTCACAGCAATCTGTGATATACACTGTCAGTAAAACTCACAGCATCCTGTGATATACACTGTCAGCAAAACTCACAGCAAACTGTGATATACACCGTCAGCAAACCCACAGCAAACTGTTATATACACTGTCAGTAAAACACACAGCAATCTGCGATATACACCGACAGTAAAATACACAGCAATCTGTGATATACACCGTCAGCAAACTCACAGCAATCTGTGAGATACACTGTCAGCAACACTCACAGCAATCTGTGATATACACTGTCAGTAAAACACACAACAATCTGTGATATACACTGTCAGCAAACTCACAGCAAACTGTGATATACACTGTCAGTAAAACCCACAGCAAACTGTGATATACACTGTCAGCAAACTGTGATATACACTGACAGTAAAACACACAGCAAGCTAAATAAAAACTGTATGGAAACTTAGAAGTCTGAAATGAAAAGAAATCTGATATAAAAATGCCATAAAGATCACAGCAAGCTGTGAGATATACACTGATAGAAAACTATTGTCATATAGTAGAAAACCGTGGTAAACCTGCTGAGATCCGCCGGGGAATCCCAACAGGGCAACAAACGCCGAGATCCGACCGTGGAAGGAGGATGGGCCGCGAGCAGGCGCCCCTTCTCTAGCCGGTCGGATGAACGTGGCTGAAAAAATGGCCACGGCGAGGCGGCCACGTGCATGAGCAGACCCAGTCACAGGGTACTCGCGTCTGACCGCGAGAAACCCTGGTCGCCGGCAGGCTCACGCTGGAGCTCGGATAGTCAGAGGAGGCAGCCAAACGGCTAGTCTCCTGACACCCGAACGTGCGCCTGTAGCCCGCGGGGGGCTAATAGAAGGGTGCTAGGTAGTGGTATGGGGGGGTAATCAAACAGAAGGGAATCCCAAGAGACCCCCCCGAAAACCAACACATGTCCGGAAGAACATCCCCAAAGACACAGGGGGAACGAGCAAAAAAACGGGCAGAAATCCCGAAGCAAAAATAATAAATAAATAATGAAAAATAATATAAATAATCTGCAAATAAACATATGAGAAGGATAAAGGCTATAACTAAAAATCATAGCATAAAATATATACAAACAATATATATAATCAATATAATATGATATCAAAATAATAATTATGACTAAATACAATATACATAATATAGATATAACTAAATACTATAAACATAAAAATATATACACATAAAAAATATATAATATATAGATATAAGTATAATATCATGACTAAATTAAATAAATATATATCCTAAATAAATCATAATAAATCCCAAAGCCACCAACTAATAGCAGGAGGCAGTGGTACTCTGACCTGTACTGTCTGCAGAGCAGCAAAGAAAGAGGAAATGATGCATGGGGAGTGGAGGGGAGTTTTATAGTACCTAACTTTTTTCTGATTGGTTGTTTTTCTGTACTGCTGTGGAGTTCTAGTAAAGAGAGACTTAAGCAAATACGAAGCCTCCTGTCATGTTATAAAATTTTAATTAAATCATACATAAATAAATGAGCCAACAAACAAACAAAAAAAAGAACTTAATTTGTGTTTCTTATACTTTTTAACACTTTACTATGATCAGTTCAATGAAAAAGGCAAAGCCAAAATAAGGTTGCCCTGAGCCCTAGGCAAGGTGCCAGATTGTCCCCCACAGACCTCTGTTTCTGTCAGTGGTGTGTGTTATTTGCATGCGTGTACAGTGGCTGAGTGCTGTGTCTGTGGATGAGGGTGAGAGCTGAGTGTATCTGTGTGGTGACTGAAGTGTGTGTGTCTAGGAGAGTGAGTGTGTTCATGTTGAAGTGTGTGTGTCTTGGAGAGTGAGTGTTGTTCATGTTGAGGAGTCTAAATGTGTGTCTGAGAGTTGTGTGTTTCTGTCCACCTCTCCTCCTTGTTTTTATAAAAAGTCAAGCTCAAACAATTACAATATAATGGCCATGCCTTTTATGTACCAAGAGGACTATTTCCCGCCTGGAAAACTCAGGTATCAGAGCGCAGCTCCACACTGACCAATGAACTGTGCACTTAGCTCAAAATGAGCATGTTAACTTTTTAATAGTTTATGATCCTTATATAATTTACCTTTAACCCCCTCCCCTCAAGAGATCCTGTAATGATTTTGTGGTAGAAGCTACAGGATGTTTAGGTAAAGTTCAGTACTCACATGGTTAAAACTACTGTGCAACTATCTTGGACCAGGGGGCATGTGTGGAATGTCAGGAACGCCCACTATTAGATAACATGTGTAAGAGATAAGTTTCAGTTTAGTAATTGGATGTAACCATAGAAAATGTAGGTGTAATGTCTGTATTGTATGTATACGTATGGAATATGTCATTTACAGTATATATTCTTTGTTTGGAAACTGACCAGTGCCCAGTACATCGTGTTCTTTATGATAAAGGAGCTGGGACTTTGCAGTTGCAAACTAATAAAAAAAACTTTGTTTTTTAACGACCTGTGTGTCTGGAGTGTCCTCATTTCATATCTAACCTGAGTGGGTTACCACAATTTAAAAGTTGGGCTTAATCACGCCACCTGTGCAAAAGAGTCAGAAAGCTAAGTTTGTTTCCGCAGCCAGGTGACCAACCAGCTGATTTGGAAGGGATGGGTCTGCCTAGCACTGCCAGCCTCATCTGCATATTGTGGTGGAATCTCGGTAAAAATAAATTTAGTAGGCCGAGATTACCACGTGGCATGTGTACGTGCATATGCTGACGTATCGATCAGTTGGTTGCACGAGGCAAGATACGATCAGTAGTGTACGGAGCATGTGCAAGAATACAGGATATAGTATTCCCCTCCTCCATTGTGCTGGACAAGCCATGCGGTCAAGCAGGAAGTTAATTCTTATTTGTATTGATTGGTCAAGAGAATGTGCGGGTGGAGCTTAATATGGGAGGAGTTATGTGCCTATATAAGGAGCCTGCACTATTGTCCGGGGCTCAGAACTTGCTGTATTTTGGTGACACTAGTCCCTCTGAGTCCCGATCGGTGATCCAATAAAGAATCTCTTCCTTCCTGAAGAAACCTGTGTCCATCTCTCTGTGCTTGTTTTCCGTCAGTTTCTCCAGTATCATTTGGTGCATTGGCCGGGAAGCTCATCGTTCAACGGTAGCTGAGAGGCAGAGGCGTGAGACGGTCTATCTTTGCCCACGTTCTCTACGGCTGCACCCCTGAACTTCTGCGTGGACCTCCCTTCGTCTCGGCGCCACTGGTCTGTTGTCCAGGAGATCATCGGCCTCTACGTAAGAAGTGCTGGGGTGTCCCCGTCGATGAGTGTGAACTCAGGTTCAGGAACGAGGAGGTAAGACAACTGCTGTTTTAGACGGCAGACCCACTAGGGGTATACCGATTGTGCGGTAGGCCCATAAGGGGTTTGAATTGTGTATGGAATCTGCCCCCTCTGTCGGAGGGAAGGAGCGAAGGCGCACCGCTCAATCGAACGCTCTTTAGTAAGACCGTTTGATTTGGTTAGTCAGGCGGGGTCCTGTGTAAATAGCCCTAGCCGGACACCGGTGTCTTGTCTAGACTAGCGTTCTAGGGTGTATATTTTGTTCGCTAGGTCGGAGGGACCGGGAGACTAAGCGGCGTCTGTGTAAATTCGGTTCGCTAGCTCTCAACCTATCTTGGCTAAGTGGGAAGGCGTGTAAATTTGGAACCCACTAGATTTTTGATAGTAATCGACTAAGAGGCGTCTGTGTAAATTCGGTCCTCTAGCTCGCTATATGTGGTGTTTGGGCAGTGTGGCTAACCAAAACGGATGTAGATAGTTTTAGGTAGTCCATTCAAGGTACTGGCCAATAGTTTAGTTGGGAATTGTAAATGTGTTAAAGATTGTTAGTAAAGTGTATATCTTGTTAGATAGCGCGAGCTCAGCCGTCTAGCGAGAGTGTTAATAGTGTGTTGCTGTATCATAGTGCACGGTACCATAACCCTGTATATTTACTGACACTGTATATAAGTACTAATCACTGTCGTCCATTGCATGTTTAACACCATAACCACTAATAATTGTATTGTGACCTTAAATTGTGCTTTGACCTATGCTAACCGTACTGTAACCGCTATTTGTAAAAGACGATGTTACTGGGGTGTGTTATAGACGGGTAATTCATATATAGAGAATTATAGCGTGGGTGACTGTATAGTTTCGCCAAAGGGCATAATATTGATTATCTAGTGACTGGTGTAACAGCTGTGTGTGTACAACAATTCCCTGAGTGTTTATTGTGTTATTGTGTACGTTTCACTTGGTAACCGTACCACGTGGTGCTGTTGCCAGAGGAAACGGGTGTGACTGTTGAATAGTACGCGTGCATAGTATTCGTTGTCAACAACGTTCCATTGATAAGTATGGGCGCGTCGGAGTCAACGATTCCGGATCCCTTAGGTTGTATGGTAAAGAATTTTAAAAAGGGATTCAAAACATGTGATTTTGGGGTTAAAATGTCTCCTGTACGTTTGGTTACTTTGTGCACTAGGGAGTGGCCTACTTTGGTTGCGGCATGGCCGCCACGTGGTAGTTTGGATCCAACCCTGATACAGCGTGTACACGTGGCTGTGTCAGGTAGGCCTGAACTTTACGGACAGTTTCCATATATTGATTGTTGGAGACAGGCCGTAAACGACTCGCCAAAATGGATTCAGATATGCCACGAGGAGCAATGTCGCCTCATGGTGGCCAGGACTTGTTTGTCCACTAGGACGGTGGTTAGGCCCATTTTGGACACGCCCCCTGAGTCCGAGATCCCTTTGCCGCCCCCTTACTTCCCTACAGGAAGAGGTAACGCGAATGCAGGAAGTTCTATACCCCTCCCCTCATTGCCCTCATCCACTTCCGCTTCCTCCTCCAGTACAGAATCCACCCCCCCTCGTATTAAACCTCCCCTTCCGGAACCAGAACCAACCCCCGTTAGATCTAAATATCCTGATTTGGAGCCACTTCAAAATTCCGGTCAAGCTTCTTCTAGCTCGGCTGGGAGTATTCTATTTACTAACTTTTCCCAAAATCAAGCTCCCACATCCTCATGCCCTATTTCTCCCCGACTGGAACCCATAACTGACGCCCCTCCACGTAGCCCCATACTAACCCGACAACTGACCGGTACCCAACAACTTAAGCATTATCAGATGCCTCTTCGTCTGAATCCCGGGTCAGCTTATATCGATGCCGCAGGTCAAATGGCACATGCTGACCCAGTCTTCGTATATGTCCCGTTCACGACTACCGATCTCTTGAATTGGAAGACCCACAATTCCTCGTACACTGAGAAACCACAAGCTATGACCGATCTGTTCACCTCGATAGTTCAGACACATAATCCGACATGGGCTGATTGCCAGCAGTTATTAATGACTTTGTTTAATAATGAGGAAAGGACAAGGATTAATCAAGCGGCCATTAAAGCGCTAGAGGATAGAGCCCGTGCTTTGAATCAAGCCAATCCGGCAGCATGGGCCGCAACACATTACCCTAATACCGATCCCGACTGGAATGTAAATGGCGCAGATATGGTTCAACTCAGAGCCTATAGAGACGCTATAATTGCTGGCATGAAAGCCGGAGGGAAGAAAGCTATTAACATGTCGAAGACAGTTGAGGTGATTCAGAAAAGTGATGAAGCGCCCAGTGTCTTTTATGACCGATTATTGGAGGCATACCGCTTGTATACCCCTTTAATCCGGAAGACGCAGATAATTCCCGAATGGTGAACTCCGCCTTTGTCAGCCAAGCTTACGGAGATATTAAGCGCAAGCTACAGAAGTTAGAAGGGTTTGCAGGTATGTCTATCACCCAACTAATGGAGGTAGCAAATAAAGTATACATGAACAGGGAAACAGAGACTAAGAAAGAGGAAGAGCGCAAGATGCGTAGAAAGGCAGATATGCTAGCGGTAGCGATCGCAGGCGTAGATAGACGGGGCCCAGATAGAGGCGATAGTAAGTGGAATGAGGAACCTCTGAGTAGAAATCAGTGCGCATACTGTAGGGAAGAAGGGCATTGGAGAAATGAGTGTCCGCGAAGAGAACAGTATGAGAGAGAGAGACCTAGGACAGGTTATGGAAACTTTAGAGGCAGAGCGAGAGGTAGAGGAGGCCCCGGAGGGAGCAATGGTAATAGAGGGAGTAATGGGAACAGAGGAAGTGTAAGGGAAGATAGGTACTATCCAGCAGCGCAAAGGTCCCGCGATAGAGAAGGTAGGGACTTTGTAGGATTGGCTGACACGGTCATGGAGGACTATTGATACCGACCGGGCTCCATCCCCCTTGGTCGAGCAGAGCCTATGGTCGATGTATCAATAGGGGGAAAAAGGAGTGCGTTCATGATCGACACTGGTGCTGAACATTCGGTGGTGACTGACCTAGTTGCTCCTCCATCTGGAAGAACTATTACTGTAATAGGAGCAACTGGAAGAAGTGCTGCAAAACCGGTTCTTAAAAGTCGACTCTGTACATTGGGAGGCCACGTAGTAAAACATCAATTCCTTTATATGCCTGAATGTCCAGTCCAATTGCTGGGACGTGATATGATATCTAAGTTACAAGCGCAGATTACGTTCCTACCAAATGGAACAACATCCTTAAAGTTTAATGGACCTTCAGGTATTATGACATTATCCGTACCAAAGGAAGAAGAGTGGCGACTTTATACAGCGTTGACTAGCCAAAACCCTAGGAGTGATGAATCCTTATTCAACATACCAGGAGTTTGGGCAGAGAACAACCCACCAGGACTGGCCCGCAATATTCCACCTATTAAAATCGAACTAAAACTTGGGGTTTATCCAGTGAGCCTAAGACAATATCACATCCCGCAGAAGGCTAAGAAGAACATCCAATCTTATCTGGATAAGTTCATACGGTATGGTATCCTAAAATTCTGTACTTCCCCCTGGAACACCCCATTGCTGCCTGTTCAAAAGCCCGGTACAGATGAGTATCGACCTGTACAGGACTTGAGAGCAGTCAATGATGCGGTTGTTAGTATACATCCAGTTGTACCCAATCCATATAACCTGCTTGCTTTAATTCCGGGCGGGGCTACTTATTTTACAGTCTTAGACCTCAAAGATGCCTTCTTTTGCCTCCGAATTGCCGCAGAAAGTCAATGTATCTTCGCTTTCCAATGGGAAAACGCTGTAACGGGCTCAAAATGCCAAATGACCTGGACAAGACTGCCCCAAGGGTTTAAAAATTCACCTACCCTATTTGGTTCAGCTCTAAGTCAAGATTTATTGGATTTCGAGTCCATCCCAGGAGAGTGTGTATTGTTACAATATGTAGATGACTTGTTGATAGCAGCAGTTACAAAGGAAATATGTCAGCAAGCGACGCACGATCTACTACACATTCTCTGGAAGGCAGGATACAAGGTGTCTAGAAAGAAGGCTCAGTTGTGTTTGCCAACTGTCAAATATCTGGGATTCCATATCTCTGAAGGTCAAAGAATTATGGGGCCAGAGAGAAAAGAAGCTGTATGCCAAATACCGATACCCAAGAATAGAAGACAAGTGCGAGAATTCTTGGGGGCAGCAGGCTTCTGTAGGATATGGATTCCCAGCTACGCGATACTGGCAAAACCTCTGTATGCAGCTATCAAAGGTACAGAGCACGACCCCTTCTTATGGACTCAAGAACAGCAAACGGCATTTGAAGATGTGAAGAAGGCTTTGATGAGTGCCCCAGCATTAGGTCTACCTGATCACACACGACCATTCTACCTGTATGTACATGAGCAAAGAAGAATGGCTGTGGGAGTATTGACACAGTACTTGGGATCATGGCAAAGACCTGTTGCCTACATGTCTAAGCAACTGGACGCAGTGGCCAGCGGACTTCCACCTTGTCTAAGAGCCGTAGCTGCAGCCGCCCTGCTAGTAGCTGAAGCCGATAAACTCACTCTGGGTCAAGAACTTTATGTACGAGTCCCACATGCAGTACAGACGTTGTTGGATTACAAAGGAAATCATTGGTTTAGTAACAGCCGTATGACCAAGTATCAAGCAATGTTGTGTGAAAACCCAAGAGTGCATTTAGAGACTGTAAACACCTTAAATCCAGCTACCCTTTTGCCACAACCTACTGAAAGTCAACATGATTGTTTGGAAGTAATGGATGAAGTATTTTCAAGTAGACCCGATCTTCGTGATTTTCCCATCCAGAACCCCGATGTTCAATATTACACCGACGGCAGTAGTTATGTGAAAGAAGGGATCCGCTATGCAGGATATGCAGTAACAACAATAGACAAGGTGATAGAAGCTCGGCCACTGGCAAAAGGAACATCAGCACAAAAGGCAGAATTGATAGCACTGACACGAGCGTTACAATTGGCTGAAGGTTTAAGAGTGAACATCTACACGGACTCCAAGTATGCGTTTTTAACCACTCATGCCCACGGAGCTTTGTATAAAGAAAGAGGACTATTGAATTCAGAAGGCAAAGAAATCAAGTATGCAGCTGAAATCCTACAACTATTGGAAGCAGTGTGGGAGCCGAGAGAAGTCGGTATTATACATTGTCGGGCGCATCTGAGAGGAGATGGTGATGTAACCAAAGGAAATCGGATGGCAGATAGTGCAGCTAAGCGTGCCGCTGAATCGGGAAGACAGGAGTATGTGGGGCATATAGCTGCTCTTATACCAACTCCACTGTCTCAATGGACTCCAGTTTATACAGCTCAAGAAGAGGAGTGGTTAAAGACTGAACCTGGAAAGTATTTGGAGAACAAATGGTATCAGCTAGAAGATGGAAGAATAGTCATTCCAGCATCACTAGCGGTATAAATTGTCCAAAACTATCACAACGCGACACATTCTGGGAGAGACAGCACAGAAGAATCTCTCAGAAAACATTTCTACATACCAAGATTGTCCAACTTGACTCAGGCCATTGTACGAAGATGTGTAACGTGTGCTAAAAATAATGCAAGGCAAGGACCAGTAAAGCCACCAGGAGTCCAGTTTATGGGGGGACTCCCCATGTCCGATTTACAAATTGACTATACAGTGATGCCTAAATCGGGTGGACATCGCTACCTGCTGGTAATTGTGTGCACCTATTCAGGCTGGGTAGAAGCATGTCCTACTCGTACAGAGAAAGCAGGAGAAGTTGTGAGATTCCTGCTACGAGAAATAATACCCCGATATGGACTACCCTGCTCTATAGGATCGGACAATGGTCCAGCTTTTGTTCATCAGTGCCTACAACAACTGACTCATATGCTTGGTATAAAGTGGAGGCTTCATACGGCATATAGACCCCAGAGTTCTGGTAAGGTAGAGAGAATGAATAGAACTATTAAGAATCAGTTGGCTAAAATGTGTCAGGAAACCCAACTTAAGTGGAACGTTCTCTTACCCATAGCTCTATTGCGAATCCGCAGTACACCTACCAGAAGGATGGGCCTCTCTCCTTTTGAAATCATGTATGGGCGACCACCTCCCGTACTTGGTAACTTAAGGGGGGATTTGAGTCAGTTGGGAGAAGGAATTACCCGGCAGCAGGTTGTAGAGTTGGGTAAGACTATGGAGGAGGTACAGAAATGGGTACAAGATAGATTACCTGTGAATATTTATCCCCCAGTTCATAGTTACCACCCAGGAGACCAAGTGTGGATTAAAGAGTGGAATAATGTACCGTTAGGGCCCAAGTGGAGAGGTCCTTATGTTGTTCTTTTGTCTACCCCTACAGCGATAAAAGTAGCCGAAGTGACTCCGTGGATACATCACTCCAGGGTTAAACCAGCAGCAGTCGATTCTTGGCAAGTTACAGCAGATCCAGAGAATCCCTGCAAGATCCGGGTAAAGCACACGACTCAGTCGGAGTGACGAGGAACCTTGTGGATTACAAATTTTATTGTTTCAGGGATTTGGTAAGTGAGTGAGAAGGCCATAATAAAGCCTGTCCGCTCACCGACGTATAGTATATAAGCCAGGAAAAGTCTCGAAGGGACCCCTCTGAAGACGAGCAGAACTCCATTCCCTGCAGCCCTTACATCCTGGAAGCTGAGGTGCCTTCGCACGGACGAAGACTGAGGATGACGACGAAAGATGTGTTTTTGATAATGTTTATTTATGTGTATTTTTATATTCAGGAAGGTAGAGGTACCGACACTCCTAGCTGTGAGGTATGCATTAAGACTACAAGAACAGGTAACCATATTTCCCAAACCCTAATTTGGCATTCACAATACGAGTGTAAAGGAGATGTATCAAGATATAGATACCTAAATATAGAATATAGTGTGTGCCATTTAGGAGTAGGAGAACCTAGGTGCTTCAGTCCAGAGTATCAACCTCGTACAATTTGGTTGACTCTCAGGAATGGAGATCCTCAGGGGACCCTAATTAATAAGACGGTGTTAGAATCCGTACATTCTTCGGGTGTTCTGCTATTTGATGCGTGTAAGGCGAATATCAAGTGGTAGAAAGCCGTGGAATGTATGTGGGGATCTTAGATGGGAGAGGACGTATGGGTCTAACGATAAATATATTTGTCCCAGTAGTAAAAATAAATATGTGAGTCCTAGATGCCCAAATAGAGATTATAACTTTTGCCCATATTGGTCTTGTGTGCGGTGGGCAACTTGGGGACAGACAGTAGACAAGGACATGATTGTGACTAAGTTGCCTACCAGCCCATATTGTAAGTCTATGGAATGCAATCCAGTCCATATACTTATAAATAACCCCGACAAGTTCTTAGATAAATATGGTAATTTATTTGGGTTTCAAATATATGGGACGGGTTTAGATCCTGGGACAGTATTGTTTATAGGGATAGAGACTGATACGGTATCCTCCCAGACTCATCAAGTATACCATTCCTTTTATGAAGAGATGAGCATAGATAATAAGATCCCCCATAATGCTAAAAACCTGTTTATTGATTTAGCCGAGAGTATTGCCGGTAGTCTTAATGTTACCAACTGCTATGTGTGTGGAGGTACTAACATGGGAGACCAATGGCCTTGGGAAGCAAAGGAGGTAATGTCCGGTTCTGAGGCAGTTGACCAATTAATATCTACACAAGCCGATTATCATATGAGTGTTAGAGGTAAATCTGAGTGGAGATTAAAGACCTCCATCATAGGTTATGTTTGCATAGCAAGGAAAGGAATGATGTATAATACTTCTGTAGGAGAATTAACTTGTCTAGGGCAAAAAGCTTATGATGATGATACAAAGAATACAACTTGGTGGTCGGCTTCAAATGTCTCAGAACCATCTAACCCATTTGCTAGATACGCCAATTTAAAGGATGTGTGGTTTGACCTATCCATCACATCTACCTGGAGAGCCCCAGCAAATTTGTACTGGATCTGTGGTAAGAAAGCCTATTCGGAGTTGCCACAGGACTGGGAAGGGGCATGTGTGTTGGGTATGCTCAAACCATCCTTCTTCTTGTTACCTATTGAAACAGGTGAGACTTTAGGTGTTAAAGTGTATGATGTGAATCATAGGAAGAAAAGGGGACCCATAGAGATAGGCGCCTGGGAAGATAATGAATGGCCTCCCCAGCGTATTATAGATTACTATGGGCCAGCCACGTGGGCAGAGGATGGTACCTTTGGTTATAGAACCCCAATTTATATGCTCAACCGTATTATAAGATTACAGGCAGTGGTTGAGATTATTACTAATGAGACATCACAAGCGCTCAATCTTTTAGCGAAGCATAATACCAGGATGAGGACAGCAGTATATCAAAATAGATTAGCCTTGGATTACCTTTTGGCAGTAGAGGGAGGTGTATGTGGGAAGTTTAACCTGAGCAATTGCTGTCTTCAAATAGATGACGAAGGGCAAGCAATAGCTGAGCTTACTAGCCATATGGTTAAACTAGCGCATGTGCCTACTCAGGTATGGAAAGGGTATAATCCAAGTAGTTGGTTTGGTAGCTGGTATGAGTGGTTTGGAGGGCTTAAGGCAGTGGTAGGTGGAGTCCTACTGATTTTAATGTTGTGTCTACTCCTGCCGTGTCTTATACCCTTAGTAGTTAGGTCTGTGCAAAGCCTGATAGAAAATATAGCAGAGAGGAAGGCTGCTGCACAGATAATGGCAATTTATAAATATAAGGCTCTAGATCAGGGAGAACCAATGCAGGAAGATGAGTGTTGAAGATTCACATCATAAGATAAGTCTGGTCTGGTTCAAGGTAACTTGCGGTGTATGCAAACCAAGGTTAAGTGATGCCTCAAGTAATTGTGAAATATCAAGAGGCATCAAAGGGGGGAATGTGGTGGAATCTCGGTAAAAATAAATTTAGTAGGCCGAGATTACCACGTGGCATGTGTACGTGCATATGCTGACGTATCGATCAGTTGGTTGCACGAGGCAAGATACGATCAGTAGTGTACGGAGCATGTGCAAGAATACAGGATATAGTATTCCCCTCCTCCATTGTGCTGGACAAGCCAAGCAGGAAGTTAATTCTTATTTGTATTGATTGGTCAAGAGAATGTGCGGGTGGAGCTTAATATGGGAGGAGTTATGTGCCTATATAAGGAGCCTGCACTATTGTCCGGGGCTCAGAACTTGCTGTATTTTGGTGACACTAGTCCCTCTGAGTCCCGATCGGTGATCCAATAAAGAATCTCTTCCTTCCTGAAGAAACCTGTGTCCATCTCTCTGTGCTTGGCTTCCGTCAGTTTCTCCGGTATCAATATGAGACAAGAACTAAGCTCCTGAAAGACAATGCTGGTTTCGGAGGTGAATTCCATTGCTTTTTCCCCTCCTCTTGTGGATTAGGGGTAAATAACATGAGGAACTGTAGCTCCAGTAACACTTGGCTACTGGATTTCAGTAACATGACATCAAGGAGAATGGAGAACAAGCCAGTGAAAGCATGCTTTATTATCATTTGTCACTCACACCTGTCAATAAAAACAAAAATGTTAAATTCAAAAACAATAAAGTCAGTCCCTGTTTGTTACTGACAGAAAGTATTTCAGCTGTATGTTTACACAAGCTTAATAACAGTCAGCATGTTCAGCTAAACTTTACCGGTATTCAGAGCATCTTCATACGCCTTATAGACGAGCACAAATATTGCATGGTGTCAGAGTAAAAGGAACACTTGAACTAAGATGCATGCAACTGGAGTTCCAACACCAACATTGAAATAGAAAGCAAGTAATTTGCCTGAAGCATGACGCAAGTTCAGACAGCATGCAGAGCTAATGTTCAGCGGACATCTAGAAAAAAAGGATAGGACGGAAGATTTAGTTATCTTATCCAATGAGTGGCAGAGAAGGGCAGAGATATTTTCAATACAAGGTCTTTGTCTACAGATGAAGCAAAAAAGTCACATTATGACCGCTTCACAGCATATGTTGAGCCCAATGTGAATGGGATATTTGCACATTATAAATTCCATGAGAAAGTGCAGAGAGATCACAACAGAAATCACAAGACTTTCGAGCAGTTTGTGACAGACTTGCATCTCCTTATTAAAGACTGTAATTATGCAAACAGTACGCAACTGTATTGAGTTCGGCATACATTCACTGAGAATAAGGGAGACACTTTTGAATGTGGCCTCTGAGTTAACACTAAAACAAGCAATAGATGTTGCTAGATCTCACGAATTGGCTCAGACACAGTTAAAGACAATTTCAAACACCACGAGCACTCCACGAGAGCATGCTGTGCACACAATCTCCTGCCATACAAGAACAAGCACAGTTTTGAAGCAACATAATATCAAACACACACAGAAATACAGGGGAAATTCACAATCTAGTAATGTTGCTTTAGGGCATTTCAAAGAATGTGGCTATTGTGGAAACAAGTTTCATACATTCGATCTCTCTGACTTGCAAAAGGAAAGGTGTGCGAAATATGTGGGAAGTTAAACCACTTTGCACAAGTCTGTTGTTCTAAACACGAGAAAAGAGTCCATGCAATAAGCAAGGAAAGCACTGACAAGGAAGAGTGTGATTAGCGGTTTATCAACTCAGTGACACAGAACAGGCAGAGTTCAGAAATAGGGCAGGCTTTTACCAATATTTAAGAAGGCTCAAAGGAAACTGTAACCAAGTTCAAGCTCGACACTGGATTCTCAGTTAATATAATTCTCCTATATAAATATATCAAACTGAACACTTAGTGTGCTCTACAGATGATATCTTGTCCTCGGTTTGGCAATGGAAGTGAAAGGAAAGCAGTAAAAGGCAAATGTGACCTGCAAGGCAAGCACAAAGATATTGAGATGGTCATGGCATTTTATGCAGTTGACACAAAAGCACTCTCTGTCATAGGTCTAAAGTGCTTCATAGACTTTGGTCTCATCAAACTTGCATTGTCAGTCACAAGAAAACAGAGAGAAGTGCCAATCATGGAGGAGATTGCAGATGCTTTCAAAGTAATTGGACTTTTTCCTACACTTACATCCACATGCAACCCCAGTATTCCTCCTGCCTAAATGCATTCCTCTCGCACTACACAGCCATCTTAAAGAGGAGTTTGAAAGCATGGAGAGGCAAGATGCCATCCTCAAGGTCACAGAATCCACCAATGGGTTAAGCTGAAAAGCCATTCAAAGGCAAACTACAGGTGTGTCTAGACCCGAAAGACATTAACAAGGTCATAAAACAACCTCAAAGACATAACATGCAAGCTAGCTGGTGTTCAACACTTTAGTGTTCTAGATGCTAGATCAGGCTATTGGGCTATAAAAACTAACTGAGGAATTCTCAAAACTGACTACCTTCCGTCTTTCCTTTGGTCTGATTTCTACTCCCAGAGAAAAAATTGATGAGACCTATGAATGTTTGAATGGGGTCACAGTCATAGTTGACAACATTCTAATTTATGGATAAAACAAAGTTAAGCATAACAAAACCCTCACCACAATTCTACAGTGTCCCAGAGAAAGAGAGAAGTCAGGCTCACTTCAGAAAAGAGCATCATCTATGCTACAGAAGTGTCCACATCTCCTCACTACCGATGGAATAAAGACAGAACCTGCCAAAGTTGCTGCTGTGTGGGACATGGAGCCACCTAAAGATAAGGGAGAGCTTGAGAAAGTGCTAAACATGATTAATTACCTCTCGAAATTTGCACAGAGCCTCGCTGAAATCAATGCACCTCTGTGCCAACTCTTAAAGGAATTGTGTGAGTTTGTTTGTAATGCCCAGCATGACAAGGCTTTTAAAAAAATAAAATAACTTCTCACGTGTGAACCAGACCCAGTATTAGCTTATTTAGATCCTCAGTTGGATTTTTTAGTTTGATACTATGACTACAGGGTTGAAATAAAGAATTCTAAAAACACTAAATGGAAATGTACATATTTATTAATTGCACCTTATAAATCTATTCCAGAAGGAATTGAGCTCAATTGGTTTGATACCATGTATTTAATTAAAAGAATAGAAAATACACCAAAATACAATGCAAATATACTCATGTACATGCTTAATGAATATTAAAAAAAATCTAAAGTTGTATTCATTTCAGAGAAAACCCTTTTTTTGTATTCTTTATTTTTCTTGTGCATTTGATTATATAACAGAGAGACCTGTAGCGCCACAACAGTGTTTACAGGCATTTCATTGGCATACATGGTCATGGCATAGCTTAACCACACATTTTTTTTAAGAGATAAAACAGGCTAGTAACACCTTAAGGTTCATAAACATACTGAGTACAGGCTAGTTTTGCTTGTCTATTGTGTTAGGTCATGGTGGGGTCATCCAGCTTAATGCAATAAACAAGCTATGATTCCGACATGTAGTAACGATTAGGGACGTTTAAACATTGCCTAACTGGCTAAAAATATTATCGCAGTTTTCCGCAGGCATGGCATTAAATCAGCGGCGTATTGTTGTTAACTGAGCAAGCAATATATACAAACATGAAATTACATGAAAAACCAGGAGATTAGTTCTACAGGTTAGAGCCCTGCTACTCAGGCTTACAATACTAACACAAGTGTGCATTGGGGTTCACGCTTAAACTATATGCTAAATAGATGAACATTACACAGTATTAGATGAAGCACAAAGGCATGTTAGGGGTGCATACTAGGCAAAATGAGGTCAACGGTATCTGCAGATGAGAGTCCCGGTGTGCGAGTGTGTATGGCTTGTGCGCCAGTCTTCCGACCTGCCTGCACCTCGCGGTAGAGGGCTCGTGCATCGATGGTGTGGCCCTTTCAGCCGATCCCTGCTTGTGCAGGGATGTTGTAGCTAAATAGGGTGTCTGACTGGGAGCCGCTTTGGTCGTCAGCGTGTGAGGCAGTACAGTCTCTTGGGTATGGGTTCTCCGGGGTGCTGTGGGTGTGCAACGGGGTTCCATTTCGGGTCTCTGTGGCCTCTTGTGTGGGTTCTCGGAGGGTGGTGAGGTCGCAAAGGGGTAGTCCTTGCTGGGGGGGTAGGACGACTCACCGCTGGTCTTGGTCTGCGGTTTTGAGGATTGTGTCGGGTCGCCCGGGTCTTTGCACGGCCTCTCCTTGGGTTGCTGCTGGTGGGGTTTCCACTTCTGTGCCCCCCCTGGTGGTAGATTTTGGGCCAAAAAGCGGCGAACAGGTGATCCAACCTTTCTTCTAGAGTGGGTAGTTGGGCGCTGTTCAGGGGGTCACACGTGGTGTCTGCCATGTTTGTCAGTGCCGTTCCGGCTGTGTGGGACAGGCACCGTTGTAGTTTTGCCGCTTTGTCTCAGGCTTAGGTTGCCGGGATATCCCTCACCAGCAGGGGGGGAAATATGCTGGGGAGACCTCCAGATGAGTGGTTGCAGTCAGCGTAGGGATCGGCCGCCTGCTTCGCTTTGTCCGAGTAGGCCTCTGGTAGGCCTCAGGTCTATCCCCGGTAGAAGCCGCTGATTTCGGTCTGGATACTTGGTGCTTGATTCTGCAGTGTAGGGCTCCCTTCTCCAGGTAGGGCTAACTGTCGCTTTGGTAGGTTTTTGCCCCGTTTTTGAAGGGTGTTTCAAGGAGCACAATGCGACAATACTTGAACAAAAATTAGCTGCATGGTCAAGTTGCCAGAAAGAAGCCTTTACTGCGCTAATGCCACAAAAAGGCCAGTTACAATACGCCCGACAACACCTTGACACACCTCACAGCTTCTGGCACACTGTAATTTGAAGTGATGAGACCAAAATAGAGCTTTAAGGACACAACCATAAATGCTATGTTTGGAGAGGGGTTAACAAAGCCTATATTGAAAAGAATACCATCCCCACTGTAAAGCATGGTAGTGGCTCACCAATTGTTTTTGGGAGGGGGGTGAGCTTAAAGGCACGATGAATCTTGAAGAAATTGATGGTAAGATAAATGCAGCATGTTATCAGAAAATACTGGCAGACAATTTGCATTCTTCTGCACGAAGGCTGCGCATGAAACGTGCTTGGGCTTTCCAGCATGATAATTATTATTATTATTATTATTATTTCATTATTTATATAGCGCCAGCAAAATTCAGTAGCTCTGTACAATGGGTGGACTCAGACACATAACTGTAACCAGACAAATGGACGCACAGGAACAGAGGGGGTTGAGGGCCCTGCTCAATGAGCTTACATGCTAGAGGGAGTGGGGTATAGTCACACAAAGGGTATACGTAGGGGTAATGAAATAGGTTGCTAGAAAAGTATTCACTAGGAACTTAGTAGGTTATTATTGACAGTTGCAGGAGAGGAGTCATGGGAGGGAGGGTGGTAAACAGTTTAAACGATATGGTTTCCTGAAGAAGTGCGTTTTCAAAGATTTATTGAAGGAGTCTAAGGGAGAAGGGAAGGGAGTTACACAGAAAAGGTGCAGCACTGGAGAAGTCTTGTAGACTGTAGACGTGCATCAGATGTGAGAGTACGAACAGAGGATAGACATAGGTCTTCGGCAGAGTGCAGGGCCTCGACGGGACATACTTGTGTATAAGGGAGGATAGGTAGGTTGGAGCAGCATTATGTAGGGACATGTAATCAAGCACCAGAATCTTAAATTGAGTTCTATATCTAACTGGAAGTCAATGTACGGACTGACAGAGGGGGAGGCATGGAAGTTGCGGACAGGAAAATGAGCCTTGCCGCCGCGTTTATAATAGATTGCAGCGGTGCAATCTGGGAACACGTAAGACCACTGAGAAGGGGATTGCAGTAGTCAAGACGAGAAAGAACAACACATGGACCAGCACCTTAGCTGCGTCAGGTGTTAAATAGGGGCGGATGCAAGCTATGTTTTTGAGATGGAAGCAGCAGGATTTGGCGATCGACTAGACATCAGGGGTGAAGGCAGGAGAAAGATCAAGAAGAATTAGGATGGAGTAATGGCCATGAGATTTAGCAGCGATTAAATCGTTGGATACTTTGGTCACAATTGTTTCAACAGAGTGACGAGCATGGAATCCAGACTGAAGCAAATCAAGCAGAGAGTTGGATTTGAGGGAGTCTGTCAATCTTGCATACACAACTCTCTCAAGGATCTTGGAGGCAAACGGCAGTAGCGATATAGGGCGGTAGTTGGATGGGGAGTTGGGGTCGAGGTTGGGCTTTTTCATAATTGGAGTTATGGTTGCATGCTTAAAGGATGAAAAAAATGTGGCGGAGGACAGGGAGAGAATGAAAACTTTAGTGAGAGGAAGTCAAGAGAGGGAGATAGAATGTGGATGAGATATGAGGGAATAGGATCAAGGGAACAGGTGGTGTGCTGGGAGGACCAGAGCAGAGCGGAAACCTCTTCTGTTGTAGTAGGTGCAAATGAGCATAGAACACTGGAATGAGTGGGGTTGGGTGATGTATTGGAAGATGTATTGGAAGGGAAGGGAGAGAGATTATAGATCTCTTCCCTGATTGTAGAAATCTTCTCAGTGAAGTGAGTTTCAAAGTTTGAGGCAGACAGGGTGATAGGAGGAGGGGTAGCAACAAGGCGAAGGAGAGCATTAAAACTGGGAAATAGCAAATTCAAGCCTATTACAGCAATCACCTCCCCAGACAAAACTAGGTGTACCTCCCATATGGCCATCAACAGGCTATTCTATTATTACTACAAAACAATAACTGGAGCACAGCCGGATGACCTTAAGAGCCTTGACCTTCCCTAGTTGAGTGAGGAGTCCAGGGAAGTTCTTAGTGAACCTATCGTGGAAAGCAAAATTTACATAGCAATATAGACCCTCAAGACTGGGAAAGCACCAGGCCCCGACGGCTTTACCTCAGAGTACTATAAATCCCTGAAAAAACAGCTTAGTCCCACTCTCAAAAACTTGTTCAATAAAATGTATTTAGAAGGCCTCCCAATAGATAAACTTAATCAAGCCAGAATAATTCTGATACCCAAACCCAACAGGGATGCTGAGAATTTGGCTTCCTATCGCCCAATATCACTACTTAATCAGGACGTCAAACTCCTTACGAAAATCATCTGAGAATACAATCGTTTTTTGCCTCAGACAATCACCTCTCACCAACTGGGCTTTGTGCGGGCAGGCAGGGTGGGACAGGGGTCTTATGCCACACGTAGGGGACTGGGCTCATGCTCCCCATCCCTTATTAACTTTTCACGGTGTGGGCGCAGAGTGGGATTGCCACCCTCCAGACTTTTGTAGATCATGCCAGAGGTTTCTTTCCCTTGCTGAACTACGGGAGCGTTTCGCAGGCCTTCCACTTTTATGCTTTGCTTACTTTCAAACATGACACTACTATAACACCATTACCACACTTCATGCCTGTTGACTGGGAGAACCCTCTAGATACAATGTTGTGCTCTTCTGACTCCAATTCCTAATACATTTCCAAACTCTATAAGATACTGCGAAATATCCCAGACTGGAGCACCTTACCAACAGGCATAGGGAAGTGGAAGACACATTTTCTAAACATAAGCCCGGGAGACATGCTCACTGCACACTTTACCCATAGCCAGACACTACCACTGGTGTCTTATAGGGACATGTTCCTTAAAACTCTACACTATGCTTAGAACTCCTATCACCGACTCCATCTCATGGCCAGAAGGGAGACTGCGACTTGTTTCAAATGTACACACACCAAGGCTGACCTGTATCACTGTCTGTGGGAGTGCGCTCTAATCCAATCTTTCTGGACCGAGCTAAATGGTTACTTAGATAGCGGGGACATGCCTATCATACTGCTTACCCCTAAATTTTAGGACCCTAACCAGAACTCCTATTGCCTAACAAACAATTCCTCCTTATCGTAGCAGCGATGGGACGCAAAATCATCCTGCAGGTCTGGAACCAGCCGCACGCACCCATCTTGGAGTTATTTCTAACCAAACTTGCTTTTGTATTTAAAATGGATTGGTTGGACACACTAACTAACAAAGAACATCTTGCCAAAAAATTCTCTTGACTGGAGCTCATATATACTCACCCTAGACGAATCTTTCAAGACCAAGGTGAAAACCACTTTGGCATACACTGCATGGTTCTCTGCTGAGGTGGTGGCGGGTCGAGATCCCCTGGCAGTAATTCCTTAATGGGCTCTTCTCAACTTATTCTTGAACACTAGCTTACCACTGTGTTGGAGGGTGGGGGGTTAAGGCAAACAGACAGTTTACTATGGTCTGTTTAATTTAGTTTGGTCTTTAAATTCATGCTTTGATAACAGAGCACTTGAACCGCAGACCTTCTTTGGTGTACCTTCTCCTGCTCTTATCTGTTAAAACGCAAACTATTGTATGTTTCATTGCCCTGAGTAACAACAGATCATAGTCTCTGATCCATGCAAGTGGTATCTTGGGAGAATTGGCAGTGGCTGAACATGTTGGACACCCACATCTAAAGGTAACTGTCAAATCTCAACCTCTTACTTATTAACAATGACCTATTTGGTTTTGTAACTCTTATTTGGTTTTGTTCTGTTTTTTCTATGTTGAGAAAACCACAAAATAGTGAATGTAACTGACCGAATAACAGCTTAAAAGCAGTCTTGATGGTTGGAAAATGATAATGTCACTCGTGCCATATTCTTGTATCATGCATTCACAATCAAAATGTTTTTGGAAAAAAAAGTGTGAAATAGGCATTTGGGTTGGCGGGACAGTGTGCTTATGAGGGTGTTAAAGTAATTTACTTTTTACTTTTCAGAGAAAAGGCAGTGTTTACATTGCTTCCTTATGACACCTCTAGTGACAGTCACTCAGACGGTCACTAGAGGTGCTTCCTGTGTTCAGGGCCTCCACGCTCTAGAGGCGCTGAACATACCCCACAGAGATACATTGATTCAATGCATCTCTACGAGGAGATGCTGATGAGTGTAGCATTTCGCAGCCAATCCTATGGCAAAGCATTGGATTGGCTGAGATCATCAAGCCTGATGATCTTAGCCATATAGGCAGGGCCAGTCAAGGGGAGACCAGCATGGCGTGGGGAAAAAAATGTGAGTAAAAACACTATTTTTAAACACACACAGACACATACACCATGACAGACACAGAAACACACAAATACCATGACAGACACACACACACCCCATGAAACACACATATACCATGACAGACACACATCTTGACAGACACACACATACCATGACAGACACAGACACACCTTGACAGACACACACACACACACCTTGACAGACACACACACATACCCTGACAGACACACACACACACTCACCTTGACAGACACAAACCATGACACAGATAGACCACGACACAGACACACACACCATGACACAGACAGACACACACACCATTACAGACAGACACACACCATGACACAGACAGACACACACACACATACACTCACCCTGACAGACTGACGCACATTATTGCTACCTGTGGGCGACCGGCCAGGGGGTCGTGGAGGGCAAACAGCTGTCTGTGCTGGCGGCCTCAGGGGGAGCTGTGCTGGCGGCCTCAGGGGGAGCTGTGCTGGCGGCCACAGTGGGAGTTGTGCTGTCTCTGCTCCTCAGCACGCAACTTAATGAGCCTGGGGCCGGAATATGATGGCCTTTTTTTTGTCAAGATTACTGTTTGATCCAGCACGTAGAACTGTATAGCACGGATGACAAATAAGTAACGTATTACCGGTCCTTAGAATGGCCGGATTTAACGTACATAGAATAGTCAAAATACTAGCCGAGGTCAGGGAACACAGAAAGGAACGCAGCGATGAGGAAAGCCAGGAGTCAGGATACCAGAATATAGAGAAGTCAATAAACAAAGCCAAAGTCAAAAACCAGGTAGAAAACTAATAACAGGAACGCGCTCTCAGACAACCACAAGGGAAACCACGACAGGGCACTGAGCAGGATGAGAACTGGGCCTAAGTACCCCTCCTTTAGTTCTGATAGGCTGTAACCGGCCTTTGACCCCAAAGTCAGTTACCAGGTTTCATTTGCATAATTGCTGCTCAGCATTAACCCTTCTGTGGATTAGGTTGCTGCTCGTGTGGACAGTAAATGTCATTAACCACATTAACCACAATTCTGACCCCGGTCTCATTAAGTAGCGCGCAAGGGCGGGGGAGCAGAGCACAGACAGCTCTCCCTACAGCCACCAGCACAGACAGCTCCATCTATGGCCCCAGGTCTGCCTGGCCCCTGTGGTGCCGACGGCCCACCGGGAAATTTCCCGATATCCCGGTGGGCCAGCTTGGCCCTCCAGGCATTTTGCCAAGACGAATGGGCAGCTATACCACCTGTAAGAATTAGGGACCTCATAGGCAACTATTACAAAAGTCTGCATGCTGTCATTGATGCTAAAGGAAGCAATACACAGTATTAAGAACTAAGGGTATGCAGACTTTTGAGCAGCGGCCATTTTATTTTTTTCCATTGTTATGTTTTGTTTTATGATTGTGCCATTCTGTTATAACCTACAGTTGAATATGAATCCCATAAGAAATAAAAGAAATGTGTTTTGCCTGCTCACTCATATTTTCTTTAAAAATGGTACATAAATGACCAATTCCCCAAGGGTATGCAAACTTTTGAGCACAACTGTATGCGTGCCAGTTAAATTTTGTATAATACAAATATTTATATAGATTAATTTATAATGATAAAGAGAGATAGCTTCCATTGTAATCCATGTGGGTACATATGTCTGCAAATTAAAACATTGGGGCTTTTGGAACTCTCGCTGGAGAAAGTAACAATCTGTCAAGCAGAACTGTTACTATTTAACCCCAAACTTCAAACAACGCCTTGTCTATGATGTAATAAAAATAATAACAATGTTATTTTTCAATTTCAAGATCGGTTGGTATGAGTAACAATGCTTTACTCGAAGAGTAACTGCTACATAACATTCTGTCTAAGACATCTTTAGAGACTGAATATACGGAGGAAAACTGTGCATGTGAAATGTACTGTGGAATGCAGATGCCATCAGGAATTATGTTGAGTGATAACCCTAACGATACCACAGGTGATTGAGACTGTCAGAAGGCAGAGAGGTATGAACAGGACACAGGTGAAGATAACTTCAATTCTCGATGCAGGACATGGACCAATAAGTATCCTGAATAAGGACTATATATGTGAACACCAGTGGGAGTTTTTTTTAATGCACATTTGTTTATTCCACATGTTTGCTTTCATTGCTTTTATTGTTAGTGGTCTCTGGGGAAGTCCAGGGTTATTGGATGAAGCACGTAGGACCTATTGATGTTTTTTTATTCATTGGAATAAATATCTTCTTATCTACACGCGGTGTCCCTGGGTATTCCTACCGAGAACTTTAATAAAGGAGGCATCTCGCTAGCCCTTTGGGAAATCCCTAAGAGGCAAATATCCTGTGAGTGCAACTGATAATTGTGCAACAATTGATAGTGTTTCAATATTTCACTATTATTTGTATTTATTTATTTGTCTAGCAATAGCTGGAACCCCATTTGTATATTTTTGGTATAATGTAACAACATGCATACAGGCTACTGAGGAGGATGTTCTAGATCTACGACAAAGTTTGACAGCACTAGGAGAACCAGTACTACAATTGTAGACAGCACACTCTCACATATTTCTATGGGTGGATCACCTTGATGACAGAGGTAGAAAAAAGAATATAAAAATTCGGGGAGTTATGGACTTTCTTCCTTTGGAAGAACGTTCACAATTTATTAGATGACTAGTGTCATCTGTTTTACCCACAAGACAAGCCAAACAGTTTTCTTTCAATAGAGTTTATAAATCCCTACAGTACCTACCACAGCCCCATGTGATATTATTCTACGGTGTCAGATTTTGGCTGAGAAACAAGGCTTGATGATTGGACTTAAAGGGACTCTCCAGGGAGGAGATTTTACTCACCTCGTTCCAGCGCCGGGAGCCTCGTGAAGCCGCGCCCCCTATTTCGTCAAAATGACGAAATAGGCGGGCGCGAGCAGGGAGCAATCAGACGCTTCCATTTGGAAGCGTCATTGCTCCCTTGTGCGCATGTGCGGCTTTGCCGCACATGCGCACATACTTCAGAGGGCGGCATTCATGCCGCCCTCTGAAGTGCTGAGCGCACTACCGCGCATGCGCGCGGTGTGCGCGGCCACGACCTGAGCTGAGTGACAGCTCAGCTCGCGGTCTTTGCCCGCCCCCCTCCTCCGCTGACAGGTTGGATAGAGAAGGCGCGCACACAGTGCCTTCTCTCTCCTGAACACGTCAGACGTATTTTAATACGTCTGACGTGTACAGGGCCTTTTTAGGGCCCTGCGTGATAGGAAGTCCCTCTAGTGGCCGTCTGAGTGACGGCCACTGGAGGTATTCCTATCAATCAATGTAAACACTGTATTTTCTCTGAAAATACAGTGTTTACATTAGATTGCCTGCAGGGAGCTATAGATAATACCTGAACAACTACATTAAGCTGTAGTTGTTAAGGTGACTATAGTGTCCCTTTAAGGGGAAGATACCTTATGAGTTTGAGACTTGTAGCCTCACATTTTTCCAAGACCTGAGCAGACCCATGATGCTATTACCAAAATACTCCAAAACGCAGGACTTTCCTATCACTGGTCCACCAGCAGGTCAATTATAGATCCTCAGGTCCATCATTAAAGAAGGGTAAATCATGTGGAGGGCTCTGGGCCTTAGATAACACATCCCAGCAACTTCCAACCATTCCTGGGATGTTGCCAGAGTGACACCCTTCATACCTAGAGGGAAAAGGGAATCAGTGGCAAAACTGTTTATACTGTATTTGCATAGTGCACAGTTTTGTTCATTTCTATCTCACAGTCTTTTTTGTCTTCATTATTGCAAGTTCCTGATTTTGACATCATACCCTTCTATGGTCTTAATGGTCCAGTGAGATGCTATGTTACGATGTATTGATATCTAGGTTGTAGTTAAGAATCTCTACAATGTTTGTATAATTCTCTGACCTCCCGCAACCCCATGGATTAGGGATACTCATTGACATGGAGCTTTCATCTATCGTTCCTTAGGCACTTCTAACTATGGTTTATTCTGTTACAGAATCTAGATTTGCCCGGTTGTGTACTAGTAAAACTATTATATGCTCCTATCCCACTAGCTTGGACTTAACTGTTAAGTTAATTGGGTTTATTTAATGGACACTTGCTCGTACTTTTTTCCCCTTCAATTTAAAAGGAGGTGTTTTAACTGAAACTATGACAGAAATCTACTTATATAGACTACACATTAGTGTTCTGCATTATTCTTGTACTATATTGTATATGTGACTCAATGTATAACTTTACCTTCACCATACTTGTAAAATTTGTGGTATCAATACCTCAATATAAAAAATATAAGATTCATTGACTGTAACTATCTGCAAAGATAACACTGTTGAAAATGGCAACATTTATAGAGTCATGTGATACTCTACTTTTTAAGAGTCCCTTATTGTGAACAGGAAACCCCTATAAAAGCTCTGAGCATGCAAGGTCCAGTGCTTGGTTATTCTGCAGCTTTGGCAAAGGTTACCTGGCATGCTGTTCCTGTTTCTGACCCTAACTCAGATCCTGCTCCTGTTCTTGCTCTGCATAACTTCTTCCTAGTCTTTCCCTGCTCCCAGCATCATTGAATTCTTTGTCTACATAAACTAAGACGTTTATGAACCTTTGCTGTCTACCTTAACCGTGGTGGACAGTGTGAGCTTGCTATTGTCTGCTCCTTTTGGATAGTTTGCTTGTACTTTATCTTCATTACATAAAGAACACGTGCCACCAAAGATCTCCTAGGATTCTGTCCTCACTGCCTAGAGATCCTCCTTGTAAGTTTGTGCTGTCTTACTACTATTGGGATCCAGCTCCTGATTGGCCTACCAGATCAGTGACATCGGTGGTGTCAAAAATAGCATAATAGCATAGCATGACCCACCACGCCAAAAAAGTCCCCACCAAAAACACATTACAAAAGCAATGACAGCCCTGTTAACTGAGCAACCTGTCACACATGCATACCATGATTATTTACCCTCTCCATCTCTGTGGTTATGCCAAATTATAGAATTCTATAGAATTGATAGGATGATTGCAGGTTTTATGTCAAAACAGCTACATTGGGACCCAGATATATTTCTAGATTAGCTATTTAAAACTCAGATTATCAATTCCATTATTGAACTACAAATTTTCCTGAATTATCCCACAGATGATAGAATTGTAGCAATTGAGCAACGATGTTTTCAGAAGTGGCATGGACATGTCTCATAACTATGGTGAAGCTGCATGGGTAACAATAGTGCACAAATGGATTAAATTTAGGTCTTCTTTAAAGATGCACAACATGGGAGGGGCCACTGGACTGTGCATTGATTGGATTGGAAGATTTATAGTGAGGTGTGAATGGAGGAAATTATGTGCTTACCCTCTGTTTTTTATAAACTTTTAGAGCTACTGCTTACACAAGTTATGTGAGCGTGTAATTTGGAATAGCCTGTTATAGATTGCATAGCACTCTACTACAAATTGAAGGAAAGAAGGACACTTAAATAAAAAATAATTCTGTTACCCTCGAGTAAGGTTATTGTTCTATTTGGTGTGACCACTAAGTAGGTAAATAATATTTAGAGTTATGCTGCAATACTATTTCTAATTATTTTCTATTTGGCATTTGTTAAGGATTTGGGTATTTAAAAAAAACACAAAAGTGTTTTCTGAATGCATTTTAATTAATCAGTAATTTAGTACCATTATTTTCACATAGAAACATAGAATGTGATGGCAGATAAGATCCATTTGGCCCATCTAATCTGCCCAATTTTCTTAATACTTTCATTAGTCTCTTATATCTATCATAGCTTTATGCCTATCCCACTCATGTTTAAACTCCCTCACTGCGTTAACATCTACCACTTCAGCTGGAAGGCTATTCAATGCATCCACTACTCTCTCAGTAAAATAATATTTCCCAATATTATTTTTAAACCTTTGTCCCTCTAACTTAGGACAATGTCCTCTGGTTGATGTGTTTCAAATACACTCTCCTCCTTGAGGGTTGTGATCACCTATATATATTTAGATGTTTCTGTCATCTCCCCCTGTCTCGTCTTTCCTCCAAGCTATACATGTTAAGGTCATTTAACCTTTCCTGGTAAGTTTTACCCTGCAATCCATGAACCAGTTTTGTAGCCGTTCTCTGAACTCTCTTCAAGAGTTCACCTGTGGTTTGCACGGTTTTGGTTGGTAGATTACCAGTTTGCAAAATCTAGACCAAAGAATCAAAGTGTTGTTACAAACAGCATATTATTTTTGCAAAGTGTATCATGCCAATGCACATCCACTTCAGAACAGTTGGTATATATCTATGCATCCACTTGTCCTTGCAGGTTACTCCCCTGAATATTTACTGCCAAAAGGTATTTCCAAAATTTGGAACTTGGCAGTACTGAGGACTGGACAGACAGGTAGATCAGGCCATCTGGCCAGGCAGCTTGAGAATAGCAATGTTAGAATAAACAGTATTAGGCAGTCCAACAGTTAGGACCACTGGTAGCCAAGATAAAGTCAAAGGCAGGAAACAAAGGAAATGCAAACTACTGCACGCTAGCGGTCAGATGAATGGATTTGCAGGGCTTAGGCCATTATTAATGCGTTAGAAAAATCTCCAATACTTTTAAGGTAGATATGTATTCCAAATCTGCAATTATTGTCTACATTTAGCAAATTGATTCTCACTTCACCAGTACTCATAGATTAGTACAGACCTCTTGGTACCATAGATAAAAAATAGTGGAAAATGCCAAAGCTGCACTTCATTTTCTTCATTCAGACATTTAAATACATGTCTACATATGCTACTATTAACTTACTGGTAGACATGTCAAATATATTTGATCCGTTTCATTTTCAGAGAATCTACTGCTAAAAGAAAAATACTGAATACTTATACAATAATATCAGTTTACCTACCAATGCCCCTTTTTGTATGTCTTTAGAAAAACAAGAATTATTACTGGCTCTTTGAACCATTGAAATAACGAACTTAAATATACTTGCCTGAAGGAATTTACTGACTGACAAACACTGTAGCAGACAGGAATTGTACAAGGTAAATTTAATACACTAAAAGATGCATGTATGAAAATGGGAAACTGTATTGTTTACTTTGAGTTATACAAAGAAATAGGTCAGTGACTTTGTTTCCATGGCTACTATTGTTGGAAAAAAGAGAAAATGACACCTTTGCTTATTTCTTTCTCCATTAAACACCTTTCTGTAAATGTCATTACATCTTAAATATGTTACTTAAAAAAACTGCCACCACTCATAGTTATTACACAATAAATATGTTATTATTAATATTGATTTTGTAATAATCGTAAACAAAACATATTTTTCTTTTTTTTTTAATATGGTCTTAAAAGCAGAAAAATAAACTAAAGACAATATATAAAAAATGACGTAAGACTTGCAGCTCATATCTGCCTCAACCTAGGACCACCTCCATGAACCCCCAGGATTTCCTCACCTGATAACCAAAGGATTCCTGTAGCCAGATGTGTCTGTGCGTGTTTATCAATGGATGTGCATAAGTCTGTGTGAAAATGTCTGTTATGCAAATCTGTCTTTGTGCATGACTATGTTTTTCTTTGTCTGTGCATGAGTGTGTCTGCATATGTGCTTTTATATGCACATGAGTGATCTACCTTAGTGTATGAGTATGTTTGTGATTGTCTACTTACAATTATTAATGAATCGTCAACTGTCAGGTTTGACAGTAGGAGCCCTAAATGTAGTACAAAGCTGAAAAAAATAAAACTTAAGTAAAGTACCAATAGGGGATAAAGTGTAGACGTAGTCAGGTAAAGCAAAAGGTCAGGCCAGGAAGCACAGGCTCACAGAGGATAAACAGGCTAAATGGGTCAGATACCAGAGAGACAAAAGAAAGCCAAGTAGATGTGAATACACTGGGAGCACAGTGCAACTGAGCACAGGAGAGCACAGTCAGGTGCAGATATATAGAGGAAAAGGACACACCTCTCCCACATCATTAGTACTCCGAACCACATCCCCATAAGTAATCCTGCCCCCTGCCCCTTTAAGAGACCATCCACCAGGGGAGAGCACACCTAATGGACACAGCCCACTCTAAGTGGATCACTGGTCATGGCAAGAAGCAGACAGCTATAACACCACTTCCATTGTGAGAGAAAATGCCGGCTGGGCATCCGTGACGATGAACGGACTGGCCATGTCAATGATACTAAGTAGATCTAACTATACCCTCCTTCTAGGATGCCACCTCTGGAGGCATATAAGTGCTGGATGATTTGGGTGTTTGTGATAAAAAAAAAATCACAAATCTGGGTGCATGTAAATTTTTAGCAGGTTCCCAGAGTCTTTCTTCTGGGCCATATTACCATATCAATAGGTAGGGATTGTTACAACCCAGCTGTCTTGGATGGATTTGCTTTGGCATGAGGACAAGTGACACAATAGTTAACATAGTCCTTGCATCTTGCGGAAGAGAATTCCATTAGACATATTGTTGAGAGCTCTGGGGAGTCTTTCTTTGCCCCCCCATTACAAGGCAGGAGAGCGTCATGGAAGTGTTGTAACACTTCTAGGCGAATGTTTTAGGCTATCAAGATTTTTCCATGTAATAAAATGTATCCATTGGGTGTGGACCAGGAAATATATGTAGCGGAAGCAGCAGTCTGGGTATCTTGTAGCAGTTGTTGTATGGTTCCAACAAAGTCATGATTTTGCAATATTGTTTAGGTTTTTGATTTTTAGGGTTGAAGACTCTGGAAAGAGCATCAGCCTTTTTTTTTTTTATCTGAGGTTGTAAGTGACAAGAAAGGAAAATCAAGAGAAAAACAGAGCACCATGCTTGATGTGGGTTGAGGCTTTTAACGGTTTGGATATACTTTTTATAGTCAGTGAAGATAGTAATGGGATGTTTACCTCCTTCAAGAAGATGTCCCTATTCATAGAATGCCTTCTTGATAGCCAGCAGCGCTTTATAAAAATCTTCATAATTGGATTCTGCTTTGGATAATTCATAGAAATAGAACACCATAGGATGTAGCAATCTGGTTTTCACATTTCTCTGCCTCTGTAGTTAAGTCAGAGGCATCAACTTCAAAGAAAAAGGTCATGGCTTGATAGATGTACAATGGGTGTGGAAGTGAATAAGAGTTTCAGATTGTCAAATGCTTTTTGCGCTGTTGAAGACCAACACCATTTTATATCATTCTTTGTGAAATGTCAGAGGTTGGATCACATGTAAAAAATTACAGAAATAAGCAAACCGCACAAATTTTTGTTTCTTGTTTTGGTAATTTCGCCAAGTGAGCATGGCGTTCATTATCTGGGGGTCCATATCCACCATGCCTGGTTTAATTAAAAAAATTCCACACAGTCTGTTTTGAATATACACTCTTCTATTTTGGCATATAGGCTATACTGTTGTTATCACTTTAACATTTATGTCATATGGAGATGGTGAGTGTGTATATCAGGAGAGAAGACCAGGATAATATTCATGTAGATCACCACATATTGGTCAAGGAAATCATGAAATATGTTGTTTAGAAAATGTTGAAGGGAGGCTGGTGTGTTAGAGGAGGTGTATGGCATAACCAGATAAAAAGATATTCATAGTGGCCATAGTGAAAACGAAACGCTGTCTTCTATTTATCGGCCTCACAGACTCTGAGCAGATTATAAACTCCCATTAAATCCAACTTGGAATAAACATTTGCAGACTGGTGACATTTGATGAGTACTGAAATAAGAGGGAGCGGATATTTGTTCTTGACGGTGATGTGGTTGAGTTCCTTGTAGTCCACACAGGGGCACAGACTGCCATCCTTTCTACTTGCGAAAAATATACCAGCCCCTGCTGGAGAAGTGATATAGAGAAGAATATAATAGGTGCTCACTCCAATACACAGTAAAAATAGGCTGCGGTACCTAATGCAAGGGTTCCCAACCTTGTAACAAAAGGATACAAAAAAGAAGGAAAGGAACCGCGCCCCAGATAGTGATTAATATATAAAATATACGTACATAGAAATTATGGACAATTCTTGTATATCCTCAGAAATAAAAACAAAGAAAAGACATCATAGTGTAGTATATTAAAATAAGAGAAAAATAATGGAGTGAATTAAAGTAGTTTGCACTCACATTTGGTAGAGCTTTCCAGGAGCTCTACCGTAATTTGGCTTGGACGGAATAATTCCCGTCTAAGAATCTGTATCTCAGCAGGTCCCTCCAAATTTTCAATAGTAGTAATGTTTGTGAAAGAGATAAAAAGAGAGCTCCAGTGGTATAGTATGTACTGATAAAATATATAAAAGTACAAATGGAGAGTATGGTACTCACATTTCCTAGAGCAGAAACTTGCTCTAGTATAATCAGGTTGGGTGGTACAATCCCCACCGAAGGATATGGTGACCAGGAAGTAAAATATAAAATGGATGTATATAGCTTTAAAATGTAATATTTAATAACAAGTATATAAAATAAAATGGCTATATATTTATATATTTATATATAGCCATTTTATTTTATATACTTGTTGTGTCAGGTGTCCCCGGGAATATTCTATGTAGTAGCGAGGGCGTGCGGTACCAGTGTGAGATCAGCTTGAAGTTGACTTCTTGGTATCTTGAGCTATTCGAGCTCTTATGCTAAAGTATGAGTATCTGTTCCCATTGGGCGTCTGTGTATGTTCTGTCTGTGAGATCCTCCCACTGTCTCTTGAAGGCTACGTTTCTAACCTGTTCTCCTATTATAATCCGTTGGTATAGTACAGTGATGGCAAACCTTTTTGAGCCCGAGTGCCCAAACCGCAATACATGTCAACTTTTTTTCCCTCAAAGTGCCAACATGGCAATTAAACCTGAATACTGAGATTTAAGTTCAGAAAAAGCAACTCTTACAGTTGTCCGAACTAGTTAACATCTTTTGTTTTAGAAGACACAACAGAAAGTTCAATTATACAAATTTTAAATAATGATATTAATAGATAAAATTAAGCATATATTTATTAGTATCTCCAACAAATGCAATGCATACACACACCTGAACACATTTACACACCGACTGCTTAATACATCCATACACAGACTGCTAAATACACACACAGTCCGTTAAATACAAACACACACACAAACATACACACACACTGCTGAATACACACACATATACTGCACTGAGGGGTGCAGTGTATGTGTTTGTGTGTGAGAGGGGGTAGCGGTGCTGTGTGGGGAGGGGGGAGGGGTGTTGTGTGTGGGGGTAGGGGTGCTGTTTGTGTTGTGTGGGTAGGGGTGCGGTGTGTGTGTGGGGGTAGGGGTGCGGTGTGTGTGTGTGTGGGTAGGGGTGCGGTGTGTGGGGGGGCTAGAGGTGCAGTGTGTGTGGGGGGGTAGGGGTGATATGTGTGTGTGTGGGGGAAGGGTAGGGGTGCTGTGTGTTTGGGGGGTAGGGGTGCTGTGTGTGTGTGGGGGTAGGGGTGCTGTGTGTGGGGGTAGGGGTGCTGTGTGTGGGGGGGTAGGGGTGCTGTGTGTGTGTGGGGGGGGTAGGGGTGCTGTGTGTGGGGGTAGGGATGCTGTATTGGGGTAGGGGGCTGTGGGGGGGTAGGGGTGTTGGGGTGCTCTGTTGGGGGGTAGGGGTATTTTGTGTGGGGGTACGGGTGCTGTGTGTGTGTGTGGGGGGTGTAGGGGTGCTGTGTGTGTGGGGGTAGGGGTGTTGGGGGTAGGGGTGCTGTGTGTGGGGGGGTAGGGGTGCTCTGTGGGGGTGGGTAGGGGTGTTCTGTTGGGGGGGTGGGTAGGGGTACTCTGTTCGGAGGGGCGGGTAGGGGTGTTCTGTTGGGGGGGTGGGTAGGAGTGTTCTGTTGGGGGAGTTTAAGATACATTAAAAACATTATTTATTTTTAAAAAGCATACTGAATCCCCCCCCCCCTTCATCTTACCTTTGGTGAAGGGGAGGGGGGGAACACAGCCATCCCTGGTGGTCCAGTGGTGGTAAGTATCTAGGACAGGAGCCTGCAGCTCTCCTTTCCTCCCGCGCGATGGTGTGTGGAGCGTTACCATGGTAACGCGCGACAACACTCCACACAGCTCGCGGGAGGACAGGAGAGCTGCTTCCTCGATCCCTCCCCCCTGCTTCTGGTCCTGCCGACACGGAAGCAGAGTAGGCGCCTGCCGTTTCGGGCAGGCAGGTGCCTACTCTGCAGTGATGCCGAACCTACAGCCGCGTGCCGACAGAGAGGGCCCGGCGTGCCACCTGTGGCACGCGTGCCATAGGTTCGCCATCACTGGTATAGTATGTATACTCTCCGAACCGCTTCTGGTTTGTTCACGCATAGGTTTTCGAACCACGTGATGTTTCTATGTACTGCCGTTCTGTTTGGTAAATTATAGTAAAAATGTTGTAGCTGCGCATAGCGGAACCTGTGCATCAGCGTGGGGGTTTCGGTTCCGGTCCATTCTCGTAGGCTCTTTAGTCCCGTGTTGCTTAACACCTCATTCAGGCGTATATCACTGATTTACATATGTGCAATACTTGTGCTTTTTATAAATCAAAAGAGAAGAACAAATGCCACCACAGCAAGTTGTACTACATATTCGGTTGGGTATATAGATAAGTCTAGGCCATCAAATGTATTAACAGACATACCTGTACAAAATATCTACTTACAAAGACAAAACAGAACATGCTTAAATCTCTAAAATGCCAAAGAGAGCAGGTGATTTAGTGCTGTCCATGGATATGAACCCTATTTAAGAAATTTGTATTTGTTTCGAAAATCTACTTATAATTACCTATTAGACTGTTCTTCTTTCCTCCTTCCTTTTCTTTGTCTTTCTTTCCTTCTTTTACTTACTTTCTTTGCTTTCCTATCTCTTTCCTTTCTCATTATCCCATCTATTCTCTTTTGTGAGACCTCTTAGTTAATTAGATGAGATTGAATTTACATCTATAAGTTCTCAGCAAGAGCTCCAACTAGATGACTTCTTACTCATATTTTGTATACTGAACATTTGTTCCATTTTGATCTGGAGTTGGCTTTTGACTTGTGCCCAAGGGAGGGAATTTCCATTTTTCCAGATATAACTATTTTAGTGTATATATATATATATAATTTTTTCTATAACATCTTGCCATCCTGCGTGTTGGGTCTCATTGAAGTCCTAACAGTTAAATTTGCAATAACTTCTTTAGACACTTCCTAATGTGTAATGCAAGTCAGAAGTAGGTTGCAAATCAGTTCTTCAGGCAGAAGGTTGGCAATAATTAAAAAAGTAACTTATTCACTAAAGAGCGAATTGTACATTTTAGGTTAATACAGATAAGTTGCGTCCTGCAATATGTGCTACAGTATATTACAGTGACCTGTTCTTGGTTTAATAGTTATAACAGAGGTATAATTATCCAGTTCCATCAAAATAATTTTTCAGATAAATTATTTTGAAATCTGAAGTTAATTCTTGGCAGCCCTGTTATCATGTAGCTGCATAATATGTTTCATTAATGTCCCACGTTTGACAAACAGCAAATAAATCATCTTTATTACCCCTTTAGATGACAGATGATAAAACTGTCAAGCTGTAAAATGTATTCATTAAAAACGCATACTGTTTAGGCAATATTTTAATATTTAAAACTTTAATATGTTCTTTAAATTAGTATTTAAGTCACAATATTTGATTTACTGATGGCCCCTTTGCCATTAGTAATACTACACTGTACACTGAATATCAAAACAAAAAACAAAATACCCAATATATAAAGTGCACCAGTGGCACAAGGAAAAATATTTATTACCATTGGAATTGCAGGGTATAGGAAGATTCCTCAAAGTACTTCTTAGATATCAATATAAACAAACATAATCTGCAAAACATGTAGACAAGGACCAAAAATAGTGTAATCTCTGTGTTCTGGCAGCAGAGCACCAACTACCACAATCCTAATCCATCAGGGTCTGGACTACAGGTTAACTTGCTTTTTTCATTCTCTATATCGGACTATTTGCCAGCCTCTGATTTTGATCGATATTTTTTATATATTTGGAACTGCTTTTTAATTTTTATCGAATAAATGAATCTGTTTTAAAAGTCAAGTCACTCTTTTATATTTTATTCATTTTTATTTTTCACTTTGGTATTACTAAAGATTTTGTTTGGGCAATTAGTTCCTTGTACTAATACGCCGGGTAACAGACTTTAAATATCTTTTATACATATAAAAGTATATCAAAAGGCATAGATACCATCAGCCCTGTGTTGTTTTCACAAGCAGGGCTAAGGTCATTTATGATATAAATCAAGGACACATAGATCCCTTGGGACTAATTATATAGGTATTCCATATTCTGCAATTTTAGTTTTACATCTTATCCTGGACTCTTCAACTGTAGACATTTTATCATCAAGTAACCTACATATTACTCTGAACATTATACTTGTCTATTTATAGATTGTTAATTATCTGAATTCCATTTTGCATCAATTTTTATTACCTATATCTAATTCCCATTTCATAGCTCCTGGTTACCCACACTATATTTTATTGTACCAACTATGCCTGTATCACAGATGACTGTGTTTGCTCAATAAAGTGTGAGTTATATCCTATATACATCTCTTTTCTAACCCAGAATATGCAGAGAGCACTATAGTTTTTCTCGTACTCTTCTCTTTTCGATTGGATGGCCCTTGCTTTGGTGTTGTATGGGCGAACAGGGCTGCCATCAGAAATTTTGGGGCCCCTGACAAAGTACAAGGTCTGGCCCCTCCCCCCTAGGCCTGCCCACGAGTTCGCCCCCAGAACTCTTACCTAGTCCGCTGACAATGATGCAGGACTGAATGTGGTATGTATAGTGGAAGTGAATTAGAATGTGTGTAATGGATGTAGTGTTTGTGTGTATTAGATACTGTTTGTGCAGTGAATGCAGAGTGTGTGTTTGTGTAGAGCAGTGTTTCCCAACCCAGTCCTCAAGGCACACATACCAGTCCAGGATTTAAGGATTACCCAGTTTTGTCTAAGGTGTTTTTTCTTTTTTTTCTAAAAACACCTTAGACAAAACTGGGTAATCCTTAAATCCTGGACTGGTAGGTGTGCCTTGAGGACTGGGTTGGGAAACACTGGTGTAGAGGATGCAGTGTGTATAGTGAACACGGAGTGTGTTTGAGTAGTGGATAGAGTGTGTTTGAGTAGTGGATGTAGTGTGTGTACAGTGAGGTAGTGTGTGTGTAGTGGATGTAGTGTTTGTGTGTACTAGATGCAATGTGTTTAGTGGATGCAGTGTCTGTAGTGGATGTAATGTGTGTATTAAACGCAGTGTCTCTGTATAGTGAATGCAGAGTGTTTGAATGTGTGGTGGATGTAGTGTGTGTACTGTGAATACAGGATGTTTGTGTAGTGGATGCTGTGTGTATAGTCAATGCAGAGTGTATGTTATTGTAGTGAATGCAGAGTGTGTGTTAGTGTAGTGAATGCAGAGTGTGTGTCAGTGTAATAAATTCAGAGTGTGTGTCAGTGTAATGAATGCAGAGTGTGTGTCAGTGTAATGAATTCAGAGTGTGTGTGTGTAATGAATGCAGAGTGTGTGTCAGTGTAGTGAATGCAGAGTGTGTGTTAGTGTAGTGAATGCAGAGTGTTAGTGTAGGGAATGCAGAGTGTGTGTCAGTGTAGTGAATGCAGTGTGAGTTTACTAGTGTATGTATGTTGTGTAAATGGAGCATTTCCCCCCCCACACTAAATCTAATAAATGTTATGCCCCCCTCCCTGCTTCTTACCTGGTTCAGGGAGGGGAGAGATTCCATCCCTGGTGGTCCGGTGGCATTGTGGGGCCCCGGCTCCCTGTATTTGCAGTGGGGGCCCAGCAGACTGCAGCTGTACTTTACAGCTCTTCTCTCTCTCTAACTCCCGCGAGCGTGCCGTGCGTGCCGCGCGAACTGTTGCCATGGTAACCCATGGCAACGCTCTGACGGCCGCGGGTCTCGCGGGAGTTTGAGAGAGGGAAGAGCTGTAAAGTACAGCTGCAGTCTGCTGGGCCCCTCCTGCAAATACAGCCCACGGCTGCACATATATATAGCGATCATCGCTATATATATGTGCAGAGAGAGAATGTGGGGCCGGGACTGCCAAAGCAGTCCGGGGCCCCAGGACCGCCGGGCCCATGACAACTGTTATGGTTGTCACCCCATGATGGCGGCCCTGTGGGCAAATGCAAATATTACAAGTTTTAGAATGAAATTTTGTATTTCTTAAACTGTGTACTTTGTCTATAAGAGATATTGCAAACTGACAAGTTGTTAGAAATGGAACATATTGTTTTTCATACATGTTTCTTTAAGCAACAAACTCTTACCTACTTTCAGTGCATAATATATTTATGCCAATTTGTCTTAGCTTAATACAAACAAGTAATGCAATAATATCTTCAAGGCTATGCTACGTCATCCTGACTTTCAACCATTTTGTCCTGGGATAATGGAAATTTATTATAAACAATAAATAAGATGTCTAAGTCATGACAAATAAACAATAAATACGATGTTCAGACTTTAAGACACCATCTTGTCCCAAGTCGGAGTATTTCCAAGTTAAGGGAGGTCCTAAAATGAATAAGTAAAAGTAGTTTGACTTTTTCATATATTAACTACGGTAAACCTAAAATGAAAAAAAAGTATAAATATGTGTACCTTTTAAATGTTAACACACAGAGGAGAGATTTGGAGACAGAGACACCAAATGACTGAGTGATGTTGACATGTTCAAGAGGTTATGTTATTCTATTTTTAATATTGCAAGCATATAGTTTAACCTTATAAACTCTGCTATAAATTATTGTAATGGATTTTTTATGCCTATATTTAAATTTTTATTTAATAAAATATCTATAAGAAAAAACTTTATTGCTTCCAAGACAATCCTTATTTTATATTGTATTCTCAATTATTTATATATGTTAAATAGATGATCTCTAACTAACTATATGATATTATGGCTAAAGATATCTGTATGGTTAGCCATGCTAAGTTCTATGCTTTAAGATGTTATAGCGGTAAGTAAGGGAACCACCCACAGTAACAGTGTAAAGCCCACCTGAATTACCCAACCCAGCCCAGCAAAGCACCCAGAGCTCAATCAGCTGTTCCACTGCCCTTTGCAACAGGTAGCTTTCTGGAAGACCAACATTTCATTATAGTTTTACAAACCCTGTTATTTTTGTTGTGTGTGTTTTTATATTCAGTGATTATTATTTTATTTTATTATTTTCAATAATCTAATCATACTTTGCACATCCCTGGCACATTGCTTATTTTATCACCTTTGTCTTGTCCATTATGTTATAAGTTAGTTTAACCAGCTCAGGCCCATATATCTTTCCTGTTATTTGTTTAATGGTTTTATTTCCCTACATGAATACCTCGGTCTTATCTCTGTAATTTTATTACCCTTTGTTTTTCCTTAAATGACCCTTAAATCAAATGTCCATAGAGGCATCTCCCTCATCCCTTAGCCCATCTGACCCTAATATACCGTATTTATCGGCGTATAACACACACTTTTTCCCCTGAAAATAGGGGAAAAATCGTGGGTGCGTGTTATACGCCGATATCCCATAATTACTTACCTGTCCTGAAGCGTGGGCCGGCTTCACAGCTTGCACCGCGGTACAGGAACTTTAATTTCATGTTCCGGTTTCCGGCGGGACTGAAAGGAAGTGTGCACAATAGTGTGCACACTTCCTTTCAGTCCCGCCGGAAACCGGAACATGAAATTAAAGTTCCTGTACCGCGGTGCAAGCTGTGAAGCCGGCCCACGCTTCAGGACAGGTAAGTAATTATGGGAGGGGAAGTACACTATGGGAGGGGGGAAGTACACTATGGGAGGGGAGGGGGGGGGAAGTACACTATGGGAGGGGAGGGGAGGGAGGGGGGGGAAGGACACTATGGGAGGGGAGGGGAGGGGAGGGGGGGAAGTACACTATGGGAGGGGAGGGGGGGGAAGTACACTATGGGAGGGGAGCGGGGGGAGAATACTATGGGAGGGGAGGGGGAGAATACTATGGGAGGGGGAAAATACTATGGGAGGTGAGGGGGGGAGAATACTATGGGAGGGGAGGGGGGAGAATACTATGGGAGGGGGGGGGAGAATACTATGGGAGGGGAGGGGATGGGGGGAGAATACTATGGGAGGGGAGGGGGGGAGAATACTATGGGAGGGGAGGGGGAGAATACTATGGGAGGGGAGGGGGGGGAGAATACTATGGGAGGGGGGGAATACTATGGGATGAGGGGGGGGAATACTATGGGGGGGAATTTCTTTCTAAAAATGAGGTGCGTGTTATACGCCGGTGCGTGTTATACGCCGATAAATACGGTATATCTCTCTCCCACAGTCTGATGTTAAAACGTACCCAGCCCAGCAGAGCACCCAGAGCTCAATCAACTGTTCCATTGCCCTTTGCAACAGGTAGCCTTCTGGAAGACTGTTTCCCCTCCCACCTTACCCCTCGCCTACCCACCCCATGCTCATTTCCTTATTAATAGTCTCCCACACAACTTTCATTCTCCTGAAATGACAGCTGCAAACACTGATCAGCACACCCTTCCAATCTCTTAACCCTATAGAATACATACCCTCTCTCCCTACAAATAGCTATATATCACACACCAATATTATATACTTTGATTTAATTTTTGTTTTTCACTATTTGTGTTTCATTGTCATCTACACACCTCATACCACTAACCTGAATCCAAATATGAAAATACTGTTATTCTTAATAACCCTTTTCTCAACACAATTTTGTTCACATCACTACCGCCAAAAGTACACACCTCAAACTGGAAAACAAATTATCATACAGCATGGCCTGCTCTGTTGCTGTAACTTATCTGCTGAGTGCTAAGAGTTATAAAAAATAGCACCCTACCCCACCTTACAAAATTATAAAGTATCCCATTCACTATATGCCCAAACAAAAATGATGTCCAAATTCCTATTCCCTATGTTACTTGCCCTTGCAAATGATGTGGAGTCTAACCCTGGTCCCCCAGCTAATTCTAGTCCTAATCTCCCCACTAAAAAAGGCCTCTCTTTTGTGCACAGCAACATCCGTAGCTTACTCCCTAAACTGGATGCACTGCAAGCCTGGTGTTCCCATTACAAACCAAAAATCATTGTGCTCTCAGAATCTTGGTTAACAACTAAAATACCAGACACCACCATTGCAATACAGGGTTATTCATGTTTTAGAAATGACAGAGCAAAGAGGGGAGGAGACATTGTTATTTATGTTGACAATCCCATAAAGTTTATCCCCTTACAAAACTTTAGCCCTCCTGCCACCTTTGATTTCCTTTCTGACACAATTGAGATCCCGTGCAGTAAATCAATCAATGTTGCAGGAATCTACTGCCCACCTAGCTCCCCGGTGAATTCCCTAACTGGCTTAGTCCATCTCCTTAGTGAAACCTTAGCTCAAAACCCAAAAAGTGAACTGTTGGTCTTTGGAGATTTTAATATTGATAGGCTGAATCCTAAAAATAATAGTTCTTGCTCGCTGTTTAAGACTTTGCAGCTAACACAATCAGGGCCGCCACCAGAAATTTTGGGGCCCCTAACTCAGCTCGGGGTCTGGGCCCCACCTCCAAATACCGCCCACAGGAATACACACCCAGACACAAACAGACACACTGATACAAAAGGACACAGATACATACCAACAGACACACATACTGAATCAGACACACATGCATACAGGCATACATACTGACACACACATACTGAGACATACACACAGGCATACATAGTGACAGACAGACACATACTAACATACATACAGACACACATGCATGAAGACATAAAAAAACATACATACATACAGACACCGACATACATACATACACACACACATACATACATACACACACACACATACATTCATACTGATAGACATACAGACACTGACATCCATACACACATACATTCATAATGGCATACAGACATACATTCAGAATGGCACACAGACATACATACAGACATACTGACAGACATACATGCATACAGACATCCATACACACATACACACGTTCATAATGATATGCAGACATACATTCATACTGACATACAGACATACATATATACATATATAATGACATACAGACATACATATATACATACAGACAGACATACATGCATGCAGACATACATACAGACAGACATACATATACATGCATGCAGTCAGACAGACATACATACATACATACATAGACATACACACAGACATACACACACATATATACATACATACACACAGACATGCATGCATCCAGACAGACATACATAGACATACATACACACATACATACATAGACATACATGCATACAGACATTCATACATACAGACATGCATACAGACATATACACACAGACATACATGCATGCATACATACAGACAGACATACATAGACATACAGACAGACAGACATACAGACATACACACATACATACATACACAGACAGACATACAGACAGACACAGACATACATAGACATACACACACACAGACATACATACATACACAGACATGCATGCATCCAGACATACATACATAGACATACATGCAGACAGACAGACATACACATACATACAGACAGACAGACATACACATACATACAGACATACATACAGACAGACAGACATATATAGACATATATGCATGCATACAGACAGACAGACATACATACATACAGACATACATGCATGCATGCATGCAGACATACATACACATACATACATAGACATACACAGACAGACATTCATGAAAGGATTACTTATATCTCAGACCTGTATCTTCACCCACCCTTTCCTCTTTTCTATTACCCACTTTACATCTACCTCTATCACTGCCCCTTTATTCCTTACAGCAATATTTTAGTACTTATAGGTACAGCACTTATTTTTTACTTATTTCACATTTTGTTTACTAATTTTCTTCTTATTTTTATCTTCATTCCTATTTTATTCCTATCCTTATTTTTATTCATTTCTTATTCTCGACATTTTTAGGCATAGGCATAGTAATTACTCAATGCTTTTCCACTATATTTTATACCAATTAGGTTTATTCACCAGATTTTTAGCTATTAGTCACTAGCCAGCTCCTGGAGTTCACATACTTTTACGGTGATTTTTTATTTATACAGACATACATACACATACATGTATACAGACACACACACAGACATACATACACATACATGCATACAGGCAGACAGACACACAGACATACATAAATACACAGACAGACATACAGACATACACATACTTGCATACAGACAGACACACAGACATACATACATACACAGACATGCATGCATCCAGACGTACATAGACATACATACATACATAGACAGACATACATACAGACAGACAGACATACATACACATACATGCATACAGACACACACACAGCTCATTTTCCAGCAACCCTCCTGTCTCTTACCTTTTCTTTGCAGGAGGGTGGCTGGGGATGATGGGAGTTGGCGCGGCTCCCTCTTCACTGCCTGGCTCTCCCTCTTCACGGCTGGGTGACCACTTCCTCCCAGCAGCACTTGCTGTGGCTGCTTTTTTTTTTTTTTAAAGGGGCCCGGTCGCTATACCACGGCCACAGCGCTGAAGGAGGGGGCCCATCGGGTGGCCCTAAGTGTGTGGGCCACCCGATGGGCCCCACACGTGGGGCCCGGGCCGCCGGGCCCCCCCTGGGCCGCCGGGCCCGTGACAACCGTTATGGTTGTCACCCCCTGATGGCGGCCCTGAACACAATTAATCCCCTCCCCAACTTGCATAAACATTAAAAGCCATAACCATACCCTGCCCCGTTGGATTCTCTCCACTTCTCCTGATAGAATCCAGGAGTTCTCTATAACAGTTTCAGTGATCACTGTTTAGTGTACTGCGTGCGCAAAATAAAGGCTACAAAATCCTCTCCCACAGTTAAAATCACCAGGTCCTTCAAAAAATTGAATCTTGAATCCTTTCTTAATGACATCAAGAACCTCCCATGGCACAGATTAAACATTATCCCAGATCTAGACTGTGCTGTTGAATTATTTCAGTCTGAACACCTACAAGTTTGGATTTTGCATGCCCCGCTGCGTAAGGTTAGAGTAAAAGGGGCATATATGAACTGGATCACAGCTGACCTCATCCAAATGTACCAGTTCCGGGATTCATTGTGGTCAAAGTTCAAGCGTACTGGCTCTATGAACGATCATATAGACAATGGCGAAATATATGCACAAAACAAGGCCCAATATTTCTGTGAAAATCTGAACAATAACCTATCAAACCCTAGAAACTTTTGGAAAGTCATAAATAAATTACAAACTCCCCCAATCCACTCCCAACCCTCCCTGTCAAAGTGGATAACCAAACTCTGCAACTTCCCTTAGATGTAGCAAATGCCTTTAACAATTATTTTGTCGAATGCTCCACTACCCTGATTGCCAAGCTAATAAATGACACACATCGTGAAACTACAAATGTGGATCAGGCCCCACTAAATTTGCAAAGACCCAATAAGAAACACCTTAATAATGTAAAAATGAAAAAAAACAGTCTGGACCTGATCAAATCCTAGCAATGCTGTTGAAGCTCAGTGCACCAGCAATTGCTAAACCTGTCACAACCTTAATTAACAAATCCTTGGTGTCTGGATACAGACCCAAACTTTGGAAGACTGCAGGAGTATTCATGGGCGTCCGCAGGAATTTTTCCAGGGGGGGCATAATTGTAATGAAAACCATGCTTGGTCCCTTTTTGACAGTGTCATGAAGGGGAGGAGCATAGTCATTATCACATAAAGCCAGGGTGAATAGCATTTTCACATTTCATGTTTGTATTCCTGACACTATAGTGTTCCTTTAAGCAAATTAAAGAAACATTCTGGTCACCATAACAACTTCATCTAAATAAAAACGCTATGATGCCAGAGAGCCCCTGAAGCCCCCACTCTCAAATGGTTTAACCTCAAAGGCTTACTCCAGCTCCAGATTTCCAGGTCGCTCAGTGGTATTCAGCTTCTGAAACAGAGTGTCAGGAAGTGCAGATTTAGGTCAGGCATGGGTGCTACAGATTGGCTAGAGTGGTCAGTTGATGCTCTAAGCCAATCGCTAGTTCCCGGTTCACTCAGTAAATAAAAGGGAACACATTAACACTGATATTTTTTTTACCTGGTGAGATGAGAAGGTCCAAAGTTTCCCTGCCAGGCCCAGGTACCAAAGCCTTATGATGTGGTGTCCAGAATAAAGTGGAGGGTTCACTTCACTTGCCCTTCCTGCTCCAATCTCCTCTTCTTCTCCTTCATTTGACAAAGTCTTCTTTTACTTCTTACACTGTCTTCTCTCCTCTTTGACTACTTCTGCTCCTTTACCTTTCTGCTACTTTCTGCTTATTGTGCTCCCCCTTCTGTTCCTGTCTCTCTCTGATCTTTCTGCTCCTTGCAGACCCTTTCGGCTCCTTCTCCTACTTTACCTTTGTGCTCCTTGCTGTCCCTTTCTGCTCCTTGCTACCCTTTTCTGCTCCTTCTCCTACTTTACCTTTGTGCTGCTTCTGATTCTTTCTGCTCCTTTACCTTTGTGCTCCTTCTGTCCCTTTCTGATCTTTGCAGACCCTTCCTTCTCCTCGCAGACCCTTCCTACTCCTTGCTGCCCCTTGCAGACCCTTCCTGCTCATTGCAGACCCTTCTGTCCCTTCCTGCTCCTTGCTGCTATTTTCAGCTCCTTGCTGACCCTTTCTGCTCCTTCTACTTTACCTTTGTGCTGCTTTACCTTCCAGTTCCTTGCTGACCCTTCCTGCTCCTTGCTGACCCTTCCTGCTCCTTGCAGACCCTACTTCTCCTTGCTGACCCTTCGTGCTGCTTGCAGACCCTTCCTGCTCTTTGCTGCCCCTTCCTGCTCATTTGTGTTCCTTCTCCTCCTTTACCTGTTGTGGTCCTTGCTGTCCCTTCCAGATCCTTGCTGCCCCTTTCTCCTCATTTCTATTCCTTCTCCTTTCTGCTCCTTCTCTTACTTTACTTCCCCCATCCCTTACTTACCTGATCTATAGGCTGTCTCACCCCCATCCCTCACTTACCTGATCTATAGGCTATCTCTGCCCCCCATGGCTCACTTTGATGATCTGTAGGCTCTCTCTGCCCCACATATGCCTCAGTTCCCTGATCTGTAGGCTCTCTCTGCCCCCACCATATGCCTCACTTCCCTGATCTCTAGGCTATCTCTGTCCCCCATGCCCCATATGCCTCACTTCACTGATCTGTAGGCTATCTCTGCCCCCACCATATGCCTCACTTCATTGATCTGTATGCTATCTCTGCCCTCCTGATATGCCTCACTTCACTGATCTGTAGGATATCTCTGCCCACCCCCCCATATGCCTCACTTCGCTGATCTGTACGCTATCTCTGCCCCCCCCCATATGCCTCAATTCACTGATCTGTAGGCTATCTCTGCCCCCCCACTGATCTGTAGGCTATCTCTGCCCCCCCCATATGCCTCACTTCACTGATGTGTAGGCTATCTCTGCCCCCCCCCCATTTGCCTCACTTCAGTGATCTGTAGGCTATCTCTGACCCCGCCCCCATATGCCTCAATTCACTGATCTGTAGGCTATCTCTGCCCCCCCATATGCCTCACTTCCCTGATCTCTAGGCTCTCTCAGCCCCCGCCCACCCCCCATATGCCTCACTTCACTGATCTGTAGGCTATCTCTGCCCCCCCATATGCCAAACTTCACTGATCTCTAGGCTATCTCTGCCCCCCACATATGCCTCACTTCACTGATCTCTAGGCTATCTCTGCACCCCCCCCCCCATATGCCTCACTTCACTGATCTCTAGGCTATCTCTGCCCCCCCATATGACTCATTTCCCTGATCTGTAGGCTATCTCTTCCCCCCCCCCCATATGACTCACTTCACTGATCTTTAGGCTATCTCTGCTACCCCCCATATGCCTCACTTCACTGATCTGTAGGCTATCTCTGCCCCCCCACCCATATGCCTCACTTCACTGATCTGTAGGCTATCTCTGCTACCCCCCATATGCCTCACTTCACTAATCTGTAGGCTATCTCTGCCCCCCCCCCTCATATGCCTCACTTCACTGATCTCTAGGCTATCTCTGCACCACCCCAAATGCCTCACTTCACTGATCTCTAGGCTATCTCTGCACCCCCCCCCCCAATATGCCTCACTTCACTGATCTCTAGGCTATCTCTGCCACCCCCCCATATGCCTCACTTCACTGATCTCTAGGCTATCTCTGCACCCCCCCCCCATATGCCTCACTTCACTGATCTCTAGGCTATCTCTGCCCCCCCCATATTCCTCATTTCCATGAACTGTAGGCTATCTCTGCCCCCCCATATGCCTCACTTCACTGATCTCTAGTCTATCTCTGCACCCCCCATATGCCTCACTTCACTGATCTCTAGGCTATCTCTGCACCCCCCCCCATATGCCTCACTTCACTGATCTGTAGGCTATCCCAGTCCCCCCCATATGCCTCACTTCACTGATCTCTAGGCTATCTCTGCCCCCCCCCCATATGCCTCACTTCACTGATCTCTAGGCTATCTCTGCCCCCCCCCCCATATGCCTCACTTCCCTGATCTGTAGGCGATCTCTGCCCCCCCCATATGCCTCACTTCACTGATCTCTAGGCTATCTCAGCCCCCCCCCACCCCATATGCCTCACTTCACTGATCTGTAGGCTATCTCTGCCCCCCCCCATATGCCTCACTTCATTGATCTATAGGCTATCTCTGCCCCCCCCATATGCCTCACTTCACTGATTTGTAGGCTATCTCTGCTCCCCCCCCCCCCCCCCCATATGCCTCACTTCACTGATCTCTAGGCTATCTCTGCATCCCCCCATATGCCTCACTTCCCTGATCTCTAGGCTCCCTCAGCCCCCCCCCACCCCCCCATATGCCTCACTTCACTGATCTCTAGGCTATCTCTGCCCCCCATCCCCCACTTCACTGATCTCCATGCTATCTCGCCCCCCCCATATGCCTCACTTCCCTGACCTGTAGGCTATCTCTGCCCCCCACATATGCCTCACTTCACTGATCTGTAGGCTATCTCTGCCCCCCCCCCCCCCATATGCCTCACTTCACTGATCTGTAGGCTATCTCTGCCCCCCCCCCCATATGCCTCACTTCACTGATCTGTAGGCTATCTCTGCCCCCCCCCATATGCCTCACTTCACTGATCTCTAGGCTATCTCTACACCTCCCCCCATATGCCTCACTTCACTGATCTCTAGGCTCTCTCTGCACCCCCCCCCCATATGCCTCACTTCCCTGATCTCTAGGCTCTGCCCCTCCCCCATATGCCTCACTTCCCTGATATGTAGGCTATCTCTGCCACCCCTCCCCCCCATTTGCCTCACTTCACTGATCTCTAGGCTATCTCTGCCCACCCCCCATATGCCTCACTTCCCTGATCTGTAGGCTATTTCTGCCCCCCCATATGCCTCACTTCACTGATCTCTAGGCTATCTCTGAACCCCCCCCCCCATATGCCTCACTTCACTGATCTCTAGGCTATCTCTGCCCCCCCCATATGCCTCACTTCACTGATCTCTAGGCTATCTCTGCTCCCCCCCATATGCCTCACTTCCGCGACCTCTAGGCTATCTCTGCCCCCCGATATGTCTCACTTCCCTGATCTCTAGGCTCTCTCAGCCCCCTGCCCACCCCCATATGCCTCACTTCACTGATCTGTAGGCTATCTCTGCCCCCCCCCCCCATATGCCTCACTTCACTGATCTCTAGGCTATCTCTACACCTCCCCCCATATGCCTCACTTCACTGATCTCTAGGCTCTCTCTGCACCCCCCACCCCCATATGCCTCACTTCCCTGATCTCTAGGCTCTGCCCCTCCCCCATATGCCTCACTTCCCTGATATGTAGGCTATCTCTGCCACCCCTCCCCCCATTTGCCTCACTTCACTGATCTCTAGGCTATCTCTGCCCACCCCCCATATGCCTCACTTCCCTGATCTGTAGGCTATTTCTGCCCCCCCATATGCCTCACTTCACTGATCTCTAGGCTATCTCTGAACCCCCCCCCCCCCATATGCCTCACTTCACTGATCTCTAGGCTATCTCTGCTCCCCCCCATATGCCTCACTTCCGCGACCTCTAGGCTATCTCTGCCCCCCCATATGCCTCACTTCCCTGATCTCTAGGCTCTCTCAGCCCCCGCCCACCCCCCATATGCCTCACTTCACTGATCTGTAGGCTATCTCTGCCCCCCCATATGCCAAACTTCACTGATCTCTAGGCTATCTCTGCCCCCCACATATGCCTTACTTCACTGATCTCTAGGCTATCTCTGCCCCCCCCCCATATGCCTTACTTCCCTGATCTCTAGGCTCTCTCAGCCCCCACCCCCCCCCCCCATGCCTCACTTCACTGATCTCTAGGCTCTCTCAGCCCCCATCCCTCACTTAACTAATCTGTAGGCTGTCTCTGCTGGCTGCATGTGTTGCTCCCCTGCGGTTTCAGTCAGAGAGAAGCAGGGGTAGATGCAGCTTCCTGTCCCTGTCTCTCTCCATACACAGCGCCACCTACTTGCCGGCACCGGTATTGCACTGTATTTTCAATTTCACACGAAAATCAGCAGAACAAGCTGAAAAATGCTGGGGGGGGGGGGGGGCAAGTGCCTGTGGACGCCCATGGGAGTAGTGCCTATCCATAAAAGTGGTGACACTTCTTTGGTTTCTAACTATCGTCCAATATCATTGCTCCCAGTATTGTCAAAATTCTTAGAAAAATGCGTCCATGCGCAACTATGTGAGTAACACCAACAATCAAACTATCTGGCCCCTGATCAATCGGGTTTTCGCCCGAATCACTCCACTTCAACTGCCCTCTTAAAAGTTTGCAATGACATCCAAACTGGCATGGAACAAGGAGACCTAACTGGAGCTATTTTCCTTGATTTTGCAAAGGCCTTTGACACAGTAGACCACGACATTCTACTGCACAAACTCAAAAACTCAGGTATTGGTGATTGTCCGCTAACCTGATTTCAATCAAATGTATCGGATCGCTCACAATATGTGTCCATTTCTGACAGCAACTCCCTCCCTCTCCCAATCACGTGTGGTGTTCCCCAAGGTTCCATTCTCGGCCCCCTACTATTCACATTATTTATAAATGATCTGCCTAATGTCTGCAAATCCTCAAATGTACACATGTACGCAGACGACACAGTAATAATCTATGCAAGCAAATCCAATCTAGAGCAGCTTGAGGCTGTGCTCCAAGACCAGTTCACAGAGGTGGAAAAGTGGATCGCATAAAACAAACTCTTCCTAAACACTGAAAAAACTGTCACAATGATCTTTGGAACAGTACCTAAATTACACAAATTACACAATTCCCATCTATCCATCAAAACAAATTCCAATGGTACACTGACTACAGTCCACTCTTTCAAATACTTGGGTATGATGTTAGACCCCAATCTATCTTCTGTCCTCCACATAGAAAAACTTTATCCAAAACTAGGTGCCCTGTACAGAAACAAATCCTGCCTAAGCCCTACAGTAAAGGAAAAGATTGTACAGCAAATGCTGATGCCAATCATTGATTATGGGAATGTATTATATGCACCTGCACCGCAAACCCACCTTAATAAACTCAATACATTGTATAACTCATTCTGCCGATTTGTGCTACAATGTAATTACAGGACTCACCATTGTGACATGCTAAACTAACTAAACTGGCTGTCGCTGGAATCCAGACGCACCCTTCATCTTTCCAGCCTTGTGTTTAAGAGCTTTTCTGGGAAGCTCCCGCCCTACCTGAGCAGAATGCTCCCCCCGGCTGTTCCCACCTCCTATAACCTCCGATCCAATAACAGCACTTTATTTAGTCTACCTCAATACAAAAAGAAAGCGGCCCGATCCTCCTTTTCCTACAGAGCACCCCAATTATGGAACGACCTCCCACACACTTTCCTATCTTCCCCAACCTAAAGTCCTCTATGCATATCTCAAAACAGAATGCACCTGTCATGGTTGATTATATATTTCCTACCTGTTCTATGTTAAATGTTGTATACATTGTGTATTAATATTGTTTTTGTATTTTATTGTACCCTATTGTAACAATGCAATGTTTTGTGGACCCAGGACATACTTGAAAATGGGAGAAATCTCAATGTATCTTTCCTGGTAAAATATTTTATAAATAAATAAATTACCTTTCCATATATCTGGATTTTACGATTCTGTTGTGCAGCTTTCTCTTCACGTAAGACTGTATAGACTGCTGTTGTTTGCCACTACCCTACAAGTGGTACCCTTTTTGTCGTCACAATTTTTAATTTTATACTATATTTTTTATATATATATTATGCTTTCATATATTATGATGATGTTTTCATGATCTTGTACAAGATTTTGTTTTATGTACTAGTCTCTAATGACTTATAGCTTATATTAAACTTTAAGAATTTTTATATTTGGCGCAACCTTGTTTTTTCCCCAAACCTGCTTGGAGACTGATGTAATATTTAACCCTATGATAGAAGAGATTTGATAATGTGAAGTTCCCAAGGAGGTTCCTCATGATATGTAGAAGCAGCAGAAACCATGCCCTCTTCGGCCAAAACTGTAATATTGCAATTACCTCCATGCGCTCTTTCCTGATTTTCCTGAGGACATGCCAAAGTAGGGACATGAGAGAAAACAGATATCCTAGCCGAAACATCCACTTCAAAGTGAGTGCATCTGTCCCTTTTACCAAACGCTGGAATCTCCTGGAGAAGAATTCTAGGATCTGATATTTTTCACTGAGGAAATTAAGTCTATTAAATAATGTTTGCCCAATTTGTGGAATATTATGTTGAAGACTCTGGGATTCAGTCTCCACTCTGTAATGTCTACCTCTACTGTGCTCAGGAAATCTGCTTGCTTGTTTTCTTTTTCTGGGAGTAATGTTGCAAATACATCCAGAGCAAGTTTTTGCACCAGAGACATGATGGGAGAGAGTTCCCTGATTAGAATCATGCTTTTTGTACTTCCCTGCCTTTTTACATAGGATGCAGCAGCATGATTGTCTATCTGCAGACATACCCAATAACACAAGATATTGTAGAAGAGATTGATAACCAGCTTTCATTTCTAGAACGTTTGATATATTACTCCAGCCTTAAGGCCATCTTGCTGTGCAGATGCATTCCATGTATTGATGCTAATTGTCACTTAGTTCATATCATCCAATGGAAACCTACAGTAATTTTTTCCTCAGGATATTATTATTATTATTATCGCCATTTACATAGTGCCAACTGATTCCGTAACACTTATCACCAATTCTAATCTAATTTTAAGTAACCACGAATAACAATACTCTGATTCCATTCTTCTAAAGTCAGGCTGAATAAGTCCAGTAATACTGCATAAGCATAAGTGAGGTGCCCCCACCTTACTATGATGGTGGAGGCAAAGGTTCCTGTTAAACTCATCGTTTTTTGCAGGAACAGAAAGTTTCCTTCTGAAGTGTTCGACCTTTGAAATCATTCTTGCTTTTCTGTCTTTTTAAAGAGAGATTGAGCTGTTTATTGTATTAAAAAATATATTTGATAGGTAGAAATAACTTAACTATTGGCAATATGCTATTGGCAGCTGCTATGAGAACATTGTCTAGATAATGAAAAATACATATCCCCAGTGCTCTTATGTAGACAATTAGAGATATAATGACTTTACTACAAAAAAAAACAAAAACATATTTGTTAGGGATGTGCATGGGCACGAATTGCACATGTCTAATATTTGTGTTCAATACTGTTTCACAAGTACAACAGTGCCCTTCATGTACAGGTGTTATGGGGTTTTGGAAAATTACAGCCCAGGAAAGAAAATTACCCCAATTATGGCATATAATTTGAAAATGTAGACAACCCAGTGTATTCAAAATGGGATACGTCCAGTCTTTTTTAGTAGCCACTTAGTCAGAAACGCTGGCCAAAGTTAGCGTTCATAATAGTTTTTAGCATTTTTCACACAAAAACTGCATTTTCACTATTGACATCATCGTTATGATACATTTTACAGTTTTGAAACACTAATATTTGTATTCAGCAAAGTCTCCTGAGTACAACAGTACCCCCATGTACAGGTTTTAGGCTGCTTTGGAAAGTTACAGAGTTAAATATAGGGATTGCAAATTAAATTCTCTGGACGTTCTGCCTGGGTTGTTAGGCATGTCCCTCAAATTCTAATAATAAAATCACATAATTATGTTAAAAGATTACATAAATATACACATGAAATGTTAATATATATACGTATATAAATTCTACGTGTATACTTATGTAATTATATATATTCATATACATATATTTGCAACAGTTTTTTATTTATTTATATATAGATATATAAAATGTAATTGTATTTATTAAATAATATCAAAATACAGTTAGAATAAAATTACATATGTGTATATAATTTAATGTATTTATAATATTTGTATTTATTTATCATTTTATTTATTATTGTAATTATATGTATATAGATATATAAAATATATATATCTTATATATATATATATATATATATAAAAACTTAATTCTAAATGTATTTTAACATGAATATATGTCACAATATTAATATTATAATACACTAAGATACACATATATATATATATATATATATGCAAAATGTTCAAAGTCTGGCACTCTACCTTTAAATAGAACAACAGAAAAAAGCCTCGGTGCTGCACAGCGTAAATATATATCCAAGAAGAGAAAAGAGCACTCCAGAGGACTTGTTACAAGCAATTTATTCCGTGAAGAAAATCGACGTTTCGACCCGTAGGTCTTTATCAAGATACAAAACAAAGTACAACCGTGTCCTTATATACCCTAAAAGATTAAAGAGTGATCACTTACCCTGAATAAGCTGTGCACCCGAAAGCCATGTGTGCTCACTGAACTGTGATTGCCAAACCCGCAATGGCGATCCCGTCGGTATGTGATGACGTCACCAATAGTGCGACGGAGCGAAACAAGACGTGATCGTGCGTCTAGGTAACCCAGGGAACCAAGTGTGGGCAAAAACTTCCGTGGTATATGTGAAGTGAGAGAATTACGCAAGTTAAAGAAATATGGGAAGAGAATATTCATTAATAAAACCAAGTATTGAGATGGGCGTGTAGTGTATGAATAAACATACTGGTCCTGCAGTTTAATGCACCCAGTGTAGAACAACATACTAAGTATGTGTACTGAACACAGGATAAGAATTGTAGAGGATACTGGTCATACAGGGCAAGTACAAAAAGACAGAGGGCAAGGGATACAGAGAGTGTAAGAGGATGGGGAAAGGCAAGGTATGTGTAACAAAATGTGATAAAACACAAAAACGAAAACGTGATTAAAACAATGTATGCATGAACGGATCTGTGAAAAGAGGTCCTGAGGTGTTATCAGTGTAAATAAAAGTGTGTAAAGCACTGAAAGAGTATAGGAGTGACGTGTGGAGAGTTATACAGCTGGTGGTTGCAAGCTGGGAGCCAAGTGCTGGGTGTGGAATTGAGGTGGTAGTAGTGAGAGGGATAGGAGAAAAGTGGCAAGAAAGGAGAACCCACATAGCGACCAGTTAGATTAATTGCATGCAAAATCTAAGTAAATGCATATGAATATATATAGATGGACCAGGCAGGATCCTACGCTACAGCAGGAGCGTATATCAACGCCCATCATGCTAATAGACGATTTTGTACAGAAGTTAGGCAGATGAATGAACAGGACATAGAAAATAGAAAATAGAAAATAAAAAATGCAGCAACTAGTTACAAGAGGATGCTGAGATTACGAGTAATCGATATCCCAAAAAAATGAACAAAATACAGAAAATATATAAACCATGAAAATAGAGATAAAAATAAAAATAAAAATAAAAACATTTATGAAAATACCATGGATGGCCATAATAGAAGCTTATGAATACCAAGTAGACATAATGATGCCCAAGTTTTTGGAAGCATATCCAAAAATACAAAAAATTCAAAAAATTAGAAAATTCAAAAACTTAAAAAAGTTCTGAAGATTCGGAACTCATTCCAAACAAAGGGGGCTCAGCGAGTGTCCAAAAAAGCATGGAGGGAAATATATTCATTAAGTCCCCTCGGATGTACGGTGTCCAGTGTCTTGGTCCAGTATGCCTCCCGTTGGAGCAGGATCCTAGAACGATCACCCCCCCCTAGACAGAGGGGGGATGTGATCAATGGCTGTAAATTTGAGTGTAGGTAAACGGTGGTTCATCTCCAAGAAGTGCTTGGCCACCGGTTTGTCTGTTTTATTGTCCCTGAATGCAGTCATGATGCCTGAACGGTGTCCCCGCATTCTGTCTCTAAGAGTGAGATCGGTTTTTCCCACGTAGTATAGTCCACAGGGGCAAGATATTAGATAGACTACGTGGGTGGTGAGGCAGGTGATGTGGTGTTTAATGGGATATCGCTTCCCTGAGTGTGGATGAGCAAACGAGGAGCCTGTGAGCATATGGCCACAGGTGGCGCAGTTGGTGCATTTAAAGCAACCTGTTTTGCTGTGGGTTTCTATTTTCTATTTTCTATGTCCTGTTCATTCATCTGCCTAACTTCTGTACAAAATCGTCTATTAGCATGATGGGCGTTGATATACGCTCCTGCTGTAGCGTAGGATCCTGCCTGGTCCATCTATATATATTCATATGCATTTACTTAGATTTTGCATGCAATTAATCTAACTGGTCGCTATGTGGGTTCTCCTTTCTTGCCACTTTTCTCCTATCCCTCTCACTACTACCACCTCAATTCCACACCCAGCACTTGGCTCCCAGCTTGCAACCACCAGCTGTATAACTCTCCACACGTCACTCCTATACTCTTTCAGTGCTTTACACACTTTTATTTACACTGATAACACCTCAGGACCTCTTTTCACAGATCCGTTCATGCATACATTGTTTTAATCACGTTTTCGTTTTTGTGTTTTATCACATTTTGTTACACATACCTTGCCTTTCCCCATCCTCTTACACTCTCTGTATCCCTTGCCCTCTGTCTTTTTGTACTTGCCCTGTATGACCAGTATCCTCTACAATTCTTATCCTGTGTTCAGTACACATACTTAGTATGTTGTTCTACACTGGGTGCATTAAACTGCAGGACCAGTATGTTTATTCATACACTACACGCCCATCTCAATACTTGGTTTTATTAATGAATATTCTCTTCCCATATTTCTTTAACTTGCGTAATTCTCTCACTTCACATATACCACGGAAGTTTTTGCCCACACTTGGTTCCCTGGGTTACCTAGACGCACGATCAGTGGTGTATCCTGGTTTTGTGCTGCCCTAGGCAGGACAAAACTCAGGCGCCCCCCTCCCGCCCGCGCCACCCCCATCCAACCCTTCCCCCCGCCCGCACCACCTCCACCCTTCCCCCGCCCCGCCTTCTAAATACACACACACACATTCACTTACAGATACGCATACACTAGCTAACAGAAACACACACTCGCTAACAGAAACACACACACACTTACAGACACACTCACACTCACTAACAGACACACACTCACTAGCAGATACACACACACACTCACACTCACACTAACAGACACACACACACGCACTAACAGACACACACTAACAGACATACATACATACACACTAACAGACATACATACACAGACACACACACACTAACAGACACACACTAACAGACATACACACACACACACACACACTAACAGACATACACACACACACTAACAGACATACACAGACACACTAACAGCCATACACAGACACACTAACAGACATTCACACACACACACTAACAGTCATACACACACACACTAACAGACATACACACACACACACTAACAGACACACACACAGACATACACAGACACACTAACAGACATTCACACACACACTAACAGACATACACACACTAACAGACAGACACACACACACTAACAGACAGACACACACACACTAACAGACAGACACACCCACACACACTAACAGACAGACACACACACATACACACTAACAGACAGACACACACACACACACACACACACACACACTAACAGACATTCACACACACACACACACACACTAACACACACACACACACACAGACATTCACACACACACACTAACAGACATACACACATACTCACTCACTCACATAATTAACAATTTTTTTAATTTTTTTTAATTTACCCCCCCCAGCCTCCTTACCTTTGGGAATGCTGGGGGGGGGGGGGGCTTTTTCTCCCTGGTGGTCCAGTGGCTGCTGGGCAGTGCTGGCGGGTGGGCGGCCGGCGAGGGAGCACTTCCTCTGAGCTGTCTGCTCAGCTCCCTCGCGCGCCGCACAGTGAGGCTGGGAGGCGGAGCCGGAATATGACATCATATTCCGGCTCCCAGCCTCACTCTGCGGCGCGCGAGGGAGCTGAGCAGACAGCTCAGAGGAAGTGCTCCCTCGCCGGCCGCCCACCCGCCAGCACTGCCCAGCAGACCGCCCGCCCGCCCAGACGGCATGTCAGTTAGCCGCAAGGCTAACAAGGCATTTGCCCTGGGCGTTTGGGGGCGGCTTTTTTTGCCGCCCCCTGGAAAATGCCGCCCAAGGCAAATGCCTTGTTTGCCTCGCGGCTAATACACCCCTGCGCACGATCACGTCTTGTTTCGCTCCGTCGCACTATTGGTGACGTCATCACATACCGACGGGATCGCCATTGCGGGTTTGGCAATCACAGTTCAGTGAGCACACATGGCTTTCGGGTGCACAGCTTATTCAGGGTAAGTGATCACTCTTTAATCTTTTAGGGTATATAAGGACACGGTTGTACTTTGTTTTGTATCTTGATAAAGACCTACGGGTCGAAACGTCGATTTTCTTCACGGAATAAATTGCTTGTAACAAGTCCTCTGGAGTGCTCTTTTCTCTTCTTGTATATATATATATGTGTATATAATTATTTGTATTTGTAATTATTGTTTTTATTTTCCACCATTAAGAGGACTATCAGACAGTTCAGGCAGTCCCCCTGCAGGCAGATCCACAGGCAGCTATGCCTTCCATGTGATCGCTCTTTGAGATCTATTACATGGCCCCGGGGCCCTGTTTTATTGTGGGAGGACTTCATGGGCTGTCAGGCAGTCCTCCCGAAGCAGATCGTCTGGAAGGTAAGTATCCCAGCGGTTCCAGGGCTGAAAGCAGTTATGGCGTTCTATGCCGCTGCAACTGCTTTACCCTTAAGGATACAAGCCATTTTTGCATTTTTTGCTGTTTTTGCATCTCTGTCATTTATTGCACCAACACATATTATATACTGTTTTTTAGAGGGCAAACAGGGCTTTAATTTGATGTCACCTATACATAGATAAATTCTCATTAATTATAAAAAATATGCCAAAATATTGAAAAAACAACAACAAAAAATATTTTTTTTTTCACAGTTTTGGCAATAATAGCGTGTGCATAATATGTCCAGCTTAGAAAAAGTCATTCAAAATAAATTCATTTATGTGTCTTGATTTATAGAGTACATCATATGTATAGGATTTCAGCTTATTTTGAAAGTTACATTTCACAAAATACAAGGACTAAAATTAGATTTCAATGTGCATCAATTTTAGATGTTGGTATGTTTAGTAGCCATCACAGAAAAAAAAAAATTCACACACAAAAGTATATATTTATATAAAGTAGACATCACAGGCTATTTACCTAAGGTTAGTTTGACACTTTTTATGTAGCCATTTCATCGCCAATCTCTGCTAAATATTGGAGTAAAATTGTGTTTTTTCATATACTTTCATATATTTTGGCATATACACATATAATAAGGTTTTTGTAATGTGTATTTTGTAAAGCTGGTATGTGCTATTCCTGCACAGAACCCAATATTGTGCTCAGCTACATCTGATGAGTATAATAATACCCCCATTGTAGGCCTTTGGCACTATTCTGTTAAGCTACAATGCCATATAAGAGACAAGGCTATTTTAGTTTCTATAGCTAGAATTTTCATAGATGGATTTGACGGGCCTATGTCTGATTTTAGGGTATTATAGCAGTGTGACTGTTCAAATAACCCCACAAAGGGCTTTCATTGGATGAAGCAGGCACCCCAGGGTATCTTATATGGTGTATATTGTGCCTTAACTAGTCACCATTTTTCACCAATTTATGTCAATGTTTGTGGTGAAGGGGGGGAATTGCCTTTTTACATAGTATTTCTTACACTTGAAATGTACCACTGTCATAAAAAAAACAAATTATGCTAAGTTACTTCTTCTGAGTAAAACAATATGCCCAATGTATGACCTAGACACTATTTTGTGAAGTTACAGTGCTGTAAAAGAGACGTGACAAGTTCAGGTTTTTAAGTGTGAATTTTCATGGAGGGTTGTGATGCGTTCGTGTCCCACTTTGGAGCACTTAAGCAGGCTACATATTCCAGCTACACCATAAAGGCATACCGTTTCTTAAAGAAGACATCCCAGGGTATTTCAAAAGGCATATTCTGAAGCTTAGTGTGGGATCATTTTTCCGCTAGCTTGTACCAAGTGTAGTGGCATTTTTCCTGCCTTTTTGACACACAAAATGAGTTTGCACAGTATATTTTGCAAACCTTATGTGTGCTACGACTGTATGATACTACATATGTTGCTCAGCTATGTCGTCTGAGTACAGCAATACCCCCGTATGTACCTTTGACATGTATATGTGGACATTGAAGGGGCACATTTGAGACACAGTCATTCCATTTTTTTTCAAACTTTGAATTTTTACGCTGTGCCCATGTCCCATTTTAGAGTATTTTAGCAGGCTATATAATCCAACTATCCCATAAAGGCATACCATTTCTTAAAGAAGACACCCCAGGGTATTTCAAAAGCCATATTTTGAACCTTAGTGTGGGATCATTTTTCCGCTAACTTGTACCAAGTGTAGTGGTAATAAGCATTTTTTTCTGCCTTTTTGACACACAAAGTAAGTTTTTACAGTATATTTTGCAAACCTTATGTGTGCTACGACTGTATGATAGTACATATGTTGCTCAGCTATGTCGTCTGAGTACAGCCATACCCCCTTATGTTCCTTTGCCATGTATATGTTGATGTTGAAGTAGCACATTTAAGACGCATCCATTCCGCTTTTTTCTAACTTTTAAGTTTAACGCTGTGTCCATGTTCCATTTTGGAGTAGTTTAGCTGGTTGGTTATTCAAACTTTTGAAGTAAGCAGCACTAACAGTAAATTCCCCAATTTCCCATAACTCCCACCCATCCCAGCTAGCAAAATATATAATTTTAAAATATTTAAATTAATTAATCAAATAAATTGAACCCCTGAGGGTAAAAAAAAAAAAAAAAAAAAGTTAACTCTAAGGGGTTAAAAAAAAATCAGATCACAGTAAAATGTAGTCCCTGCCAGTTGATCACTGTAGTCAGTGATCAATTTGCAGGGAAGGGGTTATTTTTTAATTTAGAATGGGCAAAGTGGGGGTGGGATTTTAAACTAAGTTTATTTTTTTGTACATAGGGAGAAGATCACTGCTGATACGTCTTCCTGCACTTCACAAAGAACGCGGAAGAGCAGGGAGGCGGATCAGAAGTCCCTGCAGCACATGTGCTTGCTCTGACAGCCTGTCAGAGCGATCACAGCTGCAGGGACAGCGTGGTCGTGTGCCTCGAATACCAAGGCAGACCAGAGGAGCGTTAACCCTGCGGTCTGGGGTTAACTTTAGCGCATGACAGACCCGGTCCATCATCCGGCGTTAAGTGCTTCCCCAGCATGACGGACCGGGTCCGTCATTAAGGGGTTAAATCCCATTATAGGCGAAAGGCATAGAACACCATAATGGCGTTAAGGGGTTAAACGTCTGAACAGACTCTAAAAAAACACTTCTTCAGTCAGAAAATTCCACCTCCTTATTGTTCTTACGGTAAAAAACCCTTTCCTTTGCCTTAGACTAAATCTCCTTTCTTCCAGTCTAAAAGCATTACCTTGTATCCTATGTATAGTTCTGTTTGTTAACAAATTTCCAGGCAATGGTTTGTATTGGCCCCAAATATATTTGTATCATGTTATCATATCCCCTCTGAGGTGCCGTTTTTCTAAACTAAAAGGTCTAAATTTGTTAACCTTTTTTAAAGCTAAAATGTTCCATTCCTTTTATTAATTTTGTATCCCGCTGCTGCACTTTTTCTAGTGCCATAATATCCTTCTTTAGAACAGGTGCCCAAAATTGCACAGCATATTCAAGATGTGGCCTTACTGTGATTTATAGAGGCAAAATTATATTCTCATCCTGAGAATGAATACCCTTTTTTATACATGACAATGCCTTACTGGTCTTAACCACTGCTGATTGGCATTGCACATGGCTGCCTAGTTTGGTATCTATTACAATTCCAAAATCCTTCTCATGTATGGTTATCCCTAATTCACTACCATTTAGGGTGTAAGTTGTTAGTGCATTCTTTACCTCAAAGTGCATAACTTTGCATCTTCCTACATTAAATTCCATCTGCCATGAGTGCCTAATCCCCCAGTATATCTAAATCCTTCTGCAGCAATATTTTGCTCACATTGTATTATGTCATCTGCAAACGCTGAAACGTGACTTTTAAAGCTTATTTCAAGATCATTTAGAAATTTTAAAAAGAAGCAGTTCCATAACAGCACCCTGAGGGTCACCACTTACCAATTTTGTCCAGCATTAATGTTTATTGATCCACAAAGTACTTATCTGAGGCTTTGGATTTAGGAAGTTCTTCTTCCAAGATCTTTCTCTGAATGTGCTAATCTACAGTCTTTACAGCTAAATACCCTGGGATTACATCCAATTCTCCTTCACTAGAGTCTATCTCAATGATTTCACAATTTCTACATATCTTGATCTGAAAATGAAAATTTTCTCTATACAGGTGGTCCTCATTTTGTGACCTACCTGTTTTATTCTTGGGAATAAGAGGGATTCCCTGATCTGTGTAGTTTGTCTATGTTCAGGGACATTTCCCTGAACGCAACAAAGCAGGGAACCCCTCTAATCTATGTTTGGGGAAATTTCCCAGGGCATAGATTAGAGGGAGCCCCTGCTCATGTGCATTCGTCTATGTTCGGGGAAGTTTCCCTGAACATAGACAAACGCACCGGAGCAGGGAATCCCTTAACTCCTCACTTACGGACGGAACCCGGTCGGTAAATGAGGAGTACCTGTACGTGAAGACTTTTCTTAGATTTATTCCCGATATTCATTGCTTCTGAAATGCCTTGGGCTACTTCTCTCCTAATGACATGTTATCTGATAATTTCTAAGATGTAGATGCTGCCATTTTAAAGCAGCACGCACATAAATATTTTCCTTCTACAGCTTTCCCATCATATCCTGGGCATGTAGTTGACTTTCTTAGAAGTATTAGTTTTTTTCCCATACTAAAAGAATAATGAGCATACAGTATAATCTGCATAACAGACAGTTCTAGAATTTCATATGTTGGAAGCAGGAAAAATGGATAATGGATAACTTTAATAAGGGCCAAACAGTGATGGCTAGAGAACTAAATCAGAGGACCCCCAAAATGGAGGGGGAGAGAGAGTGTGTTTTATTTGTACCTTATTTAGTAGAAAAACTTTGATTAACAAAAAATTGACACAAATTTCAGTAAACCATAAAAGTCAACATTTTATTTTTTTCAAGTTTTCTGTATCACAAGCCCAATGTACAGTTTACATGATGAAGTTAGGAAAAAGAAAAACAATACACAAACACAAAAATACAATTGAGGATTAAACAATGTGAATATGGTTATTTTGGAAATAATTTACAATTTAAGCTGCTTTTATGATTTATTAACTGGTACTTTCTAACATATGACAATTACATACAGTTGTAATGTTATGGTGCCAATAGACAGCAAGTGCGGTCCCTTGATTCTGGGTCAACAGTTTTCAACCACTTTGACCAAATGCAGCTCTCGGTTCCTGGCATACTTACACTAACGTTCCACATCAGCTTTAGCAATAACATCTTTCATATTTGGACCAAACTTGTCTAAAATATATTAAGGGGACATTACAGTCCTCAAAACAACTTTAGCTTAAAGGGAACCTGTAGCGCATTATACAATGCTTTCCAATAGGGTTTTGGATGAAGCAGTTGTGTATAGATTATGAAGTCTCACTGCCATTTAGGAGTTGGCACCATAACAACTTCACCTAAATGAAGTTGTTTTGGTGTCTGGAGTGTCACTTTAATGTACTCTCATGCACAGGCAAGAATACAAACCAGGCCTGTGTGATCTTACAACCATGGGTCACATCCATAGAGCATCCCATATGCGAACATTGTAAGCAGCAATCACAGAGACCGAGTGTATATCCTGTATTGGAGAGAGAGGGCAGCTGATGTGACACCGTGTTAAACCAGCAGTCACAGGACACATATAACTAATGTTCTAACAAAGTGAAAGCCATTTTTCATGCAGTTTATATCTTTATAAAAAGCTCCGGAGTGCCAGCTCCGTGTGATCTCCCGCGATCACACTCCGGCGGCCATGCAGGCTGTCCCAGTCTCGCAGCACGCTCTGCCAGGAGTCAAGATGTCCGCCGCGGGCTGCTCGCTCCCCTGTGGGCGCAGTGACCCCGCACACCTACCGTCTCCCCGGCCGTATGCTCACGGTGAGCGCGCTCTGACCCTCACACAGCGCTGCCCGGGGCGCACCAGGAATTATAACTGTACTCGGGATCAAGTTGGGCCTCTGCTGACGTCACTATACCCCCCTCCCCGATTCGCTCCCTCCGCCGCGGACGCGTCTTCTTCCTTTTCCTCCCTCCAATCCCCTGCTGCTGCTTCCGCCGCCACTACGGGAAATAGAGGAAGAGGCGACATTAACCCGAAAGAAAAAATAATCCGAGCCCAATGCCGCGGGGCCGCGTTCTTAAATCCCAGGTTGGGGATGCGCCACAAAGAGGTGAAAACAGATCTCTGGGTGCTGTGTGAACGGTGATGTGGGCGAGGCGGGTGCTGGGAGGGTTGTACGGCAGCGCAGGTTTGTATGTGAAAGCTCATATAGTCCCCGGATGTGGTGGAGAGGCCGAGCTGTGAGCCCGCCTCGCCCGGAGACAGGGCGGAATGATACGGGTGGGGGACGTAGCACCCGGACTCGAGGCTGCGGCAAAGGCAGTTGAGGAGTTTGCAGAGTGTGTGGGACGGAGAGGAAGCGCGCGGCGCACTCCAGCTCCGTCCATCACACACACTGCACACACTGCATACACTGCACGTCCATTACACACACTGTATACACTGCACGTTCATCACACACACACTGTATACACTGCCCGTCCATCACACACACTGTATACACTGCACGTTCATCACACACACTGTATACACTGCCCGTCCATCACACACACTGCATACACTGCATGTCCACACACACTGTATACACTGCACGTCCATTACACACACTGTATACACTGCACGTCCATTACACACACTATACACTGCACGTCCATTACACACACTGTATACACTGCACGTCCATTACACACACTGTATACACTGCACGTTCATCACACACACTGTATACACTGCCCGTCCATCACACACTGTATTCACTGCACGTTCATCACACACACTGTATACACTGCACGTTCATCACACACACTGTATACACTGCACGTCCATCACACACACTGTATACACTGCCCGTCCATCACACACACTGTATACACTGCCCGTCCATCACACACACTGCATACACTGCATGTCCACACACACTGTATACACTGCCCGTCCATCACACACACACAGTGTATACAGTATACACTGCCCGTCTTTTACACACACTGTATACACTGCCCGTCCATCACACACACACTGTATACACTGCCCGTCCATCACACACACTGTATATACTGCCCGTCCATCACACACACTGTATACACTGCCTGTCCATTACACACACTGTATACACTGCCCATCCGTTACACACACTGTATACACTGCCCGTCCGTTACACACACTGTATACACTGCCCGTCCTTTACACACACTGTATACACTGCCCGTCCTTTACACACACTGTATACACTGCCCGTCCTTTACACACACTGTATACACTGCCCGTCCTTTACACACACTGTGTACATTGCCCGTCCTTTACACACACTGTGTACACTGCCCGTCCTTTACACACACGGTATACACTGCCCATCCGTTACACACACTGTATACACTGCACGTCCATCACACACACACTGTATACACTGCACGTCCATCACACACACTGCATACACTGCACGTCCATCACACACTGTATACACTGCCCGTCCATCACACACACAGTGTATACAGTATACACTGCCCGTCCTTTAGACACACTGTATACACTGCCCGTCCTTTAGACACACTGTATACACTGCCCGTCCATCACACACACTGTATACACTGCCCGTCCATCACACACACTGTATACACTGCCCATCCATCACACACACTGTATACACTGCCCGTCCATCACACACACTGTATACACTGCCCGTCCATTACACACACTGTATACACTGCCCATCCGTTACACACACCGTATACACTGCCCATCCGTTACACACACTGTATACACTGCCCATCCGTTACACACACTGTGTACACTGCCCGTCCTTTACACACACTGTATACACTGCCCGTCCTTTACACACACTGTATACACTGCCCGTCCTTTACACACACTGTATACACTGCCCGTCCTTTACACACACTGTATACACTGCCCGTCCTTTACACACACTGTATACACTGCCCGTCCTTTACACACACTGTATACATTGCCCGTCCTTTACACACACTGTGTACACTGCCCGTCCTTTACACACACGGTATACACTGCCCATCCGTTACACACACTGTATACACTGCACGTCCATCACACACACACTGTATACACTGCACGTCCATCACACACACTGCATACACTGCACGTCCATCACACACTGTATACACTGCCCGTCCATCACACACACAGTGTATACAGTATACACTGCCCGTCCTTTAGACACACTGTATACACTGCCCGTCCTTTAGACACACTGTATACACTGCCCGTCCATCACACACACTGTATACACTGCCCGTCCATCACACACACTGTATACACTGCCCATCCATCACACACACTGTATACACTGCCCGTCCATCACACACACTGTATACACTGCCCGTCCATCACACACACTGTATACACTGCCCGTCCATTACACACACTGTATACACTGCCCATCCATTACACACACCGTATACACTGCCCATCCATTACACACACTGTATACACTGCCCATCCGTTACACACACTGTATACACTGCCCATCCGTTACACACACTGTGTACACTGCCCGTCCTTTACACACACTGTGTACACTGCCCGTCCTTTACACACACTGTGTACACTGCCCGTCCTTTACACACACTGTGTACACTGCCCGTCCTTTACACACACTGTGTACACTGCCCGTCCTTTACACACACTGTATACACTGCCTGTCCGTTGCACACACTGTATACACTGCCCGTCCATTACACCCATACACTGCCCAGGGCTGTTGCCATGTTACAGCGGGCTTCCTGCTTATCACACGGCCACAATGATGATATTTGCTTCGGCAAGGTCACACGGTGTTCGTTTTAACAACACGATCACCCAGAACCCTTTGCGTGTCTGGTTCTTGAGCATTGCTCTCATACAGCAGCACTCTCCTCTTTAAACATCTCTTATGGATCCCTCATTAAATGCGCTCCTTACACCATCGTACATTTTATACTATATCTTATGGATCCCTCATTAAATGTGCTCCTTACACCATTTTACCTTTAATCCATATCTACATATAACACACACGTATATTGTGGTTAATGATCCATCCATAGCGAATGCAACTTGATATTTACAAACAAGTATAGAAATTAACATCACTGGCTGCAATTGAATATACATAATACTTCTGAAAATAATTAAATAAGATACACATTTTGTATAATTAAAGCAGCACTGTCAGGGCCGCATCAGTTTTTTTTTTTTTTTTTTTAACCCCTCTTCCGTCTGCAATACATTTTATTGTGCCCCTAGTCACCCCCAAATGCCCCCTATTTTACCTTTTTTAATAACTTCATTTTATGCCCGGACCTAGGTCATAGTTGCCGCCATCTTTGTATGGGCAGATGAAGGCCCTGTGGGATACATTATCAGCCCACACTAGATAGCGCTATGAAATTCCCACGCATGCCCATTTAACCACTTGGGCATTCGCTATTGTCCAAAATTCGGATGGGAATTTTTGTCTATTCATTCGTCAGAAATACAAATTAATTAAAAGGAATTTCAAATGAATGAACGAAGACCTCTTTGTTTGTTCATTTCGTTTATTACAAGGAGGGAGCTACCGGCTTGTGGCTCCCTCCTTGTAATATGTGAAATTAGAAGCGGCAGGGAGCAGTGCTCCCTGCCACTTCCTCACTCCCTCCATGTCCCCCCTGTCATTCTATGAGGGTCCATATGACTCCCATATTAACATAAGGGAGATTAAAATCTCCCGAAGGCCTAGCCTAGCTATCCCGTGAGTAGGGGCATGTCTACTAAACAGTGTTTACTGTGTATCACTGTTCTAAAAAAAAAAAAGCCCCCCACCTCATGAATCAATTAATTGGGGACCTAGTAGAGGTCCCCCAAGGTGGGACCAATAGAAAAATAATTAACAGGGGAGGACATAGGTCTCTCCCTTCTTTTGTTACTTAGGGCCCCCACCTGCTGCTCATGGGTGGGGGCCAGAGGGGGGGAGACAATAGGTTCCCCTCCTTTTGTAAATTTTGGCCCCCACCCGCCACACATGGGTGGGGGCTGAGGGGAAGTCAATAAGTCACCCCCCACTTTTGTTACTTTTGGCCCTCACCCGCCACTCATGGGTGGGGGCCGGAGCGGGGGGGAGACAATAAGTCACCCCCCTTTTGTTACTTAGGTCCCCCAACCGCCGCTCATGGGTGGGTGTCGGAGGGGGACATTAGGTCCATCATTTAGTTTAATAGCCCCCACTCGCGTGTCACGGGTGGGGCTTCGGGTGCTGGGGGCACACTATGTACTCCCCCCGTTAATTATTTTAGTAGGAGTGGGGGTCTTTTTTTTTTCTTCTTTACAACTGTTTAGTAGACATGTCCCTACTCATGGCATAGCGAGTAGGGCAGAAGGGAGATTAAAAACTCCCCTTATTCACTAGTACTAAGTCATTTTTACTTAGTATTAGTAAAGTTGAATGAAAGACCAAAATTGGTCTTTCAGCCTTTTGGTAGATAGCTCCCTAATACCGTGGGATTTAGGGAGCTATTTACTAAGCGACTGCAAGATGCAGCCGCGGCACGAATAGGATCAGCATTTCATTCGATTTGGTAGTTTCGCCCACGTCCTGTCCAAATGAAATACTGAAAGCAGGCATTGTAAGATCACGGAAGAAAGGGTGAGTATTGTGGGAAAATACAGGAAGTGGGTCAAAGCTGGTCAAGCGTAGGAAAAATACAAGACAAAGTAGTCCCTACTTTGTCTTATGTTTTAAAGAAAATTAGATAAGATAGGAAGGAAGAACAGATCCTGAGAGAGGAAGAGAAAAGGAAGCGATTGGGGAAAGGTAAGTTTGGCATGACAGTGCTGCATTAAAATGTCACCGTATGCGCCTGCATATACAGTAAATTGTAATATAATTATATACTAGTGGCCAAAATTGTGAACATTTTCCGGAAAATTTGTAGGTTTCCTGGCTCGTAATATCATTTTTAGAATATTATTATAATAACATCAGACTTCTCTGACTCTTCAATACAGTCCCCCCACCCCCTTTTTAAATTCTTTCACTCCTCCCCTATCATCCTCCCATCTTCTCTTCACCCTCCTTCCCTTATTTATACTTATCCCCTTCCATCCCTACCTGCTCCTTAAGAGCACATGGCTTGAGATACGCTCCTTCTAGGCCATTATGCCCACAGGTGCTGAGACAGTCTGCATATTTTCCCACATACATCCTCTTCCAGTCTCCTTGTGTTGTAAGTAAAAAATAAAATGCAAAAGGCACAATGTACACCATATAAAATTGATGTTGCTCCGCGACTTGAGATTTACGTTCGCCTGATACACCTATTTTTGATACTGTACACGTCCCCAATGTCTTGTATCCTTTTAAAACAATTAAATATTGTAAAATAAAACAAAAATTCCCATATAGTGATCAGCTACATCTTCTGAGTACAATACCCCCGATTAAAAACCTTTGTCACTATTCTGTGAAGCTACAGTGCCATACATGAGACCTTACCAGTTTTTACAATTGGAATTATGATTGATTTAGTGGGCCTTTGTCACAATTTGGGGCATTATAGCAGTTTGACTGTTCAAATTACACAAAGGCCTACCTTATATATCTTAGGTATCTTATATGGTGTACATTGTGTCTTACCACTGCACTGTTCAGCCAGTATATTTATATGGCCTCGACACTGAGCGGGACACAGGGGAATGCCAGCAGGATATTCCAGGCACCATAGCCAGTAAAAAAGGTTATAGTGAATATTATGCTTGTATCAACCATTTAAGGCTGGTAAAAAAAATCATCCTGGGAGTTGTAGTTCTAAAACAGCTGAGGAAGATCTACTTTAAGAATACTAGTTTGTTGTACGATATATATATATATATCTCCAACACAAAAAATTAGAGAACTCCCAGGGTTCGCAACAAACATCAAAGCGTGTTTTCAAATCATTTCAACGTTTCGACACATAGGTCTTTAAATTTATACCTGGACATTGCGCCCCCCAGGCCTGTGCACCCTAGGCGACTACTTAACTCGCCCAGCGGTTGCGCCAGTCCTTTGTGTCTGGGCATGTATGTATATGTGTGTGTGTTTGTGTACGTAAAATTATTTATTCCCCACCCCCTCCATAATATACAAATCCAGTTTACTGGGTTCATCTTCTCTTTTGTATATTTTATTTTTCTAATCTATGTCACTTCTTGATGATAAATTATCAAAAATCAGGAAGCTTTTCAGCAAGTGTACTGCATTTCTGATTTATGGTAGCACTTCTGACATCAGAGAGGCACGGATGTTTTTAAAAATTACAAAGTACTAAAAGTTGTGCAGTCACCATTGAAACAAGTGGGAAAAAGCAGCTGAGTTCCATTGGTGATCCCTTCCCTTTTACATCTTTGCACCACTTTTTAGTGCGTACTAAAAAAAATCTCCCCCAATTGTGTCTCTTTAGGATTCTCATTCACAGTTCTGGCTGTGCCTGCACTGAATGGATGATATTAAGTGTAACATGAAAAAATGTTAATAAAGTTATTAATAATTTTTCTTCAGTGCTATAATTTTGAGAGAAGTGTTGTTTCCCCTTTAATTTGTGAGTATTTTTAATATTATGTTAAAGGGACACTATAGTCACCAAAACATCTTTAGCTTAATGGAGCAGTTTGGTGTATAGATCATGTCGCTGTAGTCTTATTGTTCAATTCACTGCCATTTAGGAGTTAAATCACTTTGTTTATACAGCCCTAGTTACACATCCCTGCATGTGACTTACACAGCCTTCCTAAACACTTCCTGTAAAGAATCATCTAATGTTTACACTTCCTTTATTGCAAATTCTGTTTAGTTAATAATTTATTATCTCCTGCACTGTTAATAGCTAGACCTTGCGATTAAAGTTCAATTTGCAAAATAGGAGCTACAAACTTTGAAAGTAAGTTACATCTAATTGAAAATCAAATTTTTTTTCTAATGCTAGCTGTGTCAGTCACAGCCAGGGAAGGTTTGGCTAGGGATGCATAAACAGAAATAAGTGATTTAACTTGTAAATGGCAGTGAGACTTCAAAGACATGATGTCAATTGCTAAATCGCTTAAATATACCTTTAAATGAAAACTGAGCATCACATGCATGAAAAATGCATTAACAAAAAAAAATGATAGGTGATTTTCCATGTTTATTGGTATATATTTGTATATTTATCTACTATTTTTACATAATTAAGTAATTTTATTAATTATAATTCAAGGGACCTGACTGACAACCCAGGCAGAAAGTCCAGCTAATTTAATTTACAAGCCCTATATTTAAACCTGTAACTTTCCAAAACCCCATAAAACCTGTACATAAGGGGTACTGTTGTACTCGTACGGCTTTGTTGAACACAAATATAAGTGTTTTAGAACACAAACACCTGTAATGATGATGATTTCATCAGTGAAAGCGCCGTTTTTGTGTGAAAAATGGAAAAAAAAATATGAAGGCTAACTTTGGCCAGGGTTTGTGACTAAGTGGCTACTACAAAAGACCGCACTTACCCCATACTGAATACCCTGGGTTGTCTACTTTTCAGAATGGTATGCCATGATGAGGGTAATTCTAATTTCTGTGCTGCCATATAGTCTCAAAGGCAGCATAGGCCACCTAACCAATCTGGCAAACAGAAATGCGAAAATACAAAAATGAGTGTTTTGGAGCAGTAAAACTTATAATATTGATATCATCAGTGAAAGGGCATTTTCTTTTGTAAAAAATGGAAAAACAAATATGAATGATAATTTTGGTCAGGGTTTGTGACAAAGTGACTTTTAAAAAAGACTGGGCATACCCCTTTTTTAATACGTTGGGTTGTCTATTTTTGCAAAAGGTATGCCATGATGGGGGTATTTCTCATTCCTGGGCTTCCATAAAGTCTCAAAGGCACTGTAACCAATTTGGCAAATTTTTAATGTGTAAAAAATGAAATGAGCAAGCACTGTTAAAAATGCAAAAAACAAAAATGAACACTAACTTTGGTTATGGTTTGTACTAAATGGTTACTAAAAAGACTATACATACCCTGGGTTGTCTGCTTTTGGAAATGGTATGCCATGATGGGTTTAATTTATATTTCTGGGCTGCCATATGGTTTCAAAGGCAGCATCTGGCAAATTTTAATGTGTAAAAATGAAAAAGGTTAAAAGCACTATATTTGACCCTGTAACTTTCCAATACCCCATATAACTTGTACATGGGGGCTACTGTTGTACTTGTAAGACATCGCTGAACACAAATATGTGTATTTTATTGCAGCAAAAACAGTATTATTGGATTTACCGTTAAAATGCCAAGCAGAACTTAAAAAATAACAAAATATATTTTTATTTTCAAAGTCCTTCCAATTTTATTCATATTAAATTGTTTCAAATATAAATATTTGAAATGAAATGAAAGACCAGTTACTCCTGAACAAAATGGGCACACATAATATGTAAGAGTTGAATTACGGTTGAACAGACATATAGCGTCCAGGTTTTGTTTACATTTGTTTTGATCAGAATGTGTAGACATAAGGGGTCTTCAACTTTTATTTTTGTTCACATTTATTTGTTTGATAGTTAATTTCTGTTTTATATCCTTATTGGATAATTATAAAGCCCTGCAGAATATGTTGACACTATTGAAATGAGAAGTTTCTGTATCTCTTTTTATTTATCATACCTGGCAGGTAATTCTACATGATTCCAGGAGATGGCACTAATGTTACATTATCTGTTGTAATTCATTGGATCCTTTTGTAACATTGAAACATAGAAATGTCAGTTGCTACAACTCTGACAGATTTTTCTAGTTTACCTATAGAAACATAGAATGTGATGGCAGATAAGAACCATTCGGCCCATCTAGTCTGCCCAATTTTTAAATACTTTCATAAGTCCCTGGCCTTATCTTATAGTTAGGATAGCCTATCCCACGCATGCTTAAACTCCTTTACTGTGTTAACCTCTACCACTTCAGCTGGAAGGCTATTCCATGCATCCACTACCCTCTCAGTAAAGTAATACTTCCGGATATTATTTTTAAACCTTTGTCCCTCTAAATTAAGACTGTCCTCTTGTTGTGGTAGTTTTTCTTCTTTTAAATATAGTCTCCTCCTTTATTGTGTTGATTCCCTTTATGTATGTAAATGTTTCTATCATATCCCCCCGTCTCGTCTTTCCTCCAAGCTATACATGTTAAGATCTAATGCTTCCTTTTTCTGCAAGAAAGATGTTTGCCTTTCCGTTTGCAAAATAACTAAAAATCTACAAAATTGATGACTTGTTGATAATGACACCAGAGCAAATGTGTTATATTCCCAATACTAACCAAAGAATGCCATATTTACTCCAATATTCTTAAAGTGATTCTTTAAGCACCACTGCAACAAAATAAAATAAAAAAAAGTTAGAGAGAGAGAGAGTGCCATGCTGGAGTGACTAATGGGTGGTAACTATATAACAAACAGTACAAACCAAAAAAATAAGAATATATGAAAGAACAGCCATCATAAATATGAAACAGAACTTTTAATTGTACATATTAAAATATCCAATAATGAACATAAGAATTTAAAATAAATTGCTTCATCCAATTTAACATCCATTTTAAAACATGAATGGACGATATGAGACGTGAATACAGGCTTTAATCATGCTCCCACCTGACTGAACAGTTGTTTTTTCTGACAAAAGATGTGCCAAGTACAACAAATTATATTTGGCATTTCATTTTACTTTGATTTAGTATAGATTTTTTTTTTCTCTTTATCTTTCTGACAATGTACAGTAATTATTTCTTAGCTGGATAGTATTGTCAATATTCCCTAGTTCTTGTTTTTATTTCTTTCTGTTATTCATACATTATTGACTTTGTCAAATTATACAGTTTATTATATATTTATTGTTATTATAATGTATGATGTATCTATATTAAATAAGCAATATTTGATAATAATCTAAAATGAACCACTATTAGATAATTGCAAAAGATATCTATCAGAAAAAACTGCATATGTTGTTAATAACTAGATATCAGAGAATGTATCTGTAGATAAGACTGTATAAACCGTAAAAGGCATAGTGGTGAAATATGGGCAAAGAACTCCTATATAATAGTATATAAAAGTATTAATAGACCATCACTTATATAGTCCTAAGGTAGAAAACTACAGGCGAATCTAGATACAAGAGTAACATATAAATCCAAAGGAAACAAAGTAATTAAATATAAATACATATGTGTTTGTTTGCTGTCCTTAAGGAAAATAGGGATGTATCTACTAAACAATTATCAATAAGGGTTACTTAAAACCATAAAGCAAAGTATATATAATCTTGTGGCTGTATCCAGATGGGTAATAGGAAAAAAGCCCTAATGCTGTGCCTTGGAGGGCACTCCTCTCTCAGCAAAAATCCAACCAGCCTAAACCGTAGGTACAGGTAATATACACATTTGAAAAAATATATCAGCTGATAGGTTTTATATTCAAACTAGGGATCGACCGATATTGATTTTTATTAATGCAGTGTGTTTGTGTAGTGTGCATTATATACACACACTACACAAACACACACACTGCATTCACTATACACACACACTGCATTATATACACACACTGCATTATATAAACCCACTGCATTCACTATACACACACTACACAAACACACTGCATTATATACACACACTGCATTCATTATATACACACACTGCATTATATAAACTCACTGCATTCACTATACACACACTGCATTATATAAACACACTACACAAACACACTGCATTATATACACAGTGTGTTTATGTAGTGTGTTTATATAATGCAGTGTGTGTGTTTGTGTAGTGTGTTTATATAATGCAGTGTGTATGTTTGTGTAGTGTGTGTACATAATTCAGTGTGTGTGTTTCTGTAGGTATGTAATTTGGGGGGAGGGGCATTTTTTTATTATTTTTTATATTGTTATTTTTTTTTTTTAGTCCCCCCTCCCTGCTTGTTACCTGGCCAGGGTGAGGGATATGGCATTCCCTGGTGGTCCAGTGGCATGGACTGTGCAGTGGGGGCCCGCAGCAAGCGCTTACTTACCTTCCCAGCAGCTCCCTTCAGCTACCCGGGGGAAATCTCACGGCCAGGAAATTTCTTTAATTTCCTTAAATGTAACTTCGCTACAGTGGCCTTTTATTGTGGCCAGCCTAAGGCACACGTGTGCAATAATCATGCTGTCTAATCAGCATCTTGATATGCCACACCTGTGAGGTGGATCGATTATCTCGGCAAAGGAGAAGTGCTCACTAACACAGATTTGTGAACAATATTTGAGAGAAATATGCCTTTTGTGTACATAGAAAAAATCTTAGATCTTTGAGTTCAGCTCATGAAAAATGGGGGCAAAAACAAAAACATTGCTTTTATAATTTTGTTCAGTGTATATCCGTTACTGTGCAAAATTCTTACTGTCTATATAAATATACTGTATAATGTAATTTTGTTTTGTATTTTGGTTTTTGTATAAATGTTTCTAAAATAATCTAGTCGTTGTCTTTCTAAAAACTTTGCAGAAGATGTTATCTCATCAAATGCTGAGAATAATAGTTATGTTTGTCATGGGACAACATACAAGTGTGATATCTGCCTGTTAACCTTTCCTAAGGAGACACAGTACCAGAGACACATGCGTGACCATGAAAGAAATGATAAGGTAAGGAAATAATAAAAATAACCATTTTCGGCATACCATTTTTTTTTATTTGATAATTTGGGCCTCAATTTAAGATTTTTGGATGCGTTTTTCAAATATTTTTAGATTTTTGGACAGGGCAGTCTTTAATATTGATTGGACCATATGCAAGCATTTGTTTGAGCTCCTTGTATCCTGCCCTCCCCCCACACACCCTGTCATGCAATCGCCCAACCTAGTGGCGTAACTATTGTAGAAAGGGCCCTGGTGCAAGAAAATCTTTTGTGACACTCCTCTAGTGCAAGAGTGGCAAAAAGGTAGATCCTCATTTGTTGTTCAACTCCAAAAAATGCTATGCCAGCTGGAGGTCTTCCATTTGGCCATCCTTGCAGAATTGCACTTGTGAGCAGTGTTTATATTGTTTGAATTTAACATGTTTTGTATAGAGTCTGTGTGTGCATGTAGGGGTGTATTTGTATGTACTGTTATGATTGGAATGCACTGGTGTACTTGTGTGTAGTGTTTGCGTCAAATGCAGGAGTGTGTGTTTGTATTTAGTGTTGGCATTTAAATGCAGGTGTGCCTTTGTCTGTAGATTTGGTGTTTGTGTATAATTTAAGCATTTAATTACAGGGATCTGTTTGTATTTAAAACACAAAATGGAGAAATAAAGTAAACAGAGTGCAGGTCAGGAGTCCGGATACAAGTCAAGGGCTCATGAGCTGCACCACTGTAACCACCTAATAGGGAGCTCCAATGAGGGGGTAACCCTCCAAAATATGAGGGAAATAGGAGTAGGTGATGTATAGAGTCCCACAATGGGAAACTAACATCAGGAGAGCTTCACTGTATAAGAAATTAGGAACACGGGGGCCCTACCTTTAATCAATCTAAGGATAAAAAGGGATATGCAAACAAAAAGTATAACTTGAGAAAAAGGGGAGATCTACTAAACGGTGCCCAGAGGATCAATTGTCTTGAGTACTAACTAGCAACTAAGTTCCAGTTCCCCTAGTGTCCGACTGACGGGAAGGTAGTGTAAATGAGGTTAGGGAGAGAGAAAAGGCACAGGGTCCCCAGAGAACAAGGGACCAGGTAATCTGGTCTAAACGCAGATGAAAAGCCTTACACAAAAAATAAATAAATCTCTCAATTCACCCTAAGAGTTACCTCGACACCGTGGTCTGACCACTTGTGTCTACCTGAACCAATTCTCCCTACTAAAGTTATAAATAAATAAATGAACACCTAAAAATCAATAACCATAGTGGTAACAAAAATAGAAAAGTGCTACCAAGTGCAGAGATTAAAAAAAGAAAATGCTCGACGTGCGTTTCGGCGTGTTCAAAACGCAGACGTCAGGAGCTCGTGAACATGAGCAGCTTGTTGTTCCATTTAAATACCTGTTGCTGATGAGACATGGCCATCAGCTGTTCAATGTGGGAGGTCCTAAGAGGCGGAGTGTCTAAACTCTATTCTGCAGTCTACCGGGGGCGTGGCATGTCGTCACATATTCTACATCTCAAAAACATAGTGAAGACACACCTCGCCGATGAGGTAGCTCAGCTGGCAAAATCCCCGACCACAAAGCCTACAGGTTCAAATCCCGGCAGGGCCAACCCAACACCCCATCCATTCGAGGTCGACAAAACAAGCTCCATCAATGGGGCAACAATAATATACACTACTAGTCAGCTGCTGACCTGGCCAGCTCTGAGAGCGCACGCCGAAGAACGCCCTGATTCCCACTCAGTCGGACACTAGGGGAACTGGAACTTAGATGCTAGTTAGTACTCCAGACAATTGATCCCCTGTGCACCATTTAGTAGATCTCCCTTTTTTCCCAAGTTATACTTTTTGTTTGCATATCCCTTTTTATCCTTAGATTGTATTTCTTATACAGTGGAGCTCTCCTGATGTTAGTTTCCCCTGTGGGACTCTATAAATCACCTACTCCTATTTCCTGTTTGTATTTAATGCTTGCATTTGAATGCAGTGGTGTTTGGTAGAGATGTCGCAGACATAAAATTTTCGCGAATTTCCGCAAATGTTCGTGAACGGGCGAACCGCCATAGACTTCAATGGGCAGGCGAATTTTAAAACCCACAGGGACTCTTTCTGGCCACAATAGTGATGGAAAAGTTGTTTCAAGGGGACTAACACCTGGACTGTGGCATGCCGGAGGGGGATCCATGGCAAAACTCCCATGGAAAATTTACATAGTTGATGCAGAGTCTGGTTTTAATCCATAAAGGGCATAAATCATCTAACATTCCTAAATTGTTTGGAATAACGTGCTTTAAAACATCAAGTATGATGTTGTATCGATCAGGTAGTGTAAGGGTTACGCCCGCTTCACAGTGACAGACCAAACTCCCCGTTTAACGCACCGCAAACTATTGTCAGAGGCAGACACACCAAAAAAATGCCACACTGCTGAGCTCTGCAATGACGGCATTCTGGTGGTGGCAACAGCATGCGTTGATTGGCGTGCTGTCTGGCTGACCCCGGGTGCCGATGCATGCTGTCTGACTGTGCCACTAGCTCCTTGCGACGACCTCCCCCTGCTTCCAACTCGTCTCCTCCTCCTCTCTGTCTCCCCATCTGAACTTTCCCCCTGTTCTTCTTCTCTTCTAGCGGGCACCCACGTGACATCCACGGATGCATCGTCATCATTAACCGCTTCACTTGTATCTGACAACTCAGCAAAGAAAGCAGCAGCGGGTACAACATCATCATCATCACACCGTACGTCCATGTGTGTAATGCTGCCTGACTGAGACATATCCCTGTTATCTACATCCTCTGGCAATAATGGTTGCGCATCACTCATTTCTTCCAACTGATGTGTAAATAACTCCTCTGACAGATCAAGTGAAGCGGCTGTGGTGCTAGTGTTGGTGGTGGCGGCAGGCGGGCGAGTGGTAACTTGAGAGGTGCCAGAAGCTAAGCTGGAGGAGGATGGTGCGTCAAGGTTCCGAGCGGAGGCTGTATAAGATTGGGTGTCCTGTGTTAGCCAGTCAACTATATCCTCAGAACTTTTCGAGTTCAGGGTACGTGGCCTCTGAACACTGGGCATTATTCTAGGGCTAAAGGGAATCACAGCACCACCACCACGACGGCCCCTGCGGGGTGCCTGCCTCTGCCTGTCATTTTTTTTTGATTAGTGGTACTATGCGTGCAAGCTACTGTGACAACAGATATGAGTGGCACTGTGCACTGGCAGAAGTTGGCAGAGTAGACGCTGTAGGCCTGACACACACGCTTGCAGACAACTAACTGCTATTCAATCTATTAAAGTCAAAATTGTATTTTTTTTTTTAAATGTACACTACTGTTACACCAGATATGAGTTGCACTGGTGTGACACTGTGCCCTGGCAGGCCCTGAAACGCACACGTGTGAAGGAAACTGACTGCTATTAATTTACAGTCAAATTTCTAGGTTTTTTTTTTAAATGTACACTACTGTTACACCAGATATGAGTTGCACTGGTGTGACACTGTGCCCTGGCAGGCCCTGAAACGCACACGTGTGAAGGAAACTGACTGCTATTATATTACAGTCAAAAAAGTTTTTTTTTTTTTTTAAATATTGTGACACCAGATATGAGTGGTGGCACTGGGCAAGTGGGCACAGTATACGCTGTGAGCCTGACACACACGCTGGCAGGCAGGCAACTGCAATTAGATTACACAGGAAAAAAAAAATTGCTTAATAGCGGTCAGCAACTCGACAGAGTCTTACTTACCTCCGCGTGGCAAGTGTGGCCTGGTGCTCACAGGGCGGGAGAGGCGGCCGATCTCCCGATCCTGGGATGCCCAGGAGCAGCTACTTCCCGGCAGGAGCTCCGTGACCCTCCCCCCCCCCCCCTGGACTGGTGGGGGTTATCCCGGTCCACCCCTGAGAGGCTGTCTGGAGCTAATGGACGCACAGAGCACAGCCGCCCAGGCTGACATACTCATCTGCGACTCTCCCAATATGGCGGCAGCCGCGTGTCCTCCTGGTACCAGCAAAGCCTGGCAGGATATTGAGTCTAAGCTGGACAGACTCTTTTTTTTTTTTTTTTTTTTTTTGAATTCTTTATTTTTGTTGTGCATATGAGAATACAACATTGCTTGAACAGCCACAACAGCTCTAACAAGCGCATTATTCGTATATTGGTGTACATATTTGTGGCATAGAAGTAACTTGCACATTTTTGGTTAGGTAGACGTTGCATTTAACACATAGCAGTTGCTAGACATTGCGCGTTTTCTAGTTAGTTGCAAGATAAGGTTACATGCAGGTAGTATATTTAGTTGAGCTAGGTACATGCTTGAGTATGAGAGATATAACATCACCCCTCAGGCCCCCCTGGACATACATGGATGCATTTGGTAAAGCATGAGAGACACAGCTGCACCCCTTAGTCCCCTATAGTTACATGTTAATGCATTTAGATCATCCCAAAGCCACTATAGGTATACTTGCTAAAGTAGGGTCGTGCACAAGACAAGGGAGAGTGCTGCTTATTAAGGGTAGCTTCTCTGTGCTGCAGCTTACGAGCAGTAGTCCCTCTGACAGTTCTTCATTGATTCTTGCTGGAGCTGGACTTTGTCTCCGTGGGAAGCCGCCATCTTGGTGGTCTCGAGGCCGTACTTGGAGGGAAAGTCCCACTGCCGACCGATGCCAGTACAGCTTGTTCTAGGTAATGGGGAAGTAGGCTTCTGACCTCCGTCCATCTCTGCTGCTCTGTGGATTGTACGCTGGCTCCAACTTCGGAACTCTCGGGGTGAAGGAAGCCTGCGTGCTGTGAGGGTTCTCGTGGGCTGCGGCTGCTTTGCGGTTTGCTTGGTCCACCGAGAGCCTGGGTCAGCCGTGGTGGGAGGCTTAGTGTTTTCTGCTTGTGGTCGCTTGGGAGCCGGCTGGAAGTGTGGTGAGTTGGATGTCCAGCTTCATGCAGGGGCACCCTGCTTGGCACCCTGCTTGGTCCTTGCGGTCTGCTGTTGTCGGGGCTCAGGTCTCTTGCGCACATGGTGGTCGCCATTTTGTGTGCAGCGGCGTCGCCCATTGTATCCCGCTCAGGCCCTTAGGGTGAGGACCGGGATCACCCCCCCGGTCCAGAGGGGGGGGGAAATCAGGACCGGGTCCGCCGATGGTATCCCTGTTTGACGGGCTCTAGTGGGCAGGTAAGTGGTGTGGCGGCCGTCCACTCCTCTCGCTGCCGGGTAAGGTCTCGCCTGTTGCCGCAGGGACCTCTCCCCTGAGGGACTAAAACCCTGAGGGCAAGCCTCTCCTCAGCTCTGGTAGCCCTAGACGTCTGGGGTCGCAGTTGTGGGCTGTTCATGCTTTTCAAAACCCGATTTACAGGCATAAAAGGTGATTTTTAGGTTAAATTGAGCCGGAGCTGGTCTGTACTGCGACCGCTCGGCTCGGCGGCCCGGCCCCGCCCCTGGACAGACTCTTTAATCAATTTTGGAAGCAAATAACAAGCAGGAAGCCCCAACAAGCTCCACCACAGCCCCAACAAGCTCCACCACAGCTAAGCAAAGCAGTCCCCATTAAAATCCACCAATGCAAAAGGCATCGAAGATGGGACCGGAGGCACAAACAGAAATGCAGAGCTTGCCCCACGTCAAGCACTCGCCTCCACCTTAAGCCACCACAATCCCGCACCGGACGTGAAGCACCACCGGGACAGATCCGACCACCCGACAAAACAAGCTTCCACCACCTCAAGCCGCGAACCAGGCACTCAGCCAGAGACTTGCCTTTGTTGTTCCAGGTATCAGGGACTCCCAGGGTCTGCACCTGGCGCCCAGAAGAGCACAAGCAGTAAACAGCAGCCTGCCAAGCATGTCCCACTATAGCCAATCCTCCACACCATGCCTTTGATTACATGAACTGCTCTCTGCACATTAACTAATCATAAAGTAGCAAGCATTTAAACATGTCATTATTTCACCTCCTAAAGAGTTCCATTGTCGTAGTTCCATGCCTTTACCTTAACCGTTCATGTATTATGTTATTCACAAGTCTCATCTCATGGGGCGACACACTTGATTTATAACTAGTGGTGGAGCTGCTGATATAAATACACAGTTGATAACGTGCAAGCTACACTCTAAACATGACAGCCATCTTTCACAACAATGTACTGCTATATACTCATACCCTCAGTGCAACTAGCCATGATATATGCATGTTCAGCCTAGCATGCTCAAATATAACACACTTCTGTCTAAAAAAAAAAAAAAAAAAAAAAAAAAAAGAGAATGCAGCTTCCGAATGAATCTAAAATGGATGCTGTCCAGGAGGTGGGAGGGTCTGGGAGGGAGGATCTGCTGCTGATTGGCTGGAATGTGTCTGCTGACTCTGAGGTACTGGGTCAAAGTTTACTCAATGATGACGAATATCGGGCGGACCGAACATCGCATATGTTCGCCGTCCGTGGCGAACGCGAACAAGCTATGTTCGCCGGGAACTATTCGCCAGCGAACTATTTGGGGCATCTCTAGTGTTTGGTAGTGTTGTCTTTAAAATGTGGATTGTGTGTAGTATTGGTGTTTGTGTAACTGCGCCCGGGGCAGCTGCTTAGTTTTACCTGTGTTTAAGACAGTCCTGTTTCTGCATAAACTGTTAGAACTATGTAACATAACATAATTGTGGTATTTTTGTTTTAAAAAATCTAAATATCAAAAATCTATCTTATATTAAAAAAAACTGTTAAATAATAATAATTTTCTGAATTTTAAATAATTTTTAAATAAAAAATAAAATAATAGGAGAAACTTATCCAAAAATATTTCAATTGAAGGCTTGACTGGGTTTTATTGAATGTATAATGCCATATGTCTACTTCTTCATATGTATTCATTTTCTACACAGCCTTATCGATGTGACCAGTGCCCAATGTCCTTTAATATTGAATTCAACCTGACACTTCACAAATCCACACATAATGTGAATGATGCCACATGTCCAGCATGCAACAAGAAGTTTTCCCGTGTGGCCAGCCTCAAATCCCATATTATGCTTCATGAAAAAGAGGAGGTAATTAAAAAAAAAAAAAAATCATTATTGAAATATTTTCATTCTTATACCATTTTTTTTTTATTTCTTACCTTGACATTATTAATTTGGCAATCGGAAAAAGACACCCTCAAGTACAGTCCTAAAAGGGTGGCGATGGTGTTACAAGTTATCAAATTAAAGAGAGCTTATAGACACAGGTCATATGTACTGCAGCTTAATGTTGTGGTTCTGGTGTCTATAGCCTGTCCGTGTAGTCTATATGCTGCATTTTCATAGAAAAGGCAGTGTTTATATTGCTGCTTAGGAACACCTCTAGTGGCAGTCACTCTGAAATTGATGAGAGTCTCTGGAACCTTTTAAGCAGCAAGTACTGCAGTTAGCATGGTAATCTCCCATGTTAAGATTAGTGTAAGACCCAGTGATATCTGGGTACTGTGACGTAATGGTGGGCTTTACACAATATGGCCATATGGTGGAACTGAATGCCCATATTTGTTTTCTGAGATAGGTAATATTAAGTAGCCTTGTAAAATTCAAACTGTATTTTTGTGTGTGTGTTGTTCTCTAATCTGTACTTTGCTTGTATGGGTACATATCAGGTACCTGTGTATATGATCTGTATTAAAGCATCTGATGCAATATAGTTTTGCCTTGTGACAATTTGAAAGCAATGGTAGGTCAGGGACTGACTAGTTGAAAAGATCTCGAAAGGATGAATCAAGTCCCTGAAAAAAATCCTGCAAAAAATGTCATGGGTATCTGTTTTGTCTATATATTGAATACAAAAACTGTATTATGCATAAAAATGGGTGGAAAGTTTAACACTTAATGACACTTTAAATCTTCCGTCACACTATTATCTTAGAATATTTAAATTCTGTTAGCATGATAGGCTTTAATATTTAATAGTTAAAAATTATGATTTTCTAAGAATCGGGAATTTTTATGCTTTTTAAACCACTGTGTATTTTTTTTTACTGACAGATTCTCATCTGTTCAGAATGTGGAGATGAGTTTACACTACAGAGTCACCTGTCCCTACATATGGAGGAACATAGGCAGGAGTTGGTTGGAAGTAAGACTTACAATTGCAGGTCATGCAAAAAAAAATTTGACACTACGCTGCAGCTCAAAGATCACATGAAAACACACTTCAAAATCAGGTGTGGTATACTGTTCAAAAATATATATTTTTTTCTCTCCAGATTTTTGTTTAAGATCTTACAAACTGTTGCTAAGCTAACCAGTTTGCTTTAGTGATCCAAATAAAAAATTGAAACGCCAGATATCAGAAAATGTTCTGAATTACATTTACTGTTTATATGTTTTGGCAGTTTCATATTTTTCTGTTGAGATATGTACATGGATTTGTCGAATAATTTCTGTCTTACTTTTTAATTATAGAGTTGCCAGTACTAGATCTTACAACCGAAACATTGATCGTAGTGGCTTTTCATACTCCTGTCCACACTGTGGCAAAACATTCCAAAAGCCAAGCCAATTAACTCGCCATATTAGGATTCACACAGGTAAGGAAGTCATTATTTACCTGTTGTATTTCTGGATATATTTTGTTCATAAACAGCAAAAAACATTGCTTGTATTGTTACAAAAGCGGCAAAATCATGTTGACACCATATATCAAGACTGTCTGTATATGGAGTCTATTTCATAAAAAAAAACAAAAAAACTACTTGGCAGAGGCTAGGATAGGTACCAGAATGATATTGAGGTAGGTGTGTCTGGAACTGATTAAAGGGGAAAACACATTGATGATAATATTATTGCCATGAGTGCTAGTCTGACACTTTTTAAATTAGGTATTGGAAACTAGATCACAACTACCTGATGGGCACAGGACTGTGGAAAACAAGGGAGTGTACTTAGAGGACTGTGTAAAGTAATGTCCTCTCACAAATGAGAGTAGACTGATTTAGTTATCTACCAACTGGTGCCGAGTGTCCTCATATGTAGTACCTATTGCCCCTTACACACACTAGCCTTGTGGCCTGATGTCTACAGTCCCCCTGGGCATAGGATAATGACGGTAACCACTAAAGAGTCGTTTTATAAAGGAATGAAAACAAGTGGGTAGATTGAAGGGAAGCAAAATTAATTTAATTCTTTCTTTCTTAAATTTGTCTGTGTTGAAGTTGTAAGCAAGCGGCACTAGAGGTCACAATTCTCCCAGTAATTTTAATATAGCAACTGCTTTTGCTTTCTTAACAGCTTTTTTTTAATATATATTTGTCTCTATTCACTCTATATCTAATGAAAATTCATATTCATAATATATAAATTTGTAATGGAAATGTAATCTAATTTATCTGGCAAAGAAAGAAATGTACCTTCATAAAGGTGGCATCCACCATGTATATGCTTATGAATACAACTTGTTTTCCCTACTAAAGATTAAATTACAAATGCCAGAAGGCTGACCCATCCACCAAACCATCAAACCTTTTCACCTAAAAGTTCAATACTAGTTTAACCAGGGGTCAAGTCCTGGGGGAAAAAAAAGTGTGGGAAAAAAAAAAAATGATTATACGCCCATATGCATATATATTTTGCAGAAGATACAGTGCAACATTTATTGTAAAGTGCCAGATTACAAAAACATCTCCAAAATTCACATGCAATAAAAAAAATAAAATATCGAACACCCAGCCCCCATCCAACAAGTCATAGCTCCCCTTATATATTTACTTACAGTTCTGAATACTGGCTCAACTTGAGTTGAAAACTTGGCTCATCCTTGAGTCAAGGATCAGTGTTGTGCTGACTTGGCTGGCCTCTGGGTGCTGACTTGGCTAGCCTCTGGGTGCTGACTTGGCTAGCCTTTGGGTGCTGACCTGGCTGGTGTCAGGGTGCTGGCCTGGCTGGCCTCAGTGTGCTGGCCTGGCTGGCCTCAGTGTGCTGGCCTGGCTGGCCTCAGTGTGCTGGCCTGGCTGGCCTCAGGGTGCTGGCCTGGCTGGCCTCAGGGTGCCTGCCTGGCTGGCCTCAGGGTGCCGGCCTGGCTGGCCTCAGGGTGCCGGCCTGGCTGGCCTCAGGGTGCCGGCCTGGCTGGCCTCAGGGTGCCGGCCTGGCTGGCCTCAGGGTTCAGGTTGGCCGGGCAGAAGGAGTGTGGTGTGAGCCTGTGAGGCCGCTTTCTTTGTAATTCTTGCCCTCTCAGAGGAGAGGAGACCTGGGGCTCACCCTAGCGTTGCCGTGACTCCGCCTCCGCATGATGTCACGGAACACACGTAGCCGCGTATGCAAATGGCAGGGGAGGTCGGAGGACGAGTAATCAGAGCAAGTAAGTAAGTCGTGACTCCTTTACTATGCGGCAAAGCCGCTCGCATAGTGAAGGATCGGCTCGGGAAGCAACACGTGGGCACCGGCGTGCTCTAGAGGCAGCTACCCTGGTCCTGCAGGAGCAGAGGGAACGGCGTTCCTGCTGTGAAAAAAGTGCAGGAACATCGTTCCCGCAGGACTTGAGCCCTGAGTTTAACATTATCATCAATGCAATCTTTAAATTTTGTTTCAATGTTTTACAATGTTCTTTGTTGAAGGAACATTCCAAGCAGCATAACCATTACAGCACATTGTAGTGGTAATGGTACCATGAGTTCCCTGGTGCCCCCCCAACATAAGTAGTCAAACTGGTTTGGCTTCTTGCCTGGATCAAGCCAGTGCACCACCCCTCTGCTTGCACTGCATCCAGAAGTTCTCAGTGCTGATCTAAGGCTGATGGTATTAAATGCTACTCTTTTGAGCACACCTGATTTTATAATCCCCGTTTTAATAATTAGCAGGAACCTAGCAGTTACATATAGTCATGCTGTCTGGCTTTAGCTTTTGTCTAATCTTGTATTGTAGATCTCACAAGATGGTATGTTTGCCAGGAAGTGGCTTTCTCCCTGATTTTTGTTTGTTTTTAACCAAATGTTGTTACTTGTAGTTTTGGTAACGGATTATACATACTTTTGCAGTTAGTGCAAATGATATGATCAACAAAAAACGATCCATTTGTATCTGTTGAATAACAATATTTTTGGGAAATGCATAGATTTGTAGCTAATTCATTTTTCAGCCCACGTTCCACGCATTTTCTTTGCATAATAATGCTGCACACTAATAATTGTTTTATTAGTGTTTTTCTACATTAAACTTAATCTGCCATTTAAGTGCCAAGTCCCCCAATCTGCAACAAAGTAATATCTCGCTCACATTGTATTACTTCACAGAATTTTGCGTCATCTGAAAACTCTGAAACAGGACTTTCAGTTCCTATTTCAAGATAATTTATAAATATGTTAATTAGAAGTGGCCCTAGAACAGAATCCTCAGGGACGCCACTTAGCACTTTTGTCTAGCTTGAATATTTACCAGTAATGACAACTCTCTTTACTCTATTTTAAAGCTAATGTTCAACCCAAGAACAAGAATTTTCATCGAGACCAGTTTCTGTTTGAACACTAACCTATTGTTTGGTACTGTATCGAACACCTTGGAAAATCGAAGCAGATCACACTCACTGCAACACCCTAATCTGTACTTCTAGTTACTTCTTTGTAGAATGCAATTAAATTAATTTGACATGACCTTTGTTTCATAAAACCATGCTGACTCTCGATGATAACAATGTTCTTCTCAAGGAATTTCTGAATATTATCCTTTAATAACCCTTCAAATACTTTCCCAGCCAAAGATGTTAAGCTCGCGTCTATAGATTTTGATCCCTTTTTGAATATAGGAACCACATCTGCCTTCCTCCAATCCTCTGGCACAATTCCTCAAAGAAAGAATCCTGAAAGATTAATAACAGAGGTTTAAAAACAGATGTGTTTATTGGCTAACGAAAAGGTATATTTTGCAAGCATGCAGGACACTATGGTTCCTTCATCAAGCATGTTTGTTGGGTGAAGCTCAGACATATTTTATACATAGTTTATAGGAAAAAGATAAACTAAATACACAGTCATTTAGGATGAAACCGTTGCTCTAGGAGCAGCATTTGATTGAGAACCGAGTTCTTGGTTCTGGCAGGGAAGTGCCTCTAGTGGCCTTCAGGGAGATAACCACTAGAGGTCTGTTGACCATACATTGCAGGGTTAAAACGGAAGGGCCACTGCATTAAGATGTAGTGGTCTGGATACCTTTAATGGTTCTTTAATATAATTTCCTTAAATTACTGGTTTCATGTATTACCTCCCAGACTTCTTCCACGAGACTTCTTCCTCTAAAACTCACCCAGCTTGTAATCATGTGGGGGTTATTAAACAAATGGGGTACTCTGTCTGTTCTGCTCCTAGCAAGTGGTAGAATACATGCTTATTTGAATCTTTCATTTTTTTCTTTAAATCTTACATGTTCATTTGAGTCTTTTTTACATGTTTATTTGAGTCTTATTGTGAAATATGTAACTGTGCAACATCAATAAATATCAACACATGGTATATAGGAGCAACATATATGCCATGTAAGAAATCCTATTTATAAACAGTTATAACCGTAATAATCAACTTCCTGTTTTTCATTTTCAGGAGAAAGACCCTTCAAATGCACTCTATGTGGAAAGGCTTTTAACCAGAAGGGGGCACTGGCAACACACATGGTGAAGCATACAGGTGAAAAGCCCCATGCTTGTTCCTTTTGTCCAGCAGCCTTTTCCCAGAAAGGCAATCTGCAATCCCACATACAGAGGGTTCACTCCGAGGTAAACAGAAACATTCAGTTACCATGCATTTTCAGAACACAATCTGTTCTAAGTACTGTCTGACAAATGATGAGCTAATAAGTGGTGAAGGCTGCAGGATTAATCACTCTGCTCTTTCATTTACTGTGGTTAACGGTATAAAGGTAGTTGGTGTTGGCAAATGCTTAGACATTTTTTTTGCATGAATGTTAATTGTGGGATGCTTCACTTTAATGCCAGTTTAAACAAATTGCATTACACATATATGTTTGCACTCAGTATTTATCACTTAAAATATAAATAAAAAAATATTCTCATTAAAGTGAATAGTCAGGGTAATCAAATGCCACAATTTTTTATTTCTATATACACATTTTTCCAGAGTAGAAGAGTAGTACGCAAGTGTGCCATGTACTGTATCATTTGTCCACCCCTTATACTATTTTTATAATAATAATAACTAGTATTTATATAGCACCTTTCTCCCAGTGGGACTCAAAAGTGTTTTTCAAAATTAACCAAATCAGCAGCTGAATAGTAATAGATGTTATTATTACCCAATTGATGGTACTCATTTTATCGACCTCAGAAGATTGAAGGACTGAGTTGACCCTGCCGGGATTTGAAGCTGAGTTGACCCTGCCGGGATTTGAAGCTGTGACCTTGCATTTTTGAACAGGCTTTGTAGTCACTGGCTATTTAGGGCAAAACTGCATGATATGATGTTCTAGGCATGACCCATGTGATTTTTAGGGGTGTTTAAGTGGCAAAATCAGTTCTCTTGATTTTTGATTTTGAATTTCCACACATTGATAACTGAAGATTAAAGGGACACTATAGTCACCCAGACCACTTCAGCTCAATGTCCCTCTAGGGTTAACCCTGCCTGGTGTAAACATAGCAGTTTCCGAGAAACTGCTATGTTTACATCTGGGGTTAAGCCAGCCTCTAGTGGCTGTCTTCCGGACAGCCACTAGAGGCGCATCGGCAATGATTGAGGCATATTATGCCTCAATCACGCAGAGCGTCCATAGGAAAGCATTGAAAAATGCTTTCCTACGGACACTTAGAATGCACGCGCGGCAGTGTCGCGCATACGGTGATGTCAGACAAGGATGCTGACATGAGCGGGGGAGGAGAGGTAAGGGAGCCCGGCGGGGGAAAAGGGTGAGTAGCTGAAGGGGATTTAACCCCTTCAGCGCCGCAGGAGGGGTTCCCTGAGGGTGGGGGTACCCACAGGGTACTATAGTGTCAGGAAAACCAAGCTGTTTTCCTGACACTATAGTGTCCCTTTAAGCTACATGTATTTAAAACTAGATAAACTAGAGGAAAGATTCAAAATTTCCACTCACCCACTGGCCATTGGCGAGTGAAAACCATGGACATTCTAGACTTGCAGTGGCAAGTAACTTTAAGGCGTGTGTGTGTTTGTGTCTAGAGGTTATGGAATAAAGAACTTGGGTGAAAGTAATTAAAAATAAACCACTATTTGATACCTTGGTAGCTTTAGAAACAAAAGTCTATGACCGTTCCAGCAAGACTTTTGTACATGGGATTACGTTTATTTTATCAAGGCTTTGAATTAATATGAGATTGCAGTTAATTACTGTGGGATGATAATTATGTAGTGTGATAACTTTACAAACTCCTCTGAGGGTCAAATTCGTTTAATGTAAGTTTTGTTTACCTAAACCCCTGCTTGCATCTTTTATTTCTGCATCTCATATCTTTAACTCGTGATCTCCATACTTAAAAATACAAAACAAAACCGAAGTCTATTTTTTAAATAAACTTTTTAAATAAACCTATAAATCAACCTCTTATGTTGATTTTATCAACATAAGACCAGTCAAATCTAACCTGAAGTGTCACATGGGTTCACTGTGCTTGAAGTGCTCTCAATAACAGTGCTACTGTATTTGTGCTAGCAATGACACAGCCATGTTATAGTCCTGCCACCCACCATGTGATCCCTATTAAAGGGTTACTGCCGTTACCATGGCCACTTCTGATTTTAGAAGTGGTCACGGTGGTAGGAATCTTTTCTTCTTGAAACACTGCAGATACAGAGATATATTAACTGTTACATCCCTGGCACACGTAACTTAGGTACTCTGTTCTTGGCTGCCTGATGTCATTTCTTACATCGGTTGTCAGCACGCTAGCGACAGATGTAGTGATCTTTTCCCTTGCAGGCAGCGACTGCAAAGGAAAGCTTGTTCTATCCTACCACCCACCATGCATACTCTCTGGCCTTCATGTATTGGTGGTTGTTCTTTTTGTTTTGTTTTTTTCCTTTAACCCCTTAAGACCGCAGGGCGTTTTATGGCGTCCTTATTTAGATGGCTCTAAACGCCGCAGGGCAGAATAGAACGCCCTGCGATCTTTTGTACTTACCCGGTCGCCGGCGATCGCGGTGTGGGGACTTACCTGGGAGCCCAGGGAGTCCCCCTCCGTCCTCTTCGGCCCCCCTGGGCCATTGATTGCGAGGACCCCGCGATCACATGGACGGCATAGCCGTCCAAGGCATTGCCAGCAGGGGGAGTGCCTGTAATGACAGGTACTCCCCCTGCTGTCTGAAAATAAAATTAAAAGATGTTAAAACAGTGTAAAATTAAATAATATATACTTAGATCATATATATATATTTATTATATATATATGATCTAAGTATATATACACACATATACACTCCTACATATACACTAAGTGTATTTTAATATTAATATATACATAAATGTATTTATATATTAATATCAAAATACACGTACAATGATACTGATTAAATATATACATATAATTTCCATTTTATATATATATATATATATATATATATATATATATATATTTAAAATCAGTAATAGCTTGGCACTCTCCTAAAACAATATTATAGGATACTTGCCTGGGTGCAATCCGTTTTGCGTTGCATATATAAACAGTAAGGAATATAGGATGCACTCACAGGACTTGGTATATATATTTATATACAATAATGAATAAATAAATATAAATACGTTAAAAAATAAAATAGAAAAATAATACAAAATAAATAGATAAAAAATATACATGCGTGATTTCGTTCTAACTGTATTTTAAAATTAATATATATATATATATTGATATAAAAATACATGTAGAACAAAATAATATATATCTATATACAAAAGTATATACGTATATATCACTATATATATACCTATAAATAAATACCTATAATAAATATACACCTATAATAAAAAAATAAATAAAAATAATAAAAAAATTATATATATATATATATATATATATATATATATATATAAAAATAATTCTACGTATATATTTATGTAATAATTTTACATAATTAGGTCATTTTTATTAATTACAATTTGCAGGACATGCCTGACAACCCAGGCCAAAAGTTCAGGGAATTTAATTTTCTTGCACTATATTTAACCCTGTAACTTTCCAAGACACCATAAAACCTGTACATGGGGGGTACTGTTTTACTCGGAAGACTTCGCTAAACACAAATATTAGTGTTTCAAAACAGTAAAATGTATTACAACAACGATATCGTCAGTGACGGTGAATTTTTTTGCATTTTTCACACACAAATGGCACTTACACTGACGATATAATTGTTGTGATACGTTTTACTGTTTTGAAACACTAATATTTGTGTTCAGCGAAGTCTCCCGAGTATAACCCATACCCCTCATGTACAGGTTTTATGATGTTTTCAAAAGTTACAGAGTCAAATATAAGGCTTGCGTTTCAGTTTTTTCTCATTAAAATTCGCCAGGTTGCCTTTGAGACCGTACGGTAGCCCAGGAATGAAAATTACCCCCATGATGGCATACCATTTGCAATAGTAGACAACCCAGGGTATTGCAAATGGGGTATGTTCAGTCTTTTTTAGTAGCCACTTAGTCACAAACACTGGCCAAAATTGGCGTTCAAATTAGTTTTTTGCATTTTCAAATATTAACACTAAACTTGGCCAGTGTTTGTGGCCAAGTGGCTACTAAAAAACACTGGACATGCCCCTTTTGAAATACCTTGGGTTGTCTACTTTTGCAAATGGTATGCCATCATGGGGGTAATTCTTATTCCTGGGCTACCATATGGTCTCAAAGGCAACGTAACCAATCTGGCGAATTTCAATGTGAAAAAAATGAAATATGTAACACGCTATATTTGACCCTGTACATAGGGGGTTCTGTTTTACACGTGAGACATCGCTGAATACAAATATGTGTATGTTACTGCAGTAAAAGCAAACAGTATTATGACACTCACAGTTAAAATGTCACGTAGAACTAAGAAAATAAAAAAAATTCTTATTTTCTCCCATTTTTTTTTATATTTTTTCATATTAAATTATGTTTCATACCTAAATATTTGATGTTAAATGAAAGCCCTGTTTCTCCTGAATAAAATGATATATAATAAGGGGGGTTGCATTTAATATGAAAGAGGTGAATTACGGTTGGACAGACATATAGCGCAAATGCCAGGTTTTGTTTACGTTTTGTTTTGATCACAACTTGTACATTTGGCTGCGGTCTTAAGGGGTTAAAAAAAAAATGTAAATCCCCTTGCCATGTCAGATGCGCATGCACTCTGACCCAGTGCAATGGTACAATCAAACACTTTTATATCCCATGCAAGGCCCTTAGTAACATAGCATGAAGGTGTAAAAAGCATCGCCAGGAGCTTTGCCCGGCGCAGGATTCCAGGTAGTTTAATTAATATTTTAGTTCTTTATAACTGGGGTGGACAGGTGACCTAGTTAGCAATGCCCACTAGGGCATTATAAAGTAAGTCAAACATTCAATTAGGAAGAGTAGAACTAAACTTTTAAGGGCTAATAAGAGTGTAGGGGATTGTTATAATACTCATTTCTGTCATATTAGAGTTTATCCTTGAGCCGCAAACGGCAAACTGAATTGTTAGTGTCGGACTCAGCCAAGAGGTTTGCATTGACGCGTCAGTTGAGCTTATTCTGTAATGGCCATTGCAATGGTACTAAAAACCTCTGTTATGTAAATATACGTAGGGATTTAGATAGTTTGCAAGTAATTTTTTTTCCAAAAGTGAGTGAGAACCCCAGGGTTTTGCTACGGGTTCTCATGGTTTGGGTAGGGTAATAATTTAGGCAGTGGACATTTCTTGTGGGAAGCTGCTTGCTGAGGCTGCAGATCTGAGAGAAACGTTATTCAGAATCGAAAATGGCTGATCAGTAATTTGATTTTAAACTGTGGGCTTACTGGTCTTATAACTGCCGTTCTGTGCCTTTGGCACATTTAAATTTATTTGTGCTTTTAGAGTTTTAAGATAATGCAGAATTAAGCCCAACATTGTCAGCTAGTGACATTTGTAACAATGTACAATAAAATAGCTGATATTTGTTCTTTCTCTAAGCCATCTAGGCAAATCGTTTCCCTCTTATGGAGAGTGCTAATCTAATATATATTTTTATGTTTTGTAATGATTGATTGCATCATTGCCTAATTTAGCAGTTCTTTTCACTGGATTTCAATAAATAGTTTTGGCAAATCTTTGTACATACTGAGAATAAGTTCTGCATTGAACATGTGAGGCTTACTATCCATGCAGACCATCTCTAAGAAATCACTGTCACAGGCAATAAGGGAACTTAAGATTTTGAGTAAGATGTTAAAGTAACCAGGAAAATTGTACAGTAAGCCAAATCACTTCATTTGCTGTTTCCATTCTGTCTAGAGTGCTTTTGATTGATGCTGGCAATGCCTTCTGAAAGGGATAAATCTGGGACTCCATTGTGTGAGCAGGGCTATATCCCTTCTCCCACCAAGGAGTCTCCTGTAGCGAACAATGCCTCAGGCTCCCCTCTGTCAGCTGGGGCCTTTTTTACGAGCTCCACGCTGACCGATGAACTATATGCAGTATTCAAAGTGAGCACTGTATACATCTCTAAATGGGTATGTAAATGCAGTATGAGCAGGGTAAAATCCCTGCACACACCTGGAAACCCAGGTACCAATAGATACTCGGAGCTCCCATCTGTCAGCTGGACCAGTTTCCGTGTCTCAGACTGACAGATGGTTTGTATGCAGCTCTCAAAGTGAGCACTGCTACCGCCATTTAAATAGACATTCAAATACCCATTGCTGCAATGTGGTGTGGACACGATTAAATACTCCTGTTCAGACCATGGAGACCTGGGTATCAGTGCATACCTGGTGCTTTCCCCTGTCAGCTGGGGTGGAAGGGCAGAATACAGCCCTTTCACCGCAGCTGAGCAATTGTGCTCAGCTGAGCAGATCTCTCTATTTTTTTTTTTAACTAGGAAACCTTTCTGCTGATATTAATACTGATATTAAGGTAGGGATGGGCAGGGTGTAAGTGCTAGGGTAAGGCAAGGGTCAAGCTGGGTTTGGGTTTATGCTGGGTTAGGGATAGTGTAGGTTAGGGTAGGTATATGGTTATTGTTAGAGTAAACACAGGGTAAGGGATGTGGCTGGTATAGCATTAGGGGAGGGGGTTGTTGGCATAGGGTTAGCGTTAACTAACATTTATTTAGACGCTAGACATATTAGGCATTTAACAATCAGGACTGAATCTATTTTGAGTTGTTTTTATTTAGTTGCACTGAATATGTAGAAATTATTCTAAGCAAAAATATCACATTTTATTTATTTTTTTCTTAATTTGTCACCATTTTTGACATGTGATTCACACTTAATTTTGTGTTCGGCATTATGTCCTTTAAACCCAAATATAATATGTATAAGGGCACTATACTTATTATACTCACTTAAATTAAGTGGAAGAAACACAGCAAATTCAAGGTTTAGTTTTGGTTTGGCTTGACATTCCATCTAAATTAAATATTTTTTTTTCTTTTTAAGGTGAAGAATGGTGTTACCTATCATTGTACGGATTGTAGTTGCATTTTTAAAAGCCTTGGAAGCCTTAATACACATATCAGCAAAATGCATGTGGTGGGATCCCAAGGTACATCAGCTTTAACAGGAGGAACATCTCATATGACTACGGTAATTCCAGAGAGTCACAGACTGTTGATTTTGCTTTGTAGCGTATCTATTTAAACAATTATTACAATGCTTGTTGCATCGTAGTGTCAATGTTAGATAGAAATTGATAAAAAAAAAAATATTGTATATATGTATAAATGAAAAATCTGTCCATGAGTGGTCACTGGCTTTGCATCTTTTCCTAAGTTGTGTTTCAAAGCTTTTGAATGCAGCAAGCACAGACTTAAATGAATCCATGTTTAAAATGGAATGAGGCAAACGTGATTGTTTGTTAAACCTATTTGCATATTCCCACCCAGAATCCTTTGCGGTAGTAACAGCACTGCAAAAGTGTAAGTGCAAATCCTATTCCTTATTTATTACCTAAAAAAAAAGTTACCACACTATCAGCCTTCACTCTCTCTCTTTTTGTCGTTTTATAAAATTACTAAGGACACTCAAAGCGCTCCACCTACTCTTTTTCTGATTTATCCTAGTTTTTAATTTTCAACCTAAATTTGAATTCCACCTATCACACTACAGTGAATAACCATGATGACTATAGTAGTAAAGGGCAACATTAACTGGAAAATGGTGCTTGAAGAAGAACATTCCCCTTTTGAATATAATCTTTAATTATTCCCTATGTTAAAGAAATATACATTTATGTGGCTTAAAAAATAAAACTTAAATATAGAAATCCCTATCTCTGACTATACTTATTACCTGTTATGGGTTATTATTATTATTGCCATTTATATAGCGCCAACAGATTCCGTAGCGCTTTACAATATTATAAGAGGGGGGATTTAATTATAAATAGGGAAATTACAAGAAAACTTACAGGAACGATAGGTTGTAGAGGACCCTGCTCAAACGAGCTTATAGTCTATAGGTTAAATTTATATGTGTGTGTGTATATATATATATATATATATATATATATATTTATATATATATATTGTTTGTATATTGTATCCTATTGTAACAATGTAACAATGCAATGTTTTGTGGACCCATGACATACTGTATATACTCTAGTATAAGTCTAGTTTTTCAGCATTTTTTGTGCTGAAAAACCCCAACTCGACTTATACTCGAGTCAATGTCTGTATTATGGCAACTTACATTGCCATAATACAGACCAGGGGCTGTTGGGGGCTGGCAGAGAGCTTTTACTTACCTTTCTTGCAGCTCCTGTCAGCTCCCTTCTCCTCCGGTCCGGTCCGGTCAGCTCCCTTCTCCTCCACTGTAAGTCACGCGAGAGCCGCGGGGTCAGAGCGTTGCCACGGGTTACCATGGCAACGCTCCGCACGGCCGCGAAACTTACAGTGGGAGCTGACAGGCCCGGCGCGGAGGAGGAGGTAGCTGACAGGAGCGTCAGGAAAGGTAAATAAACGCTCTCTGCCAACCCCCCCTCACTGCACAGCCCATCCACTGGACCACCAGGGAATGAGAGCCCCCCTCCCTGGCCAGCTAACAAGCAGGGAGGGGGGGACAAATAAAAATAAATCAAAATTTAAATAATAAAATAATATTTAAAAATAATAATAATAATAATAAAATATTAATAATATAACAAAAAAAATATTAAAATAATAATTTAAAAATAATAAAAATGCCCACCTCCCACCAAGGCTCTGCATCACACACACGCTCTGCATTCATATACACACACACACACACACACTGCATTCATTATATGCACACACTGTAAATAAATATTCAATTAATATAATTTTGGGGGGATATCATTTTATTTAGAAATTTACCAGTAGCTGCTGCATTTCCCACCCTAGTCTTATACTCGAGTCAATAAGTTTTCCCAGTTTTTGGGGGTAAAATTATGGGTCTTGACTTATATTCGTTTCGACTTATACTCGAGTATATACTACGGTACTTGAAAAGGAGAGAAATCTCAATGTATCCTTCCTTTTGAAATATTTAATAAATAAATAATAACTGTTATAACTTATTCCATCTCTGTCAAGCTTTGCACTTGATTTCTAGAATATAGCATTATAAAGCGGTATGTGTCTTGGTTATGCCAGCACTAAACTGGATTGTGATGTTAATTGTAAATCTTCAATATAGATTTGAAGAAATACTCTAAGCACCATAACTATTACAGCACACTGTCATAGTTATAGTACCATGAGTGCCCAGGCACCTTTTCACTGTAAGTAGTCAAACTGATTGAGTCCGCAAAGCGTTGGTCACTTACTCCATTGAGTGCCAGAAGTTCCTGCAAAGAGTTTATATTTGCTCTCCTGAGCTAAACCCTGAAACTGAATAATCTCAGCCAGGGTAGCTCAGAACAAAAAGCTTCCAGCTCTCAATAGAGGCGGTGACTGCCTAATTTAAGAATCATAACCTCTAAAGCGCAACAATTTTAGCCTATCCTTGTTGTCCAGGTTGGGTGGAGTCGGTAAGAGAGCCACTTAGATATGCATTAACCCATACAAAACTGCAATGTTTTACATTGTATAGTTAAAACTTAAAGGCCACTGCACCCAAATCACTTCATTGAGAGGAAGTGGTCTGGGTGCCTTTAGTGGTCCTTTAACCCTGAATTGGCAGAGAAATAATCAGCGAGACTGCAGAGACTAGATCTATTACACCAAAACCACTTTATTAGGTGTCCCATTAACTCACAAAGTATATTGAAGTGATAGTCCAACCACCATGATCACTTCTGCATTTAAAAGTGATTATGGTGATAAGAGTCTGTATGTGCAGCAGTTCAGCTTGAAACACATTTCAACCCCAGCACATGTTATTTAAGCTGCCTAATATCAATCTGGTGCAAAAAGTACACCTGTCGTCAGTGCGCACTATGGTTTGGTGACAGATGTAATGAGTTCCGCCCTTGCCAGGTGAAGCTGCAGAGTCCACTCCCAAATGCTGCTATATGAGATCTATTTGATTGGACCAAGGAAGGGAAGTCCGTGATGCAGTGTGATTTTAGACAAAGCATGGAAGTGCAATAGGGCACTATTTAAAAATAAAATAAAAAATAAAGTATTTTTGCAAAAAAAAGAGTTGGAGTAACTCTTTAATAATCTCTGTTGAAAAATTATATGTGAGTGCAATATATGATTATATAAATTTTAAAAGTATGCATTTTATTAATTTCCTTTGGTTTAAACACTAGGACAACTCTCAGACACCACCCGTTTCTGATGGAAATCTCGAGCAGCAGACATCTGACGACAAATGGAAAAATGTAAGAAGTGTTACCATTTATTGTCTCTTTGCAGAGTACCGTATTTTTCGCTCCATAAGACGCACCTCACCATAAGACGCACCTAGTTTTTAGAGGAAGAAACCCAGAAAAAAAATATTCTGAACAAACTGTCCCATAGTGTTTCTTACTATGGGACAGTTTGTACAGAATATTTTTTTTTCTCCCCTGTCCCATAGTGTCCCCCCCTCCCATAGTCTTCTCCTCTCTCCCATAGTCTTCACTCACCCCCTCCCCATAGTCTTCACCCACCCCCTCCCCATAGACTTCATCCACCCCCTCCCCATAGACTTCATCCACCCCCTCCCCATAGACTTCATCCACCCCCTCCCCATAGACTTCATCCACCCCCTCCCCATAGACTTCATCCACCCCCTCCCCATAGACTTCATCCACCCCCTCCCCATAGACTTCATCCACCCCCTCCCCATAGACTTCATCCACCCCCTCCCCATAGACTTCATCCACCCCCTCCCCATAGACTTCATCCACCCCCTCCCCATAGACTTCATCTCCCCCTCCCCATAGACTTCATCTCCCCCTCCCCATAGACTTCATCTCCCCCCCCTCATAGACTTCATCTCCCCCCCTCCCCATAGACTTCATCTCCCCCCCTCCCCATAGACTTCATTTCCCCTCTCCCCATAGACTTCATCTCCCCCCCATAGACTTCATCTCCCCCCCTCCCCATAGACTTCATCTCCCCCCTCCCCATAGACTTCATCTCCCCCCCTCCCCATAGACTTCATCTCCCCCCCCTCCCCATAGACTTCATCTCCCCCCCTCCCCATAGACTTCATCTCCCCCCCTCCCCATAGACTTCATCTCCCCCCTCCCCATAGACTTCATCTCCCCCCCTCCCCATAGACTTCATCTCCCCCCCCCTCCCCATAGACTTCATCTCCCCCCCCTCCCCATAGACTTCATCTCCCCCCCTCCCCATAGACTTCATCTCCCCCCCCTCCCCATAGACTTCATCTCCCCCCCTCCCCATAGACTTCATCTCCCCCCCCTCCCCATAGACTTCATCTCCCCCCCTCCCCATAGACTTCATCTCCCCCCCTCCCCATAGACTTCATCCCCCCCCCCATAGACTTCATCCCCCTCCCCATATTCTTCTCTCCCATACTGTCCCCCTCCCCTTGTCCCATAATTACTTACCTGTCTTGTAGCGTTGGCCGGCAGCACAGGGCGCACCGCGGTAGTGGAACTTGAATTTCATGTTCCGGTTTCCGGCGGGACTGAAAGGAAGTGCGCACTCAGCTTGTGCACACTTCCTTTCAGTCCCGCCGGAAACCGGAACATGAAATTCAAGTTCCACTACCGCGGTGCGCCCTGTGCTGCCGGCCAACGCTGCAAGACAGGTAAGTAAAGCTTCATAAAACGCACAGACATTTACCCTCACTTTTGAGGGGGAAAAAAGTGCGTCTTATGGAGTGAAAAATACGGTAATTTACTTTGAAAACCTATGGGAAGAAATAATGAAAAAAACAATTGAAGAAAGTATTCTTCTGTGCACACCTTACTGCTGAGTGAAGATCGTGTAAATGCAAGTAAAGGAATGACAGAAAGTAAATCATTTACATGTTCACTGACTAGCTAAGGTCATCATTGGCACCTTCCTCTTCCACTGGCACCCATCCTGGTGTCATCCCTTATTGTATGGGAAGAACATTATACTTGTTCTTCTTATATTTGGAATCTACAGCAGCCAAAGTGTCAGACATTGCTTAACCCTGTTGGTTAATAATCGTAATTTTGTAGTTTATGTTGGATGAGACTCTGGAAAGAAAGAATAAAAAAAATAAAATATGAAAAATTTAGAAGGAAAAAACAATGATGACAGTTTTGCAATTATTACAATCAATCAATCGCACATTTCATTCTTTATTGCGAAGCTAAACAGTGCTTGCAATCATGCAAAATAGTGAACATAAGTAGCTCTTTTATCGAGTATTCATTAGATGCTTATTTAATTCTAAGTGTCGCATAGCATTCTTTTTGTCGTTTATGTAATGGTATCTCTCGAATAGATATCACCAGCCTCCAGAGTTGAAAAAAAATAAAATATCAAATGAAAGCAACGTGATCATGACAAACATAATAGATGAAGTGATATAACCTGCTAATTGTTAGTGTTAACAGTGTGCTATCTATTTTATATTGAACAGACAAACTACTCTCTTTACATGCAAGGCAAATATTTTTTTCGTAATTTGCATTTTTTTCCAATTAGTGTAGATGAATGAAACAAAAATGTAATTAAATCAAGTGTGGGAAACGTACTTATTTAGTGAAAAGTCAATTCTTGATTTATTATTATGTAAGTGTTGCACATAACAAAGAAGGTAAAAAAAAAACTGATTTAATAAATGCAAAACTAATAAAATAATAATGAGTACAAATAAATTCTAATGGATCCAACATATAGGAATACATTTTAGATGAAAGATTTCAGTGTGGAGAGATGATGGGATGAAATCGAGGCAAAGTAGAACTAAAGTAATGAGGGAAAGGGATAGGGGGAGAAGGTATGATCGAGGCCTACTTGACATGTCATTAAGCATATTTCACATTTGTATAAAGCTAAACAATACTGTGAGTATGGATATATGGGTATTAACAATATCAATTAGTCATATTCAGTAAAAGCCAGCCATTCTAGTCACTGAAAAATAATTTGCAGCCCTGTTGTAGAATGTTAAAGTGCCTTTTTACTGCACCTGTCCCAATGTTTAGACTAATTTGGGTCTTTCTCAATCACAGAACGGTTTGAAATGTTGCCAATCCTCTTCTGGTGGCAATTTAGAGTTCTCTGAACTAGACTGTAGATTTTTTTTTTCCAGGAGAAACATACCTTGCAATTCCATCTTCAAGCTTTTTCTTGAGATTTTGTGAAATTAAACTCTGGGTACCATGGCTGACTTATTACTATATTCCCTATATCTGTATGTCTAATATTCAGTACATAGTGAAGTCTTGTGATTGGTTGGGTGTTTTTTTATATGGACCCTTTCTAGTCCATTTTAGTAACTGAATGAGCACAACTAAAGAGGGAAATGACCCTGCACCAGGAAGTGGAGGAGAAATATCTTTAAATCAGTATTACTACATATATGTAAAGATGAAATGGATTTCTCCTTTGAAATGGTGCCTCTTGCAGCAATGAACCAATTGCCACTGCTCTTTAATATTTCACATTGATTTCATGGTCTGGACATTTCATCTATATTAAGATTTCATTTTAAATATGAATGTGAAATATTTTGTCTATTTTTATTATAATTTTTTGGCTTTTGCCTTTCTTACTTTTTGCTGTTAGCATATTTAAAGGAACTAGTGATAAATTAGTTCTTTATGGTGCAGTTGATATGCGCATAGAGCAGGCTCCCCGCAGCCTGCGTAACTGGGTTAAATGTAATTTAGTAGACATGAAAGGAGAAGAAAATCATACAGAGATCAATTGGAATTCATGTAAATGGAAATGGGCAGTGCATGCAAGCAAAATGGCTGTATGTGCCCAGTTTATATTTTTGTGTATAAGTTGATGTGTGTATTAAAACTATGCTTTCAGTGTCGTGACTTTTCTGCTCAATGCAAACATGAATTTATTCTCTTGCTTCGACAGGCAGTAGTTTTCCGATCTGTAACAGCGCAGACAGACTCTGCAGGCTCTACAGCTTCCGGGCAACACGGACAGCAGCCAGCTGTGACAGATGTTATCCAGCAGCTTCTAGAGCTGTCTGAGCCAGTGTCTGTAGAAAATCATCACAACCAGCCATCAGGCCAACCACTTAATATTGCTGTGGGGATTAACAGAGATATTTTACAGGTCAGTGTAAAGAATACCTACACATCCATGTTTACCCTTGAAGCATATAAAAGCACTTTATACAACTCACACTTTTTCAAACAGATAAAAGAAGAGGTTATGGTATGTGATAAATGTTTAAATAAATTATAGCATTGCGTTGCGTTACTTTTTATTAAATCCTGCTGAACCCAGCATTGTTGAAGGCTTTGATGTTTTTCAACTACATTTCCCAAGGTGCTAAAGGGTTACTCCAATCTAAAACAGTGTTTTATTAAAACACTGTTTTTGGTTGGAGTAGGCCTTACTGGCATGCACCCTTCACCTTCGATCAGTACCAAGGCCAAGTTCTCCCTGCAGCCTGTTCCTCTTCCAGTGTCATAAACCTCAGACAGCAAAGATCTCTGAATGTGCATCGTTTTAACTTGAAAGGCTGAACAAAAAGACTCAAAATCAGAGATCATGGTGCCTGGAGTGACCCTTTTTACACACTGAATGATACACTACAAGCATCTTAACAGCTTGTGTTTTTTGTAGTGGTTATGGTGGAAATCAATCCTCTGGTTAACTCAACCACAATTATTTTTAAAAGTCACTGCAGTTTCAAAGCTACTGCTTCGCTGGCTGATGCGAGAGAAGGAAGCTATACTTCTTCATCCGCCTGTCCAAATATTTATATGGCTTTTGCATGCTATACAAATCTCAAATTTCCCTGACAGACGCTTTCATAGCACATTCACAGGCTCAGGCAACTCCACTCACAAAACTTGGGCAGCAATTCCATTTATCCTATGTGACAAAAGGGAATTGCTGCCATTAATATATATCACACAGCCCTACTGGGCAGCGCTGCACAGATGGAGAGCCTCTCACAGCTCTGGAAAATGCAGGAAATGTAATCCTTTAAGAGCCAGTGATATTTCATTCAGGCATCATAATTTGAGCTCAAAATTATGCCAGCATATAATGTCCTGCTTATTTAGCATTTGAGGCTCAATATAGCTCTGCAGCAATGAAACAAGGTCTGTTCCATTATATAAAATCTTTGAAAACTGGTTTGTTGTGACAGACTTATTCTGTACTAGGTCCTTAATAGACTTTTGTTTAGAAATGTTTAGTGCATCATGTATTTCATTTATCAAGATATTGGTCACTATCCAGTCTAGATTTCTCCATTAAGACTGCCTGAATGTTACGGAAAATATACCAAGGTCTGTCATCACTGCCCTATATTAACTGTGAATACTCCCAGTGCTAACCTCACAGATGTAAATCCATAAGTTATTTTTTCACATTATCATTTTTCAAATATATTTTAGTTGTTAGAATCTTAACCACAATATGCACATATATTATTCCAATCCTTAAAAATGTACTTTACAAATGTCATGAACAGCAAAGAACCATTGAAACATCTAACATGGTTATACAAATTTTTGGCAGTATAAATGGTTCCCTACAGTTGTAGCTCAACAGATAATCCTTGAAATATGTAGCACAAGGAACCTGTCCTCTTAATCAGGTTTAACAAGTGCAAAATTACAGGATACTTGTTCCACACAATAAAGGCGCATATGATCTGATGATAGGCTTCTCTCTTCTGTTGATGCTATACTAGCAAGCGCTGGAAAACAGTGGCCTGTCATCAATCCCTGTTGCAGCACTTCCCAATGATCCTAGTCAGGCCAAGGTAACTGTTACAGGAATTGAATGCCTCTCAAGTCAGCAAATGGACAATAATGAGCAAGGACATGGGCTAGAACATGAAGATCATGATAAAGGGGACAAGACTGAGAAGAGGATAATAAAGAAGAAGTCTACTTTTGCTGCAGGTACTCATGTTTGTGACTAATAGCTACAATTGTTTTGAGTGACGCACAGCGGTGAGTCATATAAGGTTACTAGATAAAGGTTCTAAAAAAGACTGTAAAACATGATATAAAATGTAAGTAAGGAAATGGTTACACACATCATGCACTTGTAGGTTCTGTGCTTTGTCACGTATCCTATGGCATCACGATCCTTAAAGATGTTGTTGTTTATTTTTTTAAAATTCTTTATTTTTCAGGCAAGAAAAAATATATACAGTAAAACATTCAGTGCATAGCACAGGTTTACATAAGCAAATATCGGTGTTAAAACATTTTGTGAACATGACACCGGAGCCTTGCTGGCATGTAGTAGGGAGGCCGGTTTATGCGCTCTGTAAAGAAGAATTCCAACGAGTGCCTTGGCCAGTGGTGCCCTGGAGATTCATTCATTTAAACTAAACTCCCAAGACTATGGGTTTGATATACATTCAGGCAAAGTAAACCTGAGTGGCGCCTGCTGTGTACATGCAAATAGATGAAAGAAACAGCCCCATGGGTCTTAGGTAGGAACCTAGCGATTGAGTCGTAGGGGTAGTATATGGTAAGGACTCTGGTCAAGGTGGGTAAATATTAAATATTTTCTGCTCAATATCCCCAGATCGCTTTTGGCGCGCGCGGTGGGGGTCGGTAGTTGTACTGCCCTGATAGTAGGGCAGACTTATGTGGTGAGCGAGTAGGTGAGTGCAGCCATCCCTAGTAACTGCCACTTTTAGGTGATGTTTGCCGAGCGTAGGGTCTTCGTAACTTGTTGGAAGGAACTTCTCCAATCCAAGGTGGATCGGCATAAATCTTGCAGGAACTGGAGTTGCATCTCCTCAAATTGAAGTGATGTTCTGGTTTTCACTGCGTCCTGCAGCACCAGCTTTTCCCGAAGTAGCGGGACGCGTACCGGGACATCCCGGGGGACACCAGCCGGTGCCTTGTTTGTCTTGGCGAGCCTGAAGCAGCCGTCAACTTGAATGCCTTTTGCAGAGCACTGGGGCAGAAGAGTAGCCATTAAACATCTAAGGAAATGAGGCAGTTAATGTTCGTTAACGGATTCGGCAATACCCCTAATTTTGAGTTTGTTGCGCCTACGTGCATCATCCTGGGTGTTGATTCTCACCTGCATGACTCTGTGAGATGCCTGTAGTTTGTGTATCAGCTCGTTGCTGCTTGTCTGCTTCTGAGCTTTGGAGGAAATGTTGTCTTCCTCTCTAATGATGTTGAGGTTAGCCTTGAAAAAGGCTCTGATGTTGTTCATCAGAGCCTTGATGTCCCTCTTAGTAGCTGGGGCTGTCAGGTCTTCCACCTGTTGAGGAGCAATTAGACCCTCTGTTCGAGGTATACCGTCTGGCGCATCGAGGAGTTCTTCCTCTGAGGAGTAGTGGTGATCCGACTGCGATGCCTTTTTGGGCCAAGGCCGCAGCTGCAGGTGATCGGCGATGGAGCCTTCTCCCGTGAGGGTTCCTAGATTTTTAGCCTTCTTCCCCATTAGGTGCTGGAGCTCCAGTCCCGTGCTCAAGCGGAATAGAGGTAAGTAAATGCCCCAGACTCAGTTTGTGCAGTGTAAGCTGTGGGAGCTTAGCCGACATGCGTCTGCTCCCTTCAAAGTCAAAGCCGCTCCCCCCATTTTTAATTTTTTAATTTATGTAGCAGTACACTTCTTTCTATTATGTGGAATCCAAAACTGTCTTACAAGGAGTTTGTACATTAGACAATTTGTCTTCAATAACCTCTTCATTATTGAGATTGCTAACGTGAGAGGAGGCAGTGAGGATTGTAGCAGGGTTTATAAGTGACATGCTTCTCAAATCCCAAAATCACTGCACAGTGAAACAAAGCACGATTTACTTTATTGAATTCAAGATAAAACCTTTTTGACTGATTCTTAAGATGGGAACTGTCTGTGGTTTTTAGTATTATGTTTACTTAACCCCTACATCTAAAATAATGTATATGTGAGAAATCAAGTTAGATTTTGAAACGCCTCTTAATCCTGCATCTGGATGACTCCACGTTTACTCTCTATCAAACATTGGTATACTCCTTATCACTTGGCAGTAAGCAAAGAGGAAGTATAAAAAGAAGAGAAAAACCTTAAATAAAGTTTTTGTTTCTCCTCATTTACAATGTGAGCACTGGCTGTGTTTGGAGTGAACTGGATTGTGAAATAAATTTAAAAGAAAACAAAGCACGTAACTCATAAGTGATCTTCAATTTTATTCAGCGATGTAATTTCCAGAGAAGTGATGGCCCCCCTTCAAGTGCACATCTGCTATTGCAGTCGCTGTTGTTTGGTACATCATCCCAAAGCTATCAGAGCCATTCACTAAAGTGAGAACTGAATTCAGAGTGAATTTCAAATTTAAGGTCAAAACAGCCAAAGGTGGAAACATTCTTACTCCCTGCTTTCAGTTTGGCTACCCTGGCCTTAAATGTGAAATTCCCTTTAAATACTCACTTTAGTAAGTAAGCCTCTAAGTATTAGCTATGTAAACAAAACATAAAAACAGGACTCCACTACAACTGATAAGTGTCTCTGGACTAAAGGATGGATGCAGCATCGACTGTTACCCCAAGCATGAAAGTGCTTGGGTAATGCAATAATGAGTTGCATTTCAGAAATCTAATTTACAAGCTTGCATTCCCTACACATAAATTGATCTGCAGAAAATATCACATTATTGCTTCTACTTACTGCTCTTCTTCAATGAGCATATTTCAATCTGTTTATGAATTGACATTCCGATTTTCATTGCCAACATATTAGAATAGATTTGTTGCCTATGTAATTCATTATTTAATGTTCTGGTCTCCCATGGTAATGCAAGATAAACTGAAACAGCTGCTAGTGTGAATTAATGTACCAACATGTAAATAAAAAAAAAACACATTTTGAATGTTTTATGGAATACAGGCAGATCATTTTACAATATAAATAACTAAAAATTGCACATTGAAAATAGAATCATTAAGTTCAAAGTTGTTTATTTGAGCCATATCCAACACCCTTCTTACATGAAATCACTTATAATTTAATATTAGTTTACTGTAATTCTCTCCTTTATGTCGGCAGACTGCCAGAATGTATTTGTGATCTAGAAACTTAGTTGTAAAGCTGGATTCACAATGTCTTAACACGTCTGCCACCCTACACCAACACCATATATCTTAAAATTTCAAATGGACACACAAAGACAGTTTGGGTTTGTTTTTAGTTTCATGTCTTCCACAAACGAGAAACACAATGTGCTATTTATAACAATAGTGATCTCTATTCTGTTTCACTGAAATATAAAGAGGAAAAACTAATTTGGGGATTTAAAAAAAAAAAAACACACGATAATTAAGTAAGACATGCAAAGACAAATGTCCTGGTTTCTCTTGAATTGGGGCAATTTATCATCCTGTTAAAATTAAAATTAAAAACAAAATAACCTCTCTACACATTTCTAACCATTATGGTTAAATTATGATAAGAAGAAATTATGATCAAGTGTATTTAAAGGTAATTATTCATAACCAACTACAGTAGGAGTGTATATATTTATGTCTGTATATACCGATCTGTAGATTATATTTATATTGCAGAAATCGGACCAATATAAAGATTTTAAGAATAAATATTTAAAAATAGGACTTCGCCTGTCAATGCATTTTTAGCACAGAGGTCTATGCTGCCCTTTTAGAGACATAGGTCAGTGGAGCTGTCCTACACAGGTGGTTCTCCTGATATTTGCATATGCATAGCAAATGTGCTGTAGTTTCTGTGATATTCCTTTGGCAAGCCTTTTGCTAGGGGCATAGGAACAGATTGACAGATGCCATTCATTTTAAAGCCTATGTGCTGGCAATGAAATCAGTGTGTCAGTCAATGGAAATTGTCTCGCTTGGGTAAGTGTTCTGAAGCAGGGCAAGCTATACAGGGGAACGAGCCAGAAGAGACTGGCAGCCTTGTGCCACAACAGTAGGTGATTATTAACCACTTCTAAAGCAGTTAAATAATTAATTTATATTTATTATAATTTATATATTCATTGCTCGTTTTTTTTGAGTCACTTGATGCTTGTCTGCACATAATTAACTTTAATTGGATAAAGTTTGATAAAAATCATTTCAGGTTCTGTCCGCGAGGAGAGTGGTGTTAGGTGGCACATTTGTACATATTGTACAAAGGAGTTTAAGAAGCCTAGCGACTTGGTCCGACACATTCGAATTCATACTCATGAGAAGCCTTTCAAGTGTCTGCAGTGCTTTAGGGCATTTGCAGTGAAGAGCACCCTCACTGCACACATAAAGACTCATACCGGCATTAAGGCTTTTAAGTGTGATTTCTGCATGAAGTGCTTTTCTACATCTGGAAGTTTAAAAGTTCATATTCGTTTACACACTGGTACGTACCCAGAACTGATGATTTTTTACTAATGTGAAAAATAACCTAATGTAGAATAATTTTGACATATGGAAGACTTTTTTTTTGGCAAATTAATGCTTGGGTGGGTATGATGTGACCAGACAAGGAATGGATCTCATCACAAATTTTCATGCTGTGAATAGAGCTGACCCTTTTTTTAGGCTTGTAACCACATGTATCAGTTTAACTTGTTACGTAGAGTATTTACTAAGGTCAGGGATTGTCAAGAATGGCATTTGTCAAAATGAGTTCTAAGTAAATGTGATATTTTACACCATAATCGCCAAACTGAAAACATAGCTGAATCACTAGTTCACTTTAATTCACTTTAGTACATTACACTATTGAATTCAAAGTGAATTTTACATTTAAGGTCCAAATGGCTAAAGTGGAAAAATTCTCCAAGCCAGCTATCAAATGGCTATTCAATAAAATGATGGTATGGTTACTAGATTTGTGCAAAATTTGTTTCAGCCAGTTCATTTGTATTAAATTTATTTTAATCCACACCCGAATGTATCCATCCATCCTGAATTTATATGTGGATTCGTATTCAATGCATAAGATAAATCCCAACTGAATAAATTTTGACAATTGTGCATTAAAAGTCATTTGATTCGGACGAACTGACAGAAACAACCTTTTGTACAAATCTAATTAAATGTGTAAAACCAGGCATATTCCTGAGGGCCGAAGATACTTTGTGGCAATGGCATTTCCTGTTTCACCAATGTCCCTACGATGGTGGTTTGCACAAATCAAGGCCTTTGCATTATGGTTTGTGTAAGAGCTCGAGTGAACTGTACAGAGCCTGGAACCCAATCCAACAAACATCTTTGCAATTGGAATGCTCACTGCTAGCCAGACCTAATCTAGTCCTGACCTCACTAGTGGCTGAATGCTAAATAATTCCAACATTTCCAACGCTAACGGGAAAACTCTCCCATACGAGTGGAGCCTGTTAAAACAGCTAAGCGATGGGAGAAAGCTACTTTCACTGGGTTATTTGCTCAAATGGATTGTCTGGATTTAGGGTGAAGTCAAAGTGAATTTTAAATGTTAGACCAAAATAGTAGATCTGGAAACATGGCTGACTTGGATAATTTTTCCAATTCAATTATTTTTGCGTTCAATTCAGAATTCACTGTGAATTCCTGACAATTCTTACTTTAGCATATTATCCTTTCAGTATTGCTGACTATTCATTTGAAAAGAGATGTTCTAGGTACAGGTGTATACACACTTCAGCCATGTTGTGTATTGTCATTATGACTTTACTCTTACATCTTTCATACATCTCCAGCCTATTCTTGCCGATTAAATGATAAAGATTGCTACTTGTTCCTTCGATGGTAATATACAAGTTGTATTCATGCACTACTAATAGTAGTGTTAACAGCACATTTTCGATTTTATAGCCTGTTGCCGTTTTCAAGGCTTTTCAACTGAAACAGTCGAGTTTATAGCAAACTAAACTGTGTGTTATGCAACCCAGCACTAAAATCTTAATTTAAGATTGATAAAATTAAACCATTGCACGGCCTTAACCTATCTGAACAATTTTAACAACTCAATTGGGTATTCTGCATTGTCTCTGTTATTTCTCAAATTGAAATGATCTGAAAATCAGCTCTATTTGTACCTTACTGACCGGTATAGGGAGAGATAATTACACACCAGCAGCCCATTGATATATTTTTGAGTTCACACTATCACTGTTAGTAATTTGAGTGATTGGATGTGTCTAACCTAGAAAAAACAGATTGTCTTGCTTTTCTATCAGCTTTCAGAGGGCTATTTGTCAAATATTCTCTTTAAGTCAATAACATGAATGAATATATCAGATTATGATATAAAAGCTTGGATGCTTGGAGCTCCTTTGGCGTTATAAAGGAGATAGCAGAACTTGACTTTAAATTTCACTATGAACTGTTAGACTGTAGCTGTCATTGCTTCATTGTCAGGATATTAATTTCACACTATTGGCCCCAGGAAATAAGACATAAGGCAAGATTGATATCACTGGAACACTGAAGTGATAATTAATGGGCACATCTCCCAGACTGCTCTTTAAGGCTGCCAGTGTTCCAAACAAAACAACTGCCCTTGAATTATAGCTTTACTGTCTATCTAGGGTTACAGTGCAGATTTTAAAAAATAATTATGTATGTTTATCTTAAAATATATAAGACCACAGGAGAGAAGACAAAATGGTCCCCGAACCCTGGACACAAGTCTCAGGCTATAGGAGAATCCACTTGTCCAAACTTTCTAGATCTGGGAACGTCACTTAAGCTGTGCTCTCAACTAGGGGATAACCCTACAATAACACAACAAAAGAACGACAAAATCCCACCTGCTCATCCGCTTAAATCAGAGGGCAGGTAGTGGGATAGAGAGCTCAGACTATACAATCTAAAAGTGAAAATATAAACTTTATTAATGACTAGATCTTAATTACTGAAGTCAAAAAAGAGAAACGGAAAACCACCACACATGTAACGTGTGAAACATTACTGCTGGATAAAGCACTGGGCACCTAATCTGATGGATAATCCTTAAATGAATGTCTAAGAAATTGTGTATAACAAAAAAAAAAAAAAAAAACACATTCATAAAAGAAGTAGAATTAAGTTTTTCTAGAAACGATCAGCGGAGGGATTTTTTCAAACACATAGGCAGAATGCAGATGTCTGTCTTCAGTCTACACCTCGTAACTTGTTCTACTAGTAGTTCAGTGTGAATTTTGTTTTGTAGGCACATAAGTAACAAACCGCTTTCAGTGATGTGTTACTGAATTTCTCTACAAGCACTCAGTTACACATTGAACAGGCTCTTGATGTTATAGACCTTTGGCACTCCAGATGTTTTGGACTACACCTTCCATGATGCTTTGCCAGCATTATGGGTGTAAAGGCATTATGGGAGACGTAGTCCACAACATCTGGAGTGCCAGAGGTTGCCTACCCCTGTTATAGACTATAGGAATACTACAATGTATGCGTTGTATTTTTATTATTTGTTGGAGGTATATCTTTGTCTATTTACAATGTGCAAATGTCTGCACATTTAATAAGAATCCTATGGATTGGGATATAGTTTACTTTGTATTGCATTTACAATCAATACAGCATAAATGAGCTAGGTTAAAAACACATGGGGCTATGCTCAGGGCCTTACTGACCACAAACAGGGACCTAATTTTGGTCATCCCCACACCAATATAATATCAAGCAATGTAGGGCTCCTGACTGTTTTTTATGCATGTCATCCAAGATTCCAACAATGAGAATCTTGGGCAATGCACATGAAAACACTAACCAAAATGTCTCCATCTTTCCTCTGGATATGCTTCATATACTGATGGAAGAGCCATAGTATCTGACTTCAGTATCTTTTAAAATAGATGTTGATGGCAAGCATTGGGAATAGAGCCAGGTAACATTCTCATTTTTATATAGTCAGCATTAGCACTCATTATGCTTGCTACAAAACCAAATCAGAATTTAAGTTCATCGTAACTATATGTCTGTACTGATTTTAGCAAAAGTAATTTCTTTTTTTGGTCCCTATAAATAAATTGTATATTGTAGTATATAATATGGAGAAGCAATGAAGTTCCAAATAAAAGGAAATGTGTAAATATTTATCCTGTGAGCAAACATATTCCATCTGTCACTGAGTGGGATGTTGTGTACTACTGGTTTGCATGCAATAGGAAAGTTTAGAAAGTGTTTTCTACAGATTTTTGGGTAAATGCATGGTCAGTCATAATATGGTTACCTGAATCATTTTCTAGCTTTGGAAAAGGTATGGAACCTGCTTCTCTGAAGCTATTAGTAAATTCATGATCTTCAGCTGTATCTGTTATCTGTAGGTTGGATAAGGATTGTGGTAAACCCATAAGTATAAGGTGAGAGACAGTTGGCCTTCCGTTCTGACTGCTTGTTTAATTTTTATTTGTAGGTGTAAGACCATTTGCTTGTATTCATTGCGACAAAAAGTTTCGGACTTCTGGACACAGAAAGACTCACATCGCATCACATTTTAAACAATGTGTTTTGAGGAAATTAAGGCAGCAGCGTAAGCCTGGTAATGTTCGAGCTGGGAAGACAAATCTTCCAGTGTCAGAAATCCCTCTACAAGAACCTATACTCATTACAGATCTTGGTAAGGAAAATATTTTTTTCCACATATTATGTACAAATTGTGACAATGTGATTTGAAGCTCTCAACACAAGACCATCTTTTCATGTGCTTTTTTCATTTTGCTGTGACAAATCCTGAAATGATTATGGGAAATAGTTCCCCCTGTTGGAATCGAACTCCAGCACTCATTGGACACATTTAGGGAGATAGCGTGAAGCTCAGTGGGTGTATGGTACCCCCTGGTGAATATTTTATATGCAGATTTCTAAAACTTGGAGGTGAGAGAATCAACATACATTTTTAGAAACTTTCTGTACACTTCATTGCAAATACCTAAAGCACTTTATCTTGCTGAAGTGCTTTATGTGTGATTAGTTTGTGCTCTATTTTCCATTTAAAAAAAAGTGCAGATTTCAAATAGAAATTGGCACTTTTAATATTTAGACTTGTCACCCATTTGTAGACTAGTGGAGAGTCTGATGGCAGTAGGCAGGCTATTCCATAGGAAGGGAGCCGCCCACAAGAAGTTCTGCAAGCAAGAGTTGGCCATACTTGTGCGATCAGCGGACAGCAGCAGGTCACGGGCAGAGCAGAGAGACTGAGAAGGGGCATACCTATGGTTCTCTGAAGAGATATAAGAGGGGCTAAAATTGGTCAATGCTTTATAGGTATGGGTTAGCATCTTGAATTGACTCCTATAGGATACAGGAAGCCAAAGTAAGGACTGACAGAGGGGTGAGGTGTGAGAGGACAGACTAGAGAGGAAAATCAGTCTGGCGGCAGCATTCATTACAGTCTGTAGCAGGGCAATACGGCTTTTGGGAAGACCAATTAGGAGATTGCTACAATAATCCATGCAGGAAATTACTAGAGCATGGACAAGCTCCTTGGTAGCATCTTGCGTAAGAAAGGGGCGGATGCGGGCTATGTTTTTAAGATGGAATCTATAGGACTTGGTAACATGTTGGATGTGAGGCTCAAAGGTGAGGCCAGAATCAAGTATGACAACAAGACAGCGCGCTTGCAAGGATGGACTTATGTGGATACCACTAACTTGAAGGGAGAGTGAAAGAGGAGGATTGGTATTAGGAGGCGGAAAAACAAGGACCTCAGTTTTAGAGCCATTTAGTTTCAGAAAGATGAAGGACATCCAGTCAGAGATGGAAGAAAGGCAAGCAGTGACGCGTTGCAGAACGGCAGGGGAGAGGTCCGGGGAGGAGAGAGATATCTGGGTGTCATCAGCGTACAGGTGGTAGTGGAATCCATATGAGGTAATAAGTTTGCCAAGAAAGGTAGTATAAAGAGAAAATAGAAGGGGACCAAGGACAGAGCCTTGGAGGACTCCATCCGAGACAGGACGAAGGGAGGAGGTATCATTATATATATATATATATATATATATATATATATATATATATATATATACTAAATAGTTTGTTTTGTTTTTCTATTTGGTCAGTGTAATTTTCCTTGAAGCCTCCTTTTACCACTTAAAAACCCAATAATTTAAGTAAAGATAATTAAAGATAAGTAAAGATAATTATTAATGATACAGTATAGCAAACAAAATTATATAATATATACTTTTTCCGCAGGTGGAAATAGAAACAATTAAATTACAGTTTTTTTTTGTTTTAGAAATTATTGATACAGGAAGAAACATGAGCCTTAAGATTCTGGTAAAATTAAAAGTAGAAATACTGAAAAGGAAATATGAAAAGAGGGTGTTGTAACAAAGTAAGCTAATTTGCTACATTGTATGTCTGCTCAGACCTGCACTCATGCATAACATTATCATAATAGTAGCAGAACCTTTAAAGTATTCAGCTAAAATATTATGTTACTAGTCCATGTCTCGATACCAGCATTTCCCTATTCGTGTTCCGGGGAACCCTGGTAATCATATCATTAAAAAAACAGATGTACTACAATCTGTTCAATATCTGGAAATGAGATAAGGAATAAATCCCTGAAAACAGAGATAAATTCAGTGTGTCCAGGTCGTATCTCTGTAGGGGATAACCCTTGTAATGCAATACAAAAACGAAACTGGAGTGTAAACCAAGGACAGGTGTCCAGGGAACACTAGTGAGATACTGATCTGAGTTGTTAGTCACTTAAAATAAAAAATCATTTAATTGGTATACAAAACCATGAACTTAAAGTAAATGAAAAAAGAAAAAAATGTAAAAGGTGAAAAATAATAAGTGCACTCCAACAGGGAGGAGGGTAGGGAGGTAGCTCAGGGAGCTCAGGGATGAGCTTAGGCAATGGGTAAAAGGAGGTAGAAGTAGTATATAGCTATATAATAGTCCTATGCAAGAGTAAACTGCTCTCTATAGAAATGGACATAAGCTATAGGGGCTACTGTGAGAACCACTCCAATACCCAGAGCAACAGAGTACACAAACGGGTTAACTCCAGGATGCTGTAACAGCCCGTGTGATATAGAGTACTTCACACCTGCTATAGAAATTGAATAAATCCTTGGAGTGTACAAAAAGCCCGTTAGTAGAACCCCAGTATTAGGTTACATAAGAGGATAAAGTCCTAGAACCGTGTTACAAATTACTTCACACTAGCTCCTAAGGTACAATATATCCTCAAGGGCTAATGCCCTAACTGTGCCATATCTGAGGTATAAACTCATATTGAACCCTGAATAACACTCCAAACCGGCTACCAACCCTCCTTGCCCTGATTAAACACCCCAAACAATGGTGAAGAAATAAGTGTTGTGCTTTAAAAAAACATAAATTCTGCCTAACGCGTTTCGGCGCTAAAGAGAGCGCCTTTCTCAAAGGCTATCAACGGAGAACTGACTCCAGACTCGTGTTAAGTATGTTGTACTGAAAGGAATGAGCCAATCAGTGATGAGTGTGGGCGGCGTTCTATTCAGCCGCAATAGCCGTTTGTGAGTGGTTCGCCAATCTGTCAATCAGATGGTGAGGCCCCAATCGGAAACGGAGGGGCGGAGCTAGGTGCCGAATCTGGAACTCATGTATAATGTGTTACCATGGGTACCTGCTCGTGTACCGGTCTCGTTCTTTATAACGTAAACGCATTCATACAGTGTGGTATTGCCAAATAAAAATCTTAGGGGCTCAAGAGAGACAATAATACCCATTCCTCATGGTGTGCACCTGGGATGGTGGGAAAAACATATTGTCTATTCAGAGCGCTTAAAACATTATATGGACTGTGTCCATCTTTGGAAACGCTATATAGATGATATTCTGGTCATATGGACAGGAACCCAAGAACTATTCACAGAATTTGTGGAAGTTTTAAACACAAATGACCTGAATCTTCGTCTGACCATGGAAATTGGGCTATCATCTTTGAATTTCCTAGACTGCACATTCACCATTACTGAACAACTCACGATTCAGACCACTCTATATCGCAAACCTACATCCACTAACAATATGCTCAACTGGCGTAGTCACCACCCTAACCCACTAAAGAGGGGTATTCCAGTGGGACAGTACTTGCGCCTTAAAAGAAACTGCTCATCTGTGGAAGACTTTATAGAGAAAGCAGCAATACTGAAGGCAAGATTTAAAGCCAAAGGGTATCCCAATAGATGCCTGAAACAGGCATACCAAAGAGCACTCTTAAGTGAACGTGAGGATCTCTTGGACAACCGTCCCAAACCATGCCCCCCTAAAACTATTAGATGTGTGGCTAAGTTCGATGCAGGATGGGACCCAGCGAAAAAGATTTTGGCTAGGTTTTGGCCATTACTTACTCAGGATAGACACCTTAAAGATGTGATCCCCCCACATGTCTCAATAACAGCCAAAAGAGGCAAAAACCTCAAGGACATGCTAGTACCCAGCCACTTTTCCAAACGCAATACTAGTAAGGAAAATTGGTTAAATGTGTACGGCACCTACCAATGTGGACGCTGTGTAGCCTGTCGCTACATAGATAAAGACTCCAAATCCATCACAGACTCCTCAGGCACACTAACCATTCCTATCAATTTTTTAACTGTAACTCCACAGGACTAGTCTACCTTCTCACATGTAAATGTGGTAAAAAATATGTGGGAAAAACTATACGCCCCTTCAAGAGGCGTATGATGGAACATATCCACTCGGTTCCATCGAATAGGGATACCCCTGTGGCTAGACATGCTAGAGGACACCATAGTGAAACATTTAGATTCTTCAAATTTGCAGGGGTTGAAAAGGTCATTGTGGGAAAAAAGAGGGGGGGATCTGGACCTGATCTTGAGGCAGAAAGAATGCTTTTGGATCCAGACACTGAACACCCTATCCCCTTGTGGCCTCAATGAAGGCTTCACATTCACCCCTTTTATTACATCATAAATCCTTCATACGTTATATATTAGTTGCTTGTCACCTATCCTTACAAGTATCATTATACTAATATGTCACTTTCATGAACTGTTGAAAAATGAACAACGGCAGCTACATGTGTTTATTGTTAATAGCCACCTTGTGATAAGCTGTGTCTCAATATGCACTTTAAATACGTTTTTGCCTTAAATCCGGGGAAAACCCTCCCCACGGGCTATTCATCCATGGCCACACCATGAGGAATGGGTATTATTGTCTCTCTTGAGCCCCTAAGATTTTTATTTGGCAATACCACACTGTATGAATGCGTTTACGTTATAAAGAATTAGACCGGTACACGAGCAGGTACCCATGGTAACACATTATACATGAGTTCCAGATTCGGCACCTAGCTCCGCCCCTCCGTTTCCGATTGGGGCCTCACCATCTGATTGACAGATTGGCGAACCACTCACAAACGGCTATTGCGGCTGAATAGAACGCCGCCCACACTCATCACTGATTGGCTCATTCCTTTCAGTACAACATACTTAACACGAGTCCGGAGTCAGTTCTCCGTTGATAGCCTTTGAGAAAGGCGCTCTCTTTAGCGCCGAAACGCGTTAGGCAGAATTTGTTTTTTAAAAGCACAGCACTTATTTCTTCACCATTGTTTGGGGTGTTTAATCAGGGCAAGAAGGGTTGGTAGCCGGTTTGGAGTGTTATTCAGGGTTCAATATGAGTTTATACCTCAGATATGGCACAGTTAGGGCATTAGCCCTTGAGGATATATTGTACCTTAGGAGCTAGTGTGAAGTAATTTGTAACACGGTTCTAGGACTTTATCCTCTTATGTAACCTAATACTGGGGTTCTACTAACGGGCTTTTTGTACACTCCAAGGATTTATTCAATTTCTATAGCAGGTGTGAAGTACTCTATATCACACGGGCTGTTACAGCATCCTGGAGTTAACCCGTTTGTGTACTCTGTTGCTCTGGGTATTGGAGTGGTTCTCACAGTAGCCCCTATAGCTTATGTCCATTTCTATAGAGAGCAGTTTACTCTTGCATAGGACTATTATATAGCTATATACTACTTCTACCTCCTTTTACCCATTGCCTAAGCTCATCCCTGAGCTCCCTGAGCTACCTCCCTACCCTCCTCCCTGTTGGAGTGCACTTATTATTTTTCACCTTTTACATTTTTTTCTTTTTTCATTTACTTTAAGTTCATGGTTTTGTATACCAATTAAATGATTTTTTATTTTAAGTGACTAACAACTCAGATCAGTATCTCACTAGTGTTCCCTGGACACCTGTCCTTGGTTTACACTCCAGTTTCTGTTCAATATCTGTAGAAATAAGTTTATGTATTCCTTCTCCCCACCGCTTCCAAAAAACAGCTTCTGCTCCAAAAGTACAAAAATCTTTTTATTTATGTTACGTTACACAACAGTGCACTTTGCTTCAATAATGACTCAAAAAGCATGGGTGCTTTACTTGCTTACTAAGAGCTGAGAACAAAACCGCATCCTTTGTAGTCAGGTCGTGAAATCTGTATTTTTCCAGGTTAGAGAAGTGTTCTTTTTTTTTTTTCTCCAAAACTGAGACAACATTGTCAAAAAATAAACCAGATATAAAAAGAATTTGCCAAAATAAAAAACATTAGACTCTGCTCATTAAAAGGTTTGTGCTACGACACAAAAAAAAAAAATGTTTTGTCGTTCCATGATGTTGGTACACTATGTCAAAGGGTTACACAGGAAAAGGAATTGGGAACCCTTGCTCTATACCCTTCACATGGTCTTATAAAGTGTAGTTCTTAAGATGAGATGGTGGTATGTTTGTTTCCTTAATTTAATATTGCATTTTCGTAACCTTGGATCATGATCCCAATCATTCTTTGCAGTGTGGAGTGTTACATTTGTATTCCATCAGGCTCTCTATATGGTTACATCTTCAGCATTGATTATAGTAGAAATAATGTCTTCCCTGATGCTTATATTCCATCTTCATTGGATCTACATGATTATTCCTCCTTATTCCTCCTTATTAATTTAATGGTCCCCATTGCGATTTGCAGACAGCTTCAGAAGGAGCAGTGAGTGGACTGGAGGTGTGCTTAGGGCAGGCGATTTATGCAGAATTTGCAAGTAAAGAAACCCCACAATGATGGCACAGCGGGAAAAAGTGTCCCTAATGAATAGCTCTAATATCCCTAGAAATATGAAAAGTTTAAATATTTAAAGCATTTAGTATAGTAACCGGATCACATCCGTAGAACTAGAAACTTGAAGCTCTTTGGTACATATCCAATATTCTACCTTTCCATTTGAAATACCTCCTGAATATATTAAATCACCTCTAGAGTACTCACAGGAAATTATACTTTTTAGCTTTTCTTACGTTTACAGTTTCCCCTCTTTCACCTTGTCACAATGTGAATTCACTATAATAGGACAAGTTACTGCCAAACTGTGAATATAACCGGTCTTATTTTCCAAATTAAACTGATGGTAATTGCTACTCTTGTGTGGTCAGATCCTGCAAAACATGGTCTACTAATTTGAACTTTTTGGTGCAATCCAATATTATCTTATGCCAAAACTTTTCAAATTAGTATTTAATTGTCTGATTCATATTTTGTACTTCTTCATTTCAGACTATTTAAAATTCTTATCTGCTTTGATCACTTTCCCCTTGCATTACTTCAAAAATAAATCTACAAGTAACCAGTTTTGTTGAATTTTATTTGAACTTTAATGGATTATGCATTAAAGAAAACCTGGTATAATTTTATTTTCTTTAAGTAACAGATTGCACATTTTGTGGATAATTTTCTTTGCTTACTCATAAGCTAACACCTCTTTTCTGTACGCACCCCAGCTTACCTTTCCTCTGTTTAGGCACCTCTCTTTAAAGGAACACTATAGTAACTCAGACCACCTTATCTCAATGAACTGGCTGGGTTCAATGTGCCTATCCTTTTATCCTTGCCAGGTAAAAATATAGCTGTGCTTATTTTTTTTTAAGGAAATCCTGAAGATTTTTGCCATATGGAAGTCACTTACTTTATGTTTGCTTTATAAAGCACACATATACTAAATACATTTCATAATAATTACAGTGGTAAACATTTTGATTTTAAAACCGTTAATGGCATTTCTCTTTCTACATAATCCAATTTTTGCTAAATCATCTTCTTCACTAGGAATATCATCATACCAGTTTTCTGGCCATGCAGGTGTACATAGCTGTATATTAGGAATGCAGAATCTCTGCAAAACTTGGCTTAAAACAGAATCAAAAACCCGGTTCCCACAGAAGAGACTCTGATAGTGATGCATGCATTGATGAAATCTTATCTGGACTATCACAATGCACTTTCTTGTGGTCTCCTAGAACAGTTGCTGCATTGTGTCCAGCTGGTACAATGCCACAGCAAGGCTGCTAACTTACAATTCGGAAATTTGCCACACACGATTCATTCCCTCCACTGGTTGCCATTAAAACAGAATTTTGTTTAAAACTGCTATCATACAAAGAACTGGATGATCAGTGGTCTCTGCTACTTAACTCGTAGGCCCTATGTTCCAACATGGAGTCGTCAGTCATCTGCTACTCTGAAGCTACAAGAATTCACCCACACCACCTATAGATTGGGTGAGCTTTTAGCCATTCTTTCCATTTCTGTGGAGCAAAAGACAACCCCATACCACTGCTGTATTAACCCTGTGCCATCTGCACTCACCCCACACTTGCCACATTAAAGCTTTATCCACTGCAGTGAAAGCCTGCACCCGTAGCAATACCCTCACAATGTGCTGTATTATTAACTCCAGTTGGGGCAATAAAGTTTCATAGTCAGAGTTTATATAATTAGATATGTAAATCGTCTCTCAATTTTAAATGAGGCTAATAGTGAAAAAGACCCACTCGTTGTTCAACCCCACCTAGCAATGCTCCTTTCTTGGAAACAATAATTAAAAAAAAAATTAAAAAAAATATTATGTTGATTTATTTCTACGTAACCCGACCCTCATGGTGTTATGTATTTTATTTAAATATTAATCCCCACTCTAAGTTAACACTTTCACCATTACAGGGTAGATGAAGTAAAACAGTAACATGTATCTGACTAACTCTTCTGAGCAGAGACTGGGTCCCTTAAAACAGCATTAACACCCAGCACTCCCAAGCAACCAAGTCCTGCAAAATCTTCTGAGCAGAGACTGGGCCCCTTAAAACAGCATTAACACCCAGCACTCCCAAGCAACCAAGTCCTGCAAAATCTTCTGAGCAGAGACTGGGCCCCTTAAAACAGCATTAACACCCAGCACTCCCAAGCAACCAAGTCCTGCAAAATCTTCTGAGCAGAGGTATCATCTCTGGAAGATCTACTCAAGAATACCTGTATTCCTGTTTCCTTTAAACTCTTATTTTAAAATGTGTGTTCTATTCCATCTCCCTCCCTATACTATCACTACTTAATTGATAACTATATCTCCCATCCTGATCTTCTGTTTTTGTTTTTCTTAAAGCTGGTATGATCATGTCATTTTATGTTCATTCTCTAAGACTCGTTGTTAATTGTTTGTTTAGCTAGTGTTACTACTCTCACTGATAATCTAGTAAATTTATGTTCATGGTTTATGACTTTCACCTATCTGATCCTTCCTATCTTTTTATCCCAAATGTGCTCTCATTTTAGTTTTTCATCTCTAATTAATTACCTCAATAGCCCCATGTCTCCCCACCCATAATAGTGTGTTTTATTTCGTTTTTTTTTTTTTTTCTAACCTCAGACCTTATATTTCAGACTGGGCCCCTTAAAACAGCATTAACACCCAGCACTCCCAAGCAACAAGCAACCAAGTCCTGCAAAATCTTCTGAGCAGAGGTATCATCTCTGGAAGATTGCCCACCCCACCGTCAACAACTTACTTATAGATAGTGCACATCACCTGGTTTCCTTAACACACCAATCAAGTTACCAAACCTCTCCTCACCTGAATTCATTTAACACACTGCATCCTTACATTGGTTTAAACACTCATTGATAGTTGTGTGTGTTTGTATATATGATCTACATATCTATATAATACACATTTTCTCTAATGTTCTCCCTTCTATTTTTCACTTTAACACTAACTTCTCTGATCACTAAAATATCCCTATCCTTTCACTCACCTGTCCCTAGCAACACAATCATCATTACTTCCACCTTACTCCCCTCCCCTCTCTATTCATCCCATGCACTCTACACATACCTTTCCAGCCTATCTCCACCAACTCCTCCCAAATCCTCTATATACATACCCTCCTACAAAACTTTCAAATCCTACTCCCACCTTCACTTCCTTTCTATCCTTCTGCTCCTAGCAGCTGGTGATGTATCTCCAAACCCCGGTCCCCTCTCAACAAACACAGCACATACTAATCCAAGGACCCACACTAATCTCATACCCATCTCATGTTCCTCTAGATCCTCCTTCAATACTGCCCTCTGGAACGCACGCTCTGTTTGCAATATAACTAAATCCACTGCTGTCCATGACTTCTTTATCTCTCGTTCAATAGATTTACTAGCCTTAACAGAAACCTGGCTCTCCCCCTCTGACACTGCCACCCCTGCATCTTTGTCCTTCGGTGGTCTCCAACTTACCCACAACCCAAGAAACTCTGAATGTAAAGGTGGTGGTGTTGGGTTTCTCCTCTCCCCTCACTGCTCTTTTAAACCTCTTCCCACCCCCCCTCCCCTCTCTTTCCCGTCATTTGAAATACACTCAATTCGCCTTTTCAATCCCTTCTCTGCTAACATTGCTGTTATTTACCGTCCCCCTGGTTCCCCTCTTCTCTTCCTTGACCACTTTGCTGCCTGGCTACCCTATTTCCTCTCTTCTAACATTCCATCCCTAATTCTCGGGGACTTCAATATTCCTATAAACCCACCTTTGACCTCTGCGGCCACTAAACTACTTTCAATGACTTCCTCCCACGGGCTATCACAGTGGGCAAATTCTCCCACCCATGTAGCTGGCAATACCCTTGACCTAATCTTCACTTATGCATGTACAGTAACTAATATCTGCAACACTCCATATCCACTCTCTGATCACCACCTCTTATCATTTGCTCTTGCGTGCCCCCTCACCCAACAACCACAGCCTAACCCCCCTCAACTCAGGAGGGACCTTAATTCTCTGGATCTCCAACAGTTGTCAGCTGACATTGATTCACAACTGCTGTCCATCCCTTCCCTCTCCTGTCCATCACTGGCCATCTCCATATATAACTCTACTCTTACATCTGCCTTGAACACTGCAGCGCCACTCCAAACAAGCACCTCAAGGAGGACCCGCCCCCAACCATGGCATACTAAATCAACGCGCTACCTGCAAAGATGCTCCCGTTGTGCTGAACGCTCCTGGAGGAAGTCTCGTACCCAATCAGACTTTCTCCATTATAGATTCATATTGTGTTCATACAGTGCAGCCCTTGCCAAACAGTCCTATTTTTCCTCTCTCATTAGTTCATGTTCCCGCAACCCCAGGCGTCTCTTTGACACCTTTAATTCTCTTCTTCGCCCTGCTGTGGCCACCCCCAAAACTAACCTTACTTCTGATAACTTTGCATGTTACTTCACTGACAAGATTGAACAGCTAAGGAAAGAATTCTCCCCTCCTTGCCTTTCTGTTTCTCAATCACACATAGATCACGCCTTTCCTACCCTTCAGACATTCTCCCCAGCTACTGACCAAGAGGTGGCTGCTCTTCTTTGCTCCTCTCGCCCCACCACTTGCCCGCTCGATCCTGTCCCATCTCACCTTATCAGATCTCTCTCCACTTGTCTCGTGCCTTCTCTAACACACATCTTCAACTGCTCACTCTCTTCTGGCATCGTCCCTGCTGACCTTAAACATGCCACTGTAGTACCTATACTAAAAAAACCATCCCTCGACTCATCCACCCTCTCTAACTACCGTCCCATATCCCTGCTCCCTTTTTCCTCAAAGCTTCTGGAAAGGCTTGTCTTTACCCGTGTGTCTCATTTCCTCAATTCCAACTCTCTCCTTGACCCCCTTCAATCTGGCTTCCGCCCTCTCCACTCTACAGAGACTGCCCTTATCAAAGTCACTAACGACCTAATCGCAGCTAAATCCAAAGGCCACTACTCCATACTAATTCTTCTTGACCTCTCAGCGGCCTTTGACACCGTTGATCATGCTCTCCTTCTTCAAACTCTTCAATCGCTTGGTCTCTGTGACTCTGTCCTCTCGTGGTTTTCCTCTTATCTCTCCCAACGCTCGTTCAGTGTCTCCTTTTCTAATGATAACTCCTCCCCTCGCCCTGTCTCGGTTGGAGTCCCCCAAGGCTCCGTCCTTGGTCCCCTTCTATTTTCTCTTTATACTGCCTCTCTTGGCAAACTTATTACCTCTTTTGGATTCCACTACCACCTGTACGCTGATGACACCCAGCTATATCTCTCCTCCCCGGACCTCTCCCCTGCCGTCCTGCAACGTGTCACTGCTTGCCTTTCTTCCATCTCTGACTGGATGTCCTCCCGCTTTCTGAAACTCAATCTCTCAAAAACTGAGCTCCTTGTCTTTCCTCCTCCTAATACTGATCCTCCTCTTTCGCTCTCCCTTCAAGTTTGTGGTACCAACATCAGTCCATCCTTGCAAGCACGCTGTCTTGGCGTCATACTTGACTCTGGTCTCACCTTTGAGCCTCACATCCAGCATGTTGCCAAATCCTGTAGATTCCATCTTAAAAACATAGCCCGCATCCGCCCCTTTCTTGCACCAGATACTACCAAGGAGCTTGTCCATGCTCTAGTAATTTCCCGCATGGATTACTGTAACCCTCTCCTGATTGGTCTTCCCAAAAGCCGTACTGCACCCCTACAGTCCGTAATGAACGCTGCTGCTAGACTGATTTTCCTCTCTAGTCGTTTCTCTCACACCTCACCCCTCTGCCAGTCCTTACATTGGCTTCCTGTATGCTATAGGAGTCAATTCAAGGTACTAACTCACACCTATAAAGCACTGAACAACTCTAGCCCCTCTTATATCTCCTCACAGATCCATAGATATGTCCCTTCTCGGTCTCTCCGCTCTGCCCGTGACCACCTCCTGTCCGTTGTCCGCACTCGTACGGCCAACTCGCGCTTGCAGGACTTCTCGCGGGCGGCTCCCTTCCTATGGAATAGCCTGCCTACCGCCATCAGACTCTCCCCTAGTTTTGCATCTTTTAAGAAGTGCCTTAAAACCCATCTCTTTAGGAAAGCGTATGGCCTCCAAGACTAACCAATACCTCACATACCTGTCTCTTGCCCTCTCCTAAAGGGCAGTCCACCTTATTTGATTGCAAATTCCTGTCCTAATGTGTTTTACACCCCACCTCCAAAAGAATGTAAGCTCGATCGAGCAGGGTCCTCTTCAACCTATTGTTCCTGTAAGTTTATTTGTAATTGTCCTATTTATAGTTAAATCCCTTCTCATAATATTGTAAAGCGCTACGGAATCTGTTGGCGCTATATAAATTGCAATAATAATAATAATAATAATAACAGTTTCCCTAGGCTGGCACTAGAACATGAATTAAATATTGGGGGTTGAAGACAAGGGTTACTTCAAAAGTATAGAATAGTTATCACAATATATAATATATGCTTCCCTAAGCAAGCGATAAAGAAAAATGCAAACACATGAACTCTCTCGAGCATAAAAGCAAACATATACCTACCAAGTGTTCATATTTAAGAGGGACTGACCCTGTTTCAAGCCCAAATCCATTTGTCCCTGCTTTCTATCCTAAGATACCTTTTTTCTAGGAGCTCCGTATTGTTGGTGTGTCTTAGTGTATAACAGAGCTTTACAGCAATAATAACCACAGTAATGGGTCTTTAACTACAATAAACACGTTTAGAAATCAGTCTGTGTAAATAACATGCACTGTTCTTGTTCTAAATTACATTTTAGTTGCATTTTAGTTCCATAAATAGTTTTTAGTAAATCAGCGAAAAGTTCTGAGAATAGCTCCGCTCCTGTCAACACCCCTAATATTAAAGTGTCCCTATTTGTCTGTTTGAAATATTGGGAGGCATTGGCAAATGTAAGGGCAGTCTACAAAGCACGGCTTCCTGTCTGTTTTTTTTTGTTTTTTTTTGCAGAAATTTAGTTAAAGGAAGTAAAATACACATGTGAAAGGAGCATGACTTCATGTATATTCACTTAGTTAATATTGTAGGTAACTGACCTATGCAATGTACATAGTATTATTATTATTCCCATTTATATAGCGCCAACAAAGTCCGTGGCGGTTTACAATATTATTATAGTAGTATATTAGCAGTGAAAGGTATACAGAGGATGGAGTATGTGAATGTCTTCATAGCTCCTACAGCATTCAAAACTACCCCTAAGAGGCATATATTATGGGAGAGAAAGAAAAAGAGGAAGCAGAAAGCAGCAACACAGAAGATAAAAATCAGAGAGAAAGCAAAAGAAGAGAACGCAAAAGTACCCTGGAAATACAGGAGAAGTGCCTAGTTTAGGCTCCCTTATTTCCATCCCCTCCCCTATCTAGTCAGGTTCATCTCCCAACTATCTCCCAACTGCTGCAATATCGACTACACATTGCCTGGTTCTCTACAGAATTCCCTCCATAATTCCATTTCATAACATATGCTTGGTTTCCATCGCAGAGTGAGCCGTATTCTCCCAACCGTTATTGTGAACTAGCATGTTAGCGTGTGAAGATTCAAATTTTCCAAATTATCTTCACACTTGTGACATTTATGTGGATCCTGAATACCATACAAAGAAGAAAAGAACAAGTGTAAGCAATTCTTGTAATTTTGCACTCCAGAGTTTTTATTTTCATTTTTCTTAAAGACACACCACACCAGTTTGTATATTTTTAATATATTTCGGTATAATTTATGGTTTTTCAGAGTGATCCGCGGTGTTGGTGTTTTTTGGGGTAATCACTATTTACGTGTGTAATGGTTCGGGACCCCAATTCTGATAATTTCTTTTTCATGTCGGCGGGCAGAGACCCGATAACAGCTTTAATATCCTTCAGGTCTTTCCTGAAGTCATATAGAATGAGAGTTATGTCCTCAGCCAAGGACTTGACAGTGCCGCCTTTTCTGCTTGGGACTGTGTGGTCCAACACCTCTCCGGAGTTGGAGGCCTCCACCATCTTGGGGCCTCCGTCAGGAACTTTCAGTTGTGGCAGCAGGAGAATGGATTGTTTTCCCCTGCTTAACACTGGGCATGCTGGATGCGGTTCATGCTTCAAAAACCCTTTGTATGGGGTTAGTATTGATTAGATGAGCTGGTCACAGCAGAGATACCTTAAAGGGCCACTATAGTGCCCTGAGGGTGCCCCCACCCTCAGGGACCCCCTCCCGCCGGGCTCTGGGATGACGAAAGGGTTAAAACTTACCTTTATTCCAGCGCCGGCTGAATGCGCATGCGCGGCAAGAGCTGCGCGCGCATTCAGCCGGTCGCATAGGAAAGCATTTACAATGCTTTCCTATGGACGCTTGCGTGCTCTCACTGTGATTTTCACAGTGAGAATCACGCAAGCGCCTCTAGCGGCTGTCAGCGAGACAGCCACTAGAGGATTTGGAGGCTGGATTAACCCTATTATAAACATAGCAGTTTCTCTGAAACTGCTATGTTTATAAAAAAAAAGGGTTAATCCTAGAGGGACCTGGCACCCAAACCACTTCATTAAGCTGAAGTGGTCTGGGTGCCTAGAGTGGTCCTTTAAGGTGCGAATTGCTTCATCGGTGTCTAGACTCTTCCCCCTGTCAAACTGTTTTTGAACGGGTATAACGTATCATCTAAAGCCTAGCACCATGCTTCTGGCTCAGATAATGCAGAAGTTTTACTTCTACATTATCCATCTGAGACATCCAACCTTGGACAGTATTAGTAGGCCACAGCAGTTTTCTTTTTCTCAAATGACAACGAATACAAAATGTTGTTGCAGTTTTGTGTGTGAATACATACCTTCATAAAAGTCCCTTAATGAGACTGAAATGGCAATGTTTAATGCACTGTAGAGCTGCATGCAATACATTTGTCTGCATATTGAAAATCTATATAGACCCATGAGTGCTCTCTTTCCTGGAAGTTTGTGAGATCGCACCTTGGCACTTTAAGCACCTAACAAAAAGCCTGAAATTATAAATGGGTGCTAGTGGCTTTTGCATGGCACTTTAAGGGTGGAGAAATTGTGAGTTGGTGAATGCAAGCAAAGTATATACAATGAAAGGTTAACTTTTCTCCCCATTTTAAAACTTCTTTTGAAATGCATTTTTTGGTTGTGCTTATTTTGCAGAGCTTTTTATTAGTGTATTTATAATATGCATAGCTGCTTGTGGCAGCATTAGATCTTATTTGAATGACCACGAAGGTCACAATTTAGTCATTGAGCACAAACAGATTAATAATGTTTTTTGTTTTGCATTTCACCAAAGAAAAAATCCTTGGGTATACAGTATTCCAAAACATATGCTTTAATTTAAATTATAAATAGTTTAACAGTGTGACCGGGCCCCTTTCTTTTCAGCAGCCAGCTGGGAGGAAGTGACAACCGTGAGACACTTCTTCCTAGCAAGACGTAGTGACTTTATTAAACTGGAGGTTGGCTAAGTGTAAATTTTGCTTATGTGTTTCAGGATGTCTGTGTGTCTGTGTAAGTTCATATATCTGTCAGTGTGTGTGTGTCAGTATATGCCTGTGTGTGTCTTTGTGTGTTTCAGTATGTCTGTCTGTGTTAATATGTCTGTCTGTGTTAATATGTCTGCCAGTGTGTATGTCTCTGTGTTTGTGTGTCTGTCATTGTGTGTCGGTATGCCGGTCTGTTGTTGTCTGTGTTCTTGAGAGTCAGTATGTTTGTCAGTTTATGTCAGTATGTCTGTCAGTGGGTGTGTGTGTGTGTCAGTACAGTGGTGTATCCTGGTTTTGTGCTACCCCTCCTTACCTTTGGGAATGCTGGAGGGGGGGTGGGTTCTCCCTCTCCCTGGGGGTTTAGTGGGGCTGCTGGTTGGACGGCGCTGGCAAGGGAGCACTTTCCCCTGAGCTCTCTGCTCAGATCCCTCGCGCGCCGCAGAGTGATGCTGGGAGCCGGAATATGAATTCATATTCCGGCTCCCGGCATCCCTCTGCGGCGCGCGAGGGAGCTTAGCAGAGCACTCAGGAGAAAGTGCTCTCTCGCCAGCGCCGCCCGCCCGGCTTGTCAGTTAGCCACAAGGCTAACAAGACATTTGCCCTGGGCATTTGGGGGCGGCTTTTTTTGCCGCCCCCTGGAAAATCTTGCCCAAGGCAAATGCCTTGTTTGCCTCGCGGCTAAAACGTCCCTGTGTCAGTATGTCAGTGTCTGTGTGTCAGTATGTCTGTCAGTGTGTGTGTGTGTGTGTCTGTCTGTCTGTCATTGTGTCAGTATGTCTGTCAGTGTATGTGTCTGTGTGTGTGTCAGTATGTCTGTCATTATGTATGTCTGTCAGTGTGTGTGTATCTGCATTTGTGCCAGGTTGTGTATCAATATTAAAGATTACTCTGTATATGTGTATATATACATTTGTATGTGTATGTTGTATATATGCTTTCATGCATATACTAGATACTTATTGTTCTCTTTTCCTCCATTCCTCCCAAATACAATAAACCAACTCACAGCAGTTTAAAGGGACTCTCTAGTGCCAGGAAAACATATTTGATTTTCCTGGCACTGCAGGGCCCTTCTCCTTCCCACCCCCCATCCCAAGTTGCTGAAGGGGTTAAAGCCCCTTCAGTGACTTACCGGAGTCCAGCGCTGATGTCCCTCGGCGCTGGGTCAAGCTCCGCCTACTCATTAGACCTCCCCATGGGAAAGCATTATTCAGTGCTTTCCTATGGGGATTTCGGCAACGCTGGAGGTCCTCACTTAGCGTGAGGACATCCAGCGTTGCTTAAAACACTTTTCGTGTTCTAAGAACACGGAAGTCCCTCTAGTGGCTGTCTATAAGGAGGACTTGCAAGGTAATGCAGTTTATAAAAACTGCAATAATTACACTTGCAGGGTTAAGGGTAGTGGGAGTTGGCACCCAGACCACTCCAATGGGCAGAAGTGGTCTGGGTGCCTGTAGTGTCCCTTTAATTCATGAAATATAATTAACTGCTTGTGCAAGCTAATTGATGGTGACAGGCAGCTTTTCTTACCTTGTACATACAGTTTCTTTTTTTTTCTGTTGTGAGCCAAATGCCAACAAGTCTGTTTATGCTAGGGTTCAAGGCAGCTCATTATCAATATATTAAGAGCTCCGGATTGGCCATAAACACTTTCATTTTAAGAGTGTAAGTAACGTTGTGGCCAGGGGCAGGGCTTCTCTGAGAATGTTTAGCTGACTTACTAATAACAATGTATACAACTAAAATGCAGTTCTTATTTACATACGTTTATTTCTAAAGACATTTATTGCAGTCTAAAGATACATTACTGGTACTATTATTGCTGTGGAGTTCCATTATATGAGCAGTCACATGAACAATATGGAGCTGATAGAAAAGTCGGGCATTAAGATAAAAAAAGAGGGACAGTGGGATTTGGGTCCAAAATAGACTCTCTCCTAAATTGGGACACTTGGTAATATAGTAAAAAGAAAAAATTGTAAGTTATGAGTAGAAATTCTGCAGTTCAAAATAACTAGGAATTTCATCGGGGAGAGAAACATTCCAGTTGTGTTGATCAATTGTGTACAGATTAAACTTTACAATGGAACAGGTAATAAATTGTGTTTTATAGTTAATTAAATTGCAAATATTTAGGTTTTAAGTAGTTGGTCATGTTGAACCCTAATTTTATTACTGATATGAATTAGAGCTGTCTGGAACTTCCTATACCTTTAGGATATATTCACTGAAAGACAAATATAGCTGTCATTGCTATTCACTACTTGTTTGTCTTTTATTTTTCAAACACAGGTCTCATTCAACCCATTCCTCGTAATAGTCAGTTTTTCCAAAGCTATTTCATTAACAGCTACACTCATGAAGTTGACAGACCGTACAAGTGTTATTATTGCCACCGAGCGTACAAGAAATCCTGCCACCTCAAACAACATATCAGGTAAAAAGGAAATGAAAATCAGAGAATGCCATGATTACACATGACATGACACTTTTCTGTTTAAAAATAATCACAACTGCTATGAATCTAATCACACAGATGTGAACAAGACAAAGAGGAAAAGTCAAATAAAACAAAAATAACTGGAAATATGCCATTTCAGTGTGACTATACAGTTTGTAGTTAAAAAGCCATAGATGGCTCAGGAATAAAAATGTTATCCAGTGTAACTGACATTTTAACAGAAAAGAATTGCTTTGGTGAACTATTAATAGGTCACATTGTTTAAATGAACTGGTCAGTTTAGTTTTGGATGTCTCTACCAACAACTGCCGCGTTACCCAGGAGAAACTCCTAGTTGGGTTGTTAAATGATGATTAATTACATCTCTCCAATTATATTACTAATTTGATCATTCCTAAATGTGTGGCTAATTAGCTCACAAGAGGAAAAACTGAACATCGAATGACTAAATTCTCCAAGGTAATGGTTCCAAGCATGTGAACTGCCGTCCTTTAAGGAGCTGAAATAGTTGAGGCTCTGCACTGTGCCAGGGGTCGATTGGGGGAGATAAAAGTGCCTTTCCAGGCCAACCAGCACAATCTTTGGAGAGACAACACATGATATTGGACCCTTATTAGAGGGAGCAGTGGTGAGTGTCTGATTATTCTCCCTGTAACTATAACACCGATGAAAATGGAAGAAAAACAAACCGCAATAGAAAAGGTTAAGAGAACAGAGTAAAGATACAATGGAGAAGTGACTATTTGTAAGAAACCTTGAAATGTGCATCAAAGGCAAAAGGACAGAGAGTAATAGACCTGTAGACAGAGCATAAGGGAAATGGAGATATAATGTAAGAAACCAGGGGGGTATGATGCCAATTATTAGACTAAAAAGGGAGCATCGCACTGAAACAAGGTTTTGAATTTCTTCTCTAGAGTAGCACAAACCTTCAATACATCACTTAACCATATATATGTTGGTGGTTTCCATACTCCATTGATAACTTTAATAAAATCCATTTCATAACAATACTTTCAACATTCTGCTTTATTCATTATGCTTGCATGTTTATGTACTATTCTTATAGACTGTAAGGTCGTTTGAGCAGGGTCCTCTTCAACCTATTGTTCCTGTAAGTTTTCTTGTAATTGTCCTATTTATAGTTAAATCCCCCCCCCCCCCCCCCCCCCCATAACATTGTAAAGCGCTACGGAATCTGTTGGCGCTCTATAAATGATAATAATAATAATACTAAACTGCATTGAAAGACATCTTGTCATCGTCTGGTAATGTAATCTTTCTCTCATTTCTTCGTCTTTTGCATTTACCCATCTTATCCCAAACTGATCCTAGTCTCTCTCTTTTCCCGTTTTCAATTCTTTGCTAACATACCGGCCAGTTTGCCCAGCTTTTCTGTTAAGCTCTACTTTAACAAGCCAATAGCTAATAATAATGTTATTTTCCTTTCACATAGGTCCCATACTGGTGAAAAGCCATTTAAATGTACACAGTGTGGAAGAGGCTTTGCATCATCTGGTGTGCTTAAAGCTCATATTAGGACACATACTGGATTGAGAGCCTATAAATGTGTAATATGCAATGGAGCTTTTACAACTGGCGGAAGTCTTCGGCGCCACATGGGTATCCATAATGATTTACGGCCCTATATGTGCCCTTATTGTCAGAAGACATTTAAAACCTCATTGAATTGCAAAAAGCACATGAAGACTCACAGGTAAATGTTAATGAATGTACTTCAACATTTGTGTTCCTGCTGATGGTGCCATCTTCCTTTTTAACATGTGTTTCTTACAGCAGGGGACAGGTGACATCTGGTTACCCAGCTGTTCTGCTCAAAGTCGCCTATACACACAGCTACAAATCTGGCTAACATATTTTTAATAACCTTGTCTTATTTCTCCCTCACTCCTTGTGTAGGTTGTTATCTATCTGTTTCAGGTTGTTATCTTGGGAACAGATCCTCCTTTGTCACTTTGTTTTAGTGTGTTTATATACACATGACCAGACACATTTTAAACATATAGAATTCAGTGCATTAAAGGGGCACTGTAACTGCTTTATCTCATTGAAGTGGTTATAATGTCCAGAATTCCATTGCACCATCCTTTCATTTACTTTTACGCAGAGTCCCCAGCAGCCCATCCATTTTGTGCTGCTTGGGCTAGTGAGGAACCATTAATATGTGCTCCAGAGGGCTACTGTAATTGCCTAGTGTCAGCTGTCCGCTTTTAGCCTATCACAACCCTGAATTCTGCTGTAAATTGGCTAGAATGGAGAGTGTAATCTCTGCCTTAGCTTTAGCTCCAGAGGGGGGTTCTCCTCTTCATGCTCATATGTTTTAATTTAATCACAGAGCTTTATGAATGAGGAATAATTAATTTTGTTTCTTCTAATGTGCTCCAGCATCTATCTAGTTCCATGTAAGGAGGCTTTATAATCCTAAAAAAGTTAACATAATCCCTGCTTTTTTTTTGCTTTGACATTTTCTACTTGTCATGACTTCAAAGCGTCAGCATTATTTGCTAGGGCATCTCTATCTGTTCCTGTTATAATTGCATCTGGTATAAATCAAAGTTCCAGTAATTACTGAATGTAAACAGGGGCCCTATTGTGCTCAGCATACATTTACTTGTTCTCAGAACCTCTGTAACCGTTATTAGTTTGGCTTTTGTATAATTATTTTTTTCCAGCCTTCGTTTTTCAAAGAGGGTGGAAAAAACCCAACACATAAAAGCAATGGTGTTTTATTCCATAGACCGTCTGCCTGATAATAGCCACCACACTCGCCTTATGTATAAATGAATGTGTTTTCCACTTTCAGAGAGATTCGGTTTTGCTGTAACATAAATGGTTATCGAGCCTTAGCAATCAGCCCTCCTAATATTCCTTAGCAAAAGCTTTATTCTGTTCCAATAATATATTGGTTTAGGAAATGTGTTGCTATTAAAATGTTTTGTATTTTCAGAAAATTATTGCAAGTTTCAGAATATGGAGGAGAGATTTGTACATTAAAATGAAACATTTTTTCACTAAATTTCAAATGCAAAATTGTATTGTATATCTTTATTAAATGCACATTTGTTTTAGTAACTTCAAAATGACTAGCGCACCTGTATAAATATATACAGTTTCCCTATTGTCCTATTGCAATATTGAGACATCCTTTTAACACTAGAGGCGCTTCCTGCAGTGTCATGGAGTTTGAAACGATGCTGGACATCCTCATGCTTTGCATGTAGGCGTCCTGCATGTTGAAAAACCCCATAGGAAAGCATTAAGTCAATGCTTTCCTATGGGGCAGGCCTAATACGCATGCAGCGCTTTGTATTCCTATCACTATAACATGACAATCTTAAGACAATCACTTGTTTCCTACCTCCTAAGACACCAAAAAGATAGACTGGTGTAGAGGAGGATAAAAAGCCAGATGCCAGAAAGAAAACCTGTATAGATTTAAAAAAAAAAAAAAAAAAGTTAAATTAGAAAAAGAAATGTGTAGATCAAATTCTCTATTTAAACATTTAGGACACGTGGCATAAAGTTTTCCCTATCATCATCTCTTCTAAGGGAGGGCGCCCAATTGATAATTGGAGAGTATAGTTGTGAATTAGAGTGGCCAGGTGAAATACAATTGCTATGAAAGATCCATTCTTCCAGTGCAGATGATAGATCTATGCATTCCTGCATATTGGTGGGGGTTTCACCAATAATAATAATAATATTTTTTTTTAAAAAAAAAGAAAAAAGTGGAGGTTTTTTTTAATCGCAGGAACTCCTGAGATAAACTGATTAAGGCAGATATTGTCTCTATTGCTCTAAGACCCAAAAGTTTTTGTCTACATCAAAATTGGGCGCATTCCCATTGCTGGGATGTGGTTCCTGTAGTGCGGTAATAAAGGACATAACTTCACTCATCCTAGAACAAACAAGCGGTTTTCTATTAAATTACATTTTACATGTGAGTCTTATTGTGTGATCTTCATGTTAAAGTGCCTCTGTAGTCTCATTAATGTTGGGGAGACCACCACCAATATACGGGAACACCTTACAAACCCAAGTACACTATCCTCACTGAGAAAACAGATCTCCCCCTCCCACAACATTTTTTTTTCAGCTGGCCATTCCATTTTACAACTATGCTTTCAAATTATTGATTGTCTAGTGCTGCACAGTGAGCAGCACCTACGTTCAGTGTCTGCAGGTTCTGCATTGAGGTGCTGAATGTTCCCAATAGAGATACATTGATTCAACGCATCTCTTTGAGGAGATGCTGATTGGCGCAGTGCAACGTTTTGCCGCACATGCTCAATAGCCTCGGATTGGCTGAGATCATCAAGATTGAGTTTCAAAGATAAGTTTAAAAATCTTTCATCTCCACAAAGTGTGCAGCCAGGCAGTTAAACCTGTATTACAGCACTATACTATAAGGAATACATGATTGTATTCCTGACACGGTAGTGTTCCTTTAATACTAGGGGTTTATAACACTGAGCTTCAGTGTCCCAAATTGTGACTAGGGCAGCATTGGAGACTTTTTCCAACTATATTAGCCTCTGTTTTGCCAGTTGGATGAATTTCGCTTTAATTTTTATATTCGTGAATAATCCCTTAAATTTTAACATTCCTCTTGTTACTGCTGTAAATTGAACTATAGACAATCAAAATCAATCCTTTCCTATAGGTATGAAGTTGCTCACCAGCTCCAGCAACATCAGCCTGCACCATCAGAAGAAACCCCTCTAGATCAGATCCATGTAGCAAATCAAATCCAGGTGGAAATCCAGGGGGATGCGCTTCAGACAGACAGTGTTGCCACACAACAAGAAGCTATGTTACAGCTAAGTCCTCAACCAGTTCTGGACACAGTTTCGCCTACATTAGGCCAGGCACTGACTGATCAACCTCTGGAGACTGATGAAGGTAGGGTAATTTTATATTAAAATGATAGATTTGTTATAAGCTGGTTTTCTTTTTCTTTTTGTGTTCTTTGTTCAAATCAGTCAGTGCTGTCAGCGGCTGAGCCATGTATGTAGACCGAACAGGAAGTATTTTTCTGGAATGAGGAGTGCTAATGGTGTGACATTCTGAAAAACTTGCATTTATTTAGTTTTGTAAAAACGACACAGATTTGAGCATACAATTAAAGGCATATTAATGAGGCCAAACCTACTAAATGTATTACAGTTGTGTTGGTGTCCATTGTCCCTTTAATCTAGAAGACACTGGTTGATTTACATGTGAATTTGTATATGGTCTTGTGCAGGGCTCCCCACAGTTTTATTAACAATGCCTCCAAAAAAATATGTTTAACAATTGTTCACATAGGAGCAGCACCATGTGTTTCAGTACATTATCAGTTATTTTTAAAAACAATGCAGGGGGCGGGGCCTGACTGTCATGGAGGGAAGACATGCCTAACTGAAGCTCCACACAAACCCTTGTAAAAACGGCTAAAATGGCACCTCTAAATCACAACAAACAGCAACACACGACCCCAAGCGACATAACAGCCCTCTACCCTAATGGTGAACCAGTGATACGGCCAATGAAGGGACAGCAGACAGCAGTCTATATCTGCAAGGGCATGCGGCCTGGTGCGCACCGGGCGGGAGAGGCGGCCGATTCCCCAGCCTGGAGCCACATGGAAACCAACTGCCACAAGCAGATACCCCGTAACCCCCCCCCCCCCCCTGGACCGGCGGGGGTGATCCCGGTCCACCCCTGGGGGTCCCCCCCAACACGGCGAAAAAAACTGGAGAGATGGCTGGAGAGCCGAGGGGGCCCACCTAAGATGGCGAGACCATGCGGCCACCAGTCAACCACGAGACATTAAGACACCCCACGTCCAACATAAATAAAATCTTCCAAGATTTCTGGCTCAAGCTAGAGCTCAGACTACAACAAGGGGCTCCAGGTCCACTCATCTAGCATGTTCAGGATCATATAGTCACACCATACGAGAGACCTGTTTTAACCTGTTAAATAAGCATACGTATACCCCTTTCGAAACTGCAATACCACATACCTTATCATAACTTTAAGCGTTACTAATAATCTCATAAGTCTACCTAGCCTAGCATTCATATAGAAAAGCTAATTTGTTTAGCGGACAATTTGTTTAGTGTGTAATTTAAGTACCGTATATACTCGAGTATAAGCCGACCCGAATATAAGCCGAGGCCCCTAATTTTACCCCAAAAAACTGGGAAAACTTATTGACTCGAGTATAAGACTAGGGTGGGAAATGCAGCAGCTACTGGTAAATTTCTAAACAAAATTAGATCCTAAAAAAATTATATTAATTGAATATTTATTTACAGTGTGTGTATATAATGAATGCAGTGTGTGTGTGTATGAGTGCAGTGTGTGAGTGTGTGTGTTTGTGTATGCGTTGCAGAGCCTTGGTGGGGGCTGGGCATTTTTATTATTATTTTTTTATTATTATTTTAATATTTTTTTTTTTGTAAAATTATTATTATTTATATATTTATTTTCGTCCCCCCTCCCTGCTTGATACATGGCAAGGGGGGGGCTCTCACTCACTGGTGGTCCAGTGGCATTGGAAGTTCAGTGGAGGGGGCTGGCAGAGAACCCTATGACCCCGCGGCTCTCGCAAGACTTACAGTGGGAGCTGACAGGGGAGCTGACTGGACCGGCACGGAGGAGAAGGGAGCTGACAGGAGCTGCAGGAGAGGTAAGTAACAGCTCTCTGCCAGCCCCCTCTTACACAGCCCCTTGTCTGTATTATGGCAATGTAAATTGCCATAATACAGACAGTGACTCGAGTATAAGTCGAGTTGGGTTTTTTCAGCACAAAAAATGTGCTGAAAAACTCAACTTATACTCGAGTATATATGGTAAGTAATGCAAAATGTACCAATATCACAGATGAAAAGAAAAGGCCTGAATACTGTAATATGATCTGACAAAACCTAGTTTCATAGGACCTTTTAAAAAAATAAAAAAAAAATGTGCACAGTATTTTATGCCATGTTATGTTCTGCTATTGAAAGGCTTCCTGCAGCTATTGTGGCGTAGCAAGTCAGATTGTTCAATTCATGCACAAACAAAAAGAAAGAATTAAAAATAAATAAATAAATAAATAAAAAATGCAAATCAGCACTATTATTTTTTTATTTTAATACACTTGTTGAAAATTCCACACCTCCTCCTTTTCATCCATATGGCACTTAAGATATTTTCATCTGTTCCTCAATCTCTTAACTGTTTGCTTGAGATTAAACAACCAATGTTCTGTTAAACTGAGGGCTGGAGGGTACAATGACCAGTCAATTACATTGATTTTCTCTTTGCTCAACTATCTCTGGATAGACTTCAAGTAATACTGTTGTTCATTATCATGTTTGAATTTAAGTTTTGATCAAAGCATTAGGCTGTAGCAGATGATACAAAATACAGGCGGTGAATCCTTGTTATTGTCCTTTATTGATTTAGACTTCATGTCATTATTGGTCAATAAGATTTCAGCTTGTGTGAATGTATTCTTGCTTAACCCATTATAGCTGGTCTCTCCAGGTTTGGCCAGATAAGGCTATGTCAGTAGTGAGGCATCAAAGTTATAGCCAAATGGAGGTTCACCAAGGTAAGAAATTGTGGGGTCAGCTGCCCCCGCAATTACTATGCTGATCAGCCAAGGGGCCTCCATTAATAACTGTACTCCACATGCAGCGTCAACAGTGATGCAGTCCAGCAATAGTCATTAATTGGCAATCAGACTGGCTGAAAACTCTGGGAACCAATCACTGTGATCACTTACTTTAACGGTCAGTGTAATAACTGTGATTGATTCTCACAGTGACCACTATGTCTGGGGGTCAATCTACTAAACAGTATGAAACATAAGACTTGTAAAAAAAAAAAAAAAAAAAACACTGCTAAATTCAACATGATTTGACAAATAAATAGTCAATTGTAAATACTCTAAATGCCCCGTATAAAATATGTCAAGTTGTCTTCTCTTACAAATAGAAGGACGAGGATAGTGCGCAGATGGGGGCTACTATTTTGTCCTAATAGGGACATAGTTTCAATAAATGAATTGGTGAAAACTCTATGTTTAAAAAAAATAAATTGGCTAGTCTTTAGTGTAACTCTACTCAAATTCTAGCAAAGGTCTACAAGCTGGGGGTTCTCGATCTACTCAGCGACAGTAGCAGAATACAAATCTGGAGTACAGTTGTGAGATACAAACTGTCTAGTGAATTTTCCCCCAAAAAAATTTGAAAAACATATTATTTTTTTTTTTATAATTTAACAATAATATTTGCCAGAGATTAATAATAAAATATATATTTCTGTACAGCAGGTTTTAATTATGTGTATGTGATGCTAGATGATGTGTAGGTACTAGTTCAAGTGTCAGAAGCTTATATTAATGATTAAATTGTGTTTGTGCAAACAATATATAAACGTACAATTAGTATTAAAGTGCAGCAACCATAAGTGTTTAACATCAACCGCTCCAATATGACATAGTGAATAAATAAAATATGATGCACAAAAAAAGTGTATGTAGTTACACAATCTCACAGATATCTTATTTTCCATATAAGAAAACCTTAATTTCATATATATATTTAATACAAGCCATAAGATTTGCTTTTCCCACAGAAATCACAAATCTGCAGTGATGTTACTACCACAAAGGATTCTGGATCGGCATATGCAAATTAGTTCAACAAAGAATCACGTTTGCCTCATTCCATTTCAAACATGGATTCCTTTGAGTCTGTGTTTGCTGTATTCAACAGCTTTGAAACACAACTTAGGAAAAGATGCAAAGCCAGTGAACCACTTATGAACAGCTGTTTTATTGTTAATGCAAATCATCAGCATGAGGTTGGTTGCTGGTTTGCTTACTGAGTGGCATATGCAAATTAGTGTTAAACAAATTTGCATATGTCCACCCAGAATCCTTTGCAGTAGTAACATGTCTGCAGATTTGTGATTTCTGTGGGAAAAGTCTTATAAGACTGGTGTGCAGATTTTTGTTTAACATTGTATTAACTATCCACAGACTTGTGGAAAGGGTTTTCAATCACATTTTTTTCACCACCATAACCTTTTTGGTTTTTGATAGAGATAAATACATATATATAAAAATAAAGGGAACACAAAAATAACACATCCTAGATCTGAATGAATTAAATATTCTTCTGAAATACTTTGTTCTTTACATAGTTGAATGTGCTGACAACAAAATCACACAAAAATTAAAAAATGGAAATCAAATTTTTCAACCCATGGAGGTCTGGATTTGGAGTCACACTCAAAATTAAAGTGGAAAAACACACTACAGGCTGATTCAACTTTTATGTAATGTCATTAAAACAAGTCAAAATGAGGCTCAGTAGTGTGTGTGGCTTCCACGTGCCTGTATGACCTCCCTGCAACGCCTGTGCATTTTCCTGATGAGGTGGCGGATGGTCTCCTGAGGGATCTGCTCCCAGACCTGGACTAAGGCATCTGCCAACTCCTGGACAGTCTGTGGTGCAACGTGACATTGGTGGATGGAGCGAGACATGATGTCTCAGATGAGCTCAATTGGATTCAAGTCTGGGGAACGGGCGGGCCAGTCCATAGCATCGATGCCTTTCGACTTGCAGGAACTACTGACACTCTCCAGCCACATGAGGTCTAGCATTGTCTTGCATTAGGAGGAACCCAGGGCCAACCGCACCAGCATATGGTCTCACAAGGGGTCTGAGGATCTCATCTCGGTACCTAATGGCAGTCAGGCTACCTCTGGTGAGCACATGGAGGGCTGTGCGGTCCCCCCAAAAAATGCCACCCCACACCATTACTGACCCACTGCCAAACCGGTCATGCTGGAGGATGTTGCAGGCATCAGAACGTTCTCCACGGCATCTCCAGACTCTGTCACGTCTGTCACATGTGCTCAGTGTGAACCTGCTTTCATCAGTGAAGAGCACAGGGCGCCAGTGGCGAATTTGCCAATCTTGGTGTTCTCTGGCAAATGCCAAACGTCCTGCATGGTGTTGGGCTGTAAGCACAACCCCCACCTGTGGACGTCGGGCCCTCATACCACCCTCATGGAGTCTGTTTCTAACCGTTTGCACATGCACATTTGTGGCCTGCTGGAGGTCATTTTGCAGGGCTCTGGCAGTGCTCCTCCTGTTCCTCCTTGCACAAAGGCAGAGGTAGCGGTACTGCTGCTGGGTTGTTGCCCTCCTACGGCCTTCTCCACGTCTCCTGATGTACTGGTCTGTCTCCTGGTAGCGCCTCCATGCTCTGGACACTACGCTGATAGACACAGCAAACCTTCTTGCCACAGCTCGCATTGATGTGCCATCCTGGATGAGCTGCACTACCTGACTGAGCCTCTTGTGTGGGTTCTAGACTCAGTCTCATGCTACCACTAGAGTGAAAGCACCGCCAGCATTCAAAAGTGACCAAAACATCAGCCAGGAAGCATATGAACTGAGAAGTGGTGTGTGGTCACCACCTGCAGAACCACTCCTTTATTGGGGGTTTCTTGCTAATTGCCTATAATTTCCACCTGTTGTCTATCCCATTTGCACAACAGCATGTGAAATTGATGTCACTCAGTGTTGCTTCCTAAGTGGACAGTTTGATTTCACAGAAGTGTAAATTGACTTGGAGTTACATTGTGTTGTTTAAGTGTTCCCTTTATTTTTTTGAGCAGTGTATATATATATATATATATATATATATATATATATATATATATATATATATATATAAATATATATATATTGACAATAGAAGCTTGGCACTCTCCTTCCAATATAAAATAAGAAAAATCTTGCCTGGGTGTTGTATCCACAATCGTCCAATATGTAGAATAGATAAAAAAAAAAAATGGGATGCACTCACAGGTCTTCCAAATAGTGAAAATGGTGCTTTATTAATCAATAGGATGCATATAGAAATTGATCGACGTTTCGACCCTGCCGGGTCTTTTTCAAGATCGATCTTGAAAAAGACCCGGTAGGGTCGAAACGTCGATCGATTTCTATATCGATCTTGAAAAAGACCCAGCAGGGTCGAAACGTCGATCGATTTCTATATACATCCTATTGATTAATAAAGCACCATTTTCACTATTTGGAAGAACTGTGAGTGCATCCTGTTTTTTTATCTATTCTATATATATATATATATATATATACCGTATATACTCGAGTATAAGACGAGTTTTTCAGTAAATTTTTTCAGCACATTTTTTTTTTTCAGCACTCGTCTTATACTCGAGTCAATGTCTGTATTATGGCAACTTACAACTGCCATAATACAGACCAGGACTGTCAGGCTCATTACAAGCCCGGCGGTCCTGTTGGGGGCTGGGAGCAAGCTGTTACTTACCTTTGTAGCAGCTCCTGTCAGCTCCCTTCTCCTCTGTTCCGGTCAGCTCCACTGTAAGTCTCGCGAGAGCCGCGGCCGTCAGAGCGTTGCCACGGGTTACCGTGGCAACACTCCGCGCAGCACTCAGACCGCGAGACTTACAGTGGAGCTGACCAGAACCTAGGAGAAGGGAGCTGACAGGAGCTGCTACAAAGGTAAGTAACAGCTTGCTCCCAGCCCCCCTCCTGCACAGCCCATCCACTGGACCACAAGGGAATAATATAGCCCCCCTCCCTGGCCAGGTACTAAGCAGGGAGGGGGGACAATTTTTTTTTTAACAAAATATAGAAGGGGAGGAAATACCATTGTCCATGCCCTTAAATGGTTAGGGGTCCTCCAGCGTCTAGCCACTGACAAATAATGAAAACCCTGCCTACAATCCTCACCCTAATAATAATGGGGAGGGGGCTAATAAACTGAATTCCTGTCAGAAAGGAAGGTTGTGAAGGAGGCTCCTCGTAACCACGGGGTGCTTCACCTCACAACCACTACCCCCAGAATGAATATCAAGCAGTTTTAACTAAAAAATAACAAAACTTTAATGAAACAAAATTACATTCTATATACATAAGACATATACTGTCACCCCAAATTGTGAGGGTTAAAAAAGTGAAAAAAGACTGTAGATCAAATTGACAAAACGGCAAGGCAGGATCTATATATATATTGGGGAGTCTGCAGCAGTGTATCACATAGATGCAATTAGTATATGGTTCATGTGAAACATCTAATCATAGTTGCAAGTGTTACAGAGAATCATTGCAGAGAAGAAGCACTCCCCAGAGAAAGATCCAGCCTATCCTTAATTTGATGCAAACAGCTTCTATATACGTAGGACATATACTGTCACCCCAAATTGTGAGGGTTAAAAAAGTGAAAAAAGACGAAAAAAGACTGTAGGTCAAATTGGCAAAACGGCAAGGCAGGATCTATATATATATAGGGGAGTCTGCAGCAGTGTATCACATAGATGCAATTAGTATATGGTTCATGTGAAACATCTAATCGCAGTTAAACTGAATTCCTACTGATGTCTTTCTTTTTTTTTTTTAATCTTAGTTCTTTTCTTGAGCCCCAGAAAATGCAAAATAAAAAAACATTAAGGCCCCAATTTAATATTTTACATTTTAAATATTAAGTAAAAAAATATTAACATATCAAAACATTTATATATTTTGAAGTATTTAAAGGATCACTAAAGGGTCAGGAACACAAACGTATTCCTGACCCTATAGTGTATAGAGCTGTAACTCTGCATGCTGTTAGACTCAGAAAAACAAGCAGTCTGCTGACATGTGGTAGCCTGATCCAATCACAGTGCTTCCTCATAGGATTGGTTGAGACTGACAAGGAGGCAGATCAGGGGCAGAGCCAGCATGATTCAAACACAGCCCTGGCCAATCAGCATCTCCTCATAGAGATGAATTGAATCAATGAATGGAAGCATTTTAGACAGTCATGACCCAGGAAGGACAGCGATCTGAGGAGTGGCCAGTAAAGTTATCACTAGGCTGTAATGTAAACACTGCATTTTCTCTGAAAATACATTGTTTACAGCAAAACGCCTGAAGGTAGTGATTCTACTCACCAAAACAAATTCAATAAGCTGTAGTTGTTCTGGTGACTATAGTGTCCCTTTAAAAAAAAAATTAAATCCAAGTTAGTTTATTGGGGGTTCAGTGCAAACTGTGCTTGTATGGCACATTTTCATGTGTCCTCATGGAACATCCATACACAAAACTATGGCTAAATTAATTCACATTGTGAGGTCTGCAACACCTTAGAGAATGCTAGACATTATATGGTTATATTGATTCACGACTGCTGTCCATCCCTTCCCTCTCCTGTCCTTCACTGGCCATTTCCGCATATAACACTACCCTCACCACTGCCTTGAACGCTGCATCACTGCTCCAAACAAACACCTCGAGGAGGACCCGCCCTCAACCATGGCATACTAAATCAACACGCTACCTGCAAAGATGCTCCCGTTGTGCTACACGCTCCTGGAGGAAGTCTCGCACCCAGTCAGACTTTCTCCTTTATAGATTCATATTGTATTCATACAGCGCAGCCCTTGCCCTTGCCAAACAGTCCTACTTTTCCCGTTCTCATTAGTTCATGCTCCCGCAATCCCAGGCGTCTCTTTGACAGCTTTAATTCTCTTCTTCACCCTGCTGTGGCCACCCACCAAACTAACCTTACTGCTGATAACTTTGCATGTTACTTTACTGAAAAAGATTGAACAGCTAAGGAAATAATTTTCCCCTCCTTGCCATTCTGTTTCTCAAACACACATAGATCATGCCTTTCCTATCCTTCAGACATTCTCCCCGGCTAATGACCAAGAGGTGGCTGCTCTTCTCTGTTCCTCTCGCCCCACCACTTGCCCACTCGATCCTGTCCCATCTCACCTTATTAGATCTCTCTCCACTTGTCTCGTGCCTCCCTTAACGCACATCTTCTAATGATACCTCCTCCCCTCGTCCTGTCTTTGTTGGAGTCCCCCAAGGCTCTGTCCTTGGTCCCCTTCTATTTTCTCTTTATACTGCCTCTCTTGGCAAACTTATTACCTCTTTTGGATTCCACTACCACCTGTACGCTGATGACACCCAGTTATATCTCTCCTCCCCGGACCTCTCCCCTGCCATCCTGCAACGTGTCACTGCTTGCCTTTCTTCCATCTCTGACTGGATATCCTCCCGCTTTCTGAAACTCAATCTCTCTAAAACTGATCTCCTTGTCTTTCCTCCTCCTAATACTGATCCTCCTCTTTCGCTCTCCCTTCAAGTTTGTGGTACCCACATCAGTCCATCCTTGCAAGCTCGCTGTCATGGCGTCATACTTGATTCTGGCCTCACCTTTGAGCCTCTTATCCAGCATGTTGCCAAAACCTGTAGATTCCATCTTAAAAACATAGCCCGCATCCGCCCCTTTCTTACACAAGATGCTACCAAGGAGCTTGTCCATGCTCTAGTAATTTCCCGCATTGGATTATTGTAACCCTCTCCTTATTGGTCTTCCCAAAAGCCGTACTGCACCGCTACAGTCCATAATGAACGCTGCTGCCAGACTGATTTTTCTCTCTAGTCATTTCTCTCACACCTCACCCCTCTGCCAGTCCTTACATTGGCATCCTGTATGCTATAGGAGTCAATTCAAGGTACTAATTCACACCTATAAAGCACTGAACAACTCTAGCCCCTCTTATATCTCCTCACAGATCCATAGGTATGTCCCTTCTCGGTCTCTCTGCTCTGCCTGTGACCACCTCCTGTCCGTTGTCCACACCCGTATGGCCAACTCACGCTTGCAGGACTTCACGCGGGCGGCTCCCTTCCTATGGAATAGCCTGCCTACCGCCATCAGACTCTCCCCTAGTCTTGCATCTTTAAAGAAGTGCCTTAAAACCCATCTCTTTAGGAAAGCTTATGGCCTCCCAGAGTAACCTCTACCTCACATACTTGTCTCTTGCTCTCTCCTAAAGGCGAGCCCACCTTATTTGACTGCAAATTCCTGTCCTAATGTGTTTTACACCCCACCTCCTATAGAATGTAAGCTCGATTGAGCAGGGTCCTCTTCAACCTATTGTTCCCGTAAGAATGTTTTTTTTTTTGTTGTTGTTGTTGTTGTAATTGTCCTATTTATAGTTAAATCCCCCTCTCATAATATTGTAAAGCGCTACGGAATCTGTTGGCGCTATATAAATGGCAATAATAATAATAATATTAATAATAATAATAGTGAATAACCATGATTAGATTTCATTCACTGTTTAATTTGTATATATTTTTCAGATAGGTATGTCACTTCCCAACATGCTTTGCAAGAGAATATCACACAGTATGAACCCCAAGCTTTGCAACCTCAATCTTTTGACCAGCAGGGACTCCCACAAGGTATGTATCCACCACCATAAGTGTTGTCCATATATGGTATTAAGTGGCTGAATGCATAGTAATGGTACTTAGACTGCTCTTCGAAAAATTTGTATATTTGCTTTGAAAGTTGTAGAAATGCGTTGACCTATGTTAATTTATTAAACGGGTTACAAATAACACATCTAGATCGTTTGGCATAGACATGCACTGCGTGACACGCTTACTGTAAACTAGAAAGGTGTACTATCTGCATAAATATAGAGAGTAATGCCTTACCTTTCACAGGAAGGTTGTCAATATGTGTTACGAGATTGTTTAACTGTATTGTTGAATAGAGAGGATTATGCACTCTGTTATTTGTCTGCAAATCCTTTATACTACTACTGAAAGTGATGTCAACAGGCAGTGTCCTTCCTCACAGGTTACCTTTGGTTGGGAGAGCTGCACAACCAGTTTTGTGTACTTGTGCGGATAACTAATCAGTACAGTACCATTCAGATCCTACTGATGAAGAAATATCCCTAAGTGTTCTTTACAACTTCTGTTACAGTTAACCTTGTGAGCATAATCATGCCTTCTAGGCAGAGCATTACCTGTCTTCTCAGAGAATCAATGTTCCGCTACTTGACTTAACACATTGCTACATTTGCTGTAGTGAAGGTGAACGTGTGATAAATTAATATTGCCTCCATACAGCTCAATTACAAATTATGCTTGGTAAAATTAATGAGCCCTTATACGTAAACATTTCTGCATGTTAGTGGCTAAAAGTGTGTTGTATTGCTTCTCTATGCCTTTCAGTCTGCAGCTGGAACTTACACATTGCAATATTGAAACCAATTAAACTCCATGCGTTGGCAAACTGTTGTAGTTGCCCTTTAACATCTTTACAACATCTCTTTTTTTTAAGAAAGTTAGTACTTTTACATATCCAATAAGTAGTAGCAGAATTATTTGATGACGGCGGGTGTGACAGCATATGGATGCAAACTTTTTAATTAAAAAAATAAAATAAAATAATTACTATATTTGACTGTATGTACTTTTGACTGTATGATGGTATTTTTAAGCAAACCTAATATTTATTTAATATTATTGTTACCAGGTTTCACAGTAGCTGATGGGTTTAATCAGCAATCCCAGTTCTCTGCAGTACAACAGTTACAAGACTCCAGCACCTTAGAGTCTCAAGCACTCTCAACCAGTTATCAGCAGCCATCTCTTCTGGAGGTTCCTACCACAGAAACCATCAATGTAGTGAGTGTGGAATTCATTTGCTAATCTTTGATCTTACTTGGTAAATGTGATTGATATGTTCATGTTTGCACTTGATGCATATGGGCAATGTGCTCACACTTGCACTTTGTGCACGTGATCTATGTGCTCACATCTTGCACTTTACGCACATGGCCTATGTCTTCATATCTTGCACTTTATGCAAATGGAGTGTGTGCTCACAGATTAACTTTATGTTAATGTGTTTGCAGCTTGTGTTTTGTGCGTATGCTGGATTTGTTTAGTCGAATTGTGGTATGCGTTTTATTCTCACATGAAAGGGATATTGTTGAGAATTATGTACTTTATTTGCACAAAATTGTGCTAACTCTTTTTGCAATTTGATGCACCTTATTTGCACATGATGTATGGTAGGTTTATATTGGATAATGTTTTAGTTTAGATTGGAGGGTATATAGTTGTATTTTATAATTTTGGTGGCAGTATTGTGCAAGGTCTGTATGTATTATTGGGCTGCTAAAGTCTTGGTCTATTAATGATTGGGGGTTTAGATTTCTTACGTATTAGATGTTTTATGACATTATGTAAGACCGCTAAAGTTTACACTGAGTTACATCTTCTATTTTATTGTATATTTTATTAATCGCTACTGTATGTCTGATCGGAGGCCAACTATATTTCATTGTCATTGTATGTACACTGCACAGTGACAATAAAGTTGAATCTAATCTAATCTAAAGTCCTACAAAATTATTTATTTATAAATAATGTTGTGCATATATTTATCCATTCTGTGTTGGGTATGTTTGCCATACATACAGGTTTTTATTAAACCTATTATAATTTTGATTCTGATTAGGAAATTGGTTACGAACAAACTGAAGAACGTGGGAACTTAGTGGCCACACTCAAGCATGCAACAACAACAGAGAGCTACATGGTACAAAACTGAATATCTACATTGAAAAAAGGCAAAATAAAAATGTGCCTGCAAAGGCAGGGGAGAAAATATAGAGGTACAGGGTTAGAGACACTGTTGTAGGGTTTATCACTTTCTATGTCCTATATTCCCTCTATGGATCTACCTGTTTTACCTTTGCTATTCTTTTTAAGTTAAAGCTTTTTAGAGCAAAATTTGACAGCTTCAAGTAACCTTGGGTGAAAAAACTACTTATTTTATTTAAATTACTCGTAATGTAGTATCTTAATTAAGATCTTTTAGGTCTCAGCCAGGTGATGAAGAGTTAAAAGATATGCCATACATAGCATACTTGAATCATTTTTTAAAATCGATTTTAGTATACTGATTTCACAGTATATTTATCCCAGCTGTATCAAAGATTTGTACCTGTATTATTTTCCAGAATGCTCTGCTCTCAGTCTAGATTCAAAGGGATCCACAGTGAAACAACTAGCTTGGATAGTTGTGCACCCATGCCAAAAATAGAAGATAAAAAACATATAAAATATCTGCCAAACTATTATTATGCTATCACAGTGTTTGTGTAATTATCAGCTAATGAATTACAATAATTGAACTAATTATATTATATGTTATTATATTGAACTAAATTATATATATACATATGTATAACAATGTGTATTTCTAGACTGCCCGCTTAATCCAAGAAGAGCCTCATGAAGAACTTGAACTACAGGACCAGCATGCCCCTTTCTTAGAAGCAACAGAGGATCAAAGCAGGCGTGCATACAGGCTAGTATTTTACCTTCCAGTTAAATAAAAATAAAAAGAATTTCAAATTATAAAACCGTGTGTCCCTTACACGTTGGGGGAGATTTTTTGTTTTAGTTAAATGTATTTATATTATAACCATGATTACAGAACCATTTGTTCTTAATTGATCCTAAAGAAATCTCTCAACAGCACTTAAAGCTAACGTGATATAAAAGCGTGGTACACCATATACTGTTCTTCAGTTACATTTGACTCCATTTAGTAGTGTTAATATAATCACATATTCTCAGTATCTAAACATCAGAATGTTACAGTGATTATTTTTTTGTCCTATATCATTAGCTTTTTTGTTGTTGTTGTAGCAAATGTTAACATGCCCTTGGCACATGAAACAGACTTGTAAGATTGAAATATTCAATTTTACACTGACTACCTCCTTACAGCTGTGAGCACACTCCTCATCCAATCAGCAGTTGCATTCATATAGGTCTATTGTCTTAATGCTGCCAAGATCCTTATTTTAGATATAATTAAAAGTGGGGACCTTGTTAAAGGAGACTTCCCAGAATGTTTACTATAATGTTTACTTATTTCCTATATTTTCATCCACATAACTGCGTCTAGCATAATCCTAGAACTGAGTGTTTCCATCTTGGCTGCCTGTCCGTCATTGTTAGAAAGTCACCAAGAATAGAATAGAAGTAGAGAAATAGAAACATTGTTTGTTTCTTCTCTTCCAGTACAACTTGTGCCCTTGCTGTGCCTGGACTGAACTGTGCTATGTCTGTTGCTAAATTACAATTATTTATATAGCGCCAAGCATATTCTACACCACTGTTTAATAGATACATCAAGTCTAACACATTTCACATACGGAAACAGCAGCTGAAGAGAGCCCTGCCCAAACAAGTTTAAAATCTAATCGCAATCTTTAATATACATTTAAAAGAAAATAGAGCATCACGTGAAAAATATTGGCACAAGTTATAGGATTTATTCAGTGGTCTAATTTCTATAGAAGTGACAGTACATCTCTAAAGCCCAACTGCACAAAACTGTGAGTGCCTAAAGCTTGCCATTTGTAGTTGGTGAATTAACCTCCTTGATGTCTACCATTTGAGCAACTGTCAGTAGTGTATTTATTAAATAAAATTGTGATGTATTGAAAACTGAATTACAAAATTTAGAATTTAGAAAATAGGCCAGCTGTCTATCAACAACAGTAGGCAAATTATAAATATGCATGTTGCAGGTTTGGTTGAACATCTAAGAACAAAGGGGGTTATGTTTCTATGAGATGTTGTAATCCTGTTAGCTGCCAAAAGTGGTTGGGAGATACCCATGGAAGCAAATAAACTAGATTATTCTGCAGGGGACAAAAGCTTATGAAGGAGAGACCATCTTTCTGGACTAGGATTGTTTGTAGCATGGCCAACCTGTAGACTATGACAGCATCCCTCAAAGTCTTGATGACTGGGACCACGTAGTGTAATAGAAGTGCTATAGAAAAGTAGAATTAGGTAAGTCGTGATAAAAGGAAAACTCAAAAGTATAAGGCATTTGGTTCTTGAGTGCTGACATAAGCTAGTTTTTGTCACGTAGAGACTAACTTCTTACAATGACATCTCAATGAGCAGATGGAGGGGCTCTAGATGGATTGATGACGATATGCGCCATACATAATAATGGCTTTGGCTTGTTTGGGAGACAATGTAGATGACAGAAGGCGTTGAAAGAAATGAGGCAGTTACTCAGCTTGTTTGTTTGAAATGCCCTAGATCTTTATGATTCTCATCCTGCTTCGAGCATCTAGCATATCTTCCCGCAGTGATAAAGCCATCCGAGTGGCTTTACGTTGTTTAACAGCTTCAACTGCAGAGGACAATTTTTTGCGTATATCTATTACATCCTTCTCTGTTGCCTTGACCTGATCCTCTTTTATAGTGTTATTTTTAAACATTTGTTTAATATCATGAGGAAGTTTAATATCCTTTTTAGTAGAAGAGGTGTTATCTGTCTCTTAGGAGCTGTCCTCTCTAGGCATAACAGCAGTAGGGTCATCCTCTAATTCCTCTTTGCTATCCTCCAAGAACGAGGGGTAGACCTTAGCAGGCAGTGGGTCTAGGTGTAGCGATCCTGTGAGACATATGCTAATCCCAGGATAAAAATCCACAGGAAGGGCTCTGCTTACAAGCTTTACATTCCATTAGGATGTAACTGTGACTTGGTACAACCAAGAGGTGAAATGGGTGCCTCAGTAGTATAGGCTACAGGTAGTGGTTAGTCCTTGCCATAAAATAGTTATCCCTATCAAAAGAGGAATCACACAAAACACTTAGAAAGTGCAGGGCTCCGGTATTTTTCTTAACTTTTGCAGTTCAGTTTTCAGTTCACAAATTGGTGTTGAGTGAATGAACCCCCGTGACTGGAAGTAAAAGCACACATTTGTCCTACGTCTGGATGTAGGATATCATTGTTACATGTATATATGTGCAGCAATGGTATTTAAGTAAGCTTGTGTATGTATACTCATGTCCTTAATCTATATTTGTATGATAGGTGTGAATATTGCAATAAAGGTTTCAAGAAATCCAGCCACTTGAAGCAACACGTTCGTTCTCACACCGGGGAGAAACCCTATAAATGTACAATGTGTGGCCGTGGCTTTGTTTCATCAGGGGTACTCAAGTCACACGAGAAGACACACACAGGTACATTATTGTGACTGCAAAATATGCTTTTTCTATCGGTTCCCTTAATACGTTTCATTGCTTTCAATATTACACTTACAATATTCGAACATTAGAAAAGTATCTTTGTGAAGATTACTTGCATGTTCTTTTACAAACCCTGGTAGAGTTTCTGTTAATATATTATGTATATATAATGTGTTTATGTAATTGATTAACAGTTGGTAGACAGAAGTATTTTAATACAAAACTATATACATCATAACCCAATGATATATATACATATACATCATGACTGTGACTCCAAAACTCATTTCATGCTAGTATTAAAGGGATACTAAAGTCACCAAAACAAATTTAGTTGTAGTTTTTGTGTGTAAATCATGCCTTTGAAGTCTCACTCCTTAATCTTCTGCCATTTAGGAGGTAACTCTCTTTTGTTTCCATCCATGCAGCCGTAGCTCACACAACCTAGATAAAAAATGGTTTAATTTTTCAATAAGATGTTCACATACAGGATACTCCTACAAGGCAGTGTGTCTGCTTCATCTCATTAAACTGGTTTTAGTGTCTTTAGTCCCCTGGTAACGTCATTTCAATCAGCATTAAACTGTTTTTTATGTTTTAATGCTAGACGAGCATCACCAGCAGCCCATCCCATCTGTGCTGCTTGTGCTGACTGCTTTTAGTCTATAAGAACTCTGACGGTATGAATGGGTATGACTACAAGGAAGTGTGTAATCTCTGCCTTAGACACTCCACATTGTGGGTGGCCCGGTGCACTTATTTAGTGTTAAACTGTTCTAATCCGGTTTAACACTGAATGGAGGAACAGTGCCAGGGGATTCCAGGCACTATAACCAATTCAAAGAGATTAAATGGTTATAGTGACTACAGTGTCCCTTTAAGCAGAGTTTGCACTAAAGGAAGTGCAAACATTAGATATCACTTTACTTAAAGTGTTTACGAAGAAAATGCACATTACTTGCAAGTAGATGTGACTAGTGCTGCATAAACAAAGTGATTTAACTCCTAACTGGCAGAGAATTGAGCAGTGAGAAGGCATGGGGCATGATCTATACATCAAAAAGCTTCACTAAGCTAAAGTTGTTTTGTTGACTATAGTGTTCCTATACAGACAGCCATTTCTGTAACTTAACGCAATCACTAACATATATGAAAAACGAGAAATGATGTATCTAATGTATAATGCAGAGTATTTGCATAAATGGGATATCAAGATAGCCAATGGACTTATTGTAGGCCAGGTAAACCAATTCTTATTCAGATGAACAGAAAAAATAATAAAGTTTTATTAAACAAAATATGTGTGTGCTGTGATATAAACACCCAAAATTGTGAGTTAAAAATACATACTAGACGGATCTGTGATACAGATACAGGACGTCTAGCCCTCCAGTATGACAAACTGGTAACTGTCAGTAATATTGCGGACTAGAGAGCGGAGCACCGATCTGCGAGCTAGACAGTTAGTTCCACAGTCTGTCTCGTCAGGCAGCAATAATGAGCTGAAGAGTTGCAAAGCTAAAAAACAGTCTGCAACACTAATAAATTAGTAAATCTGCAACCCTAGTTACTTAGTGGGTGATATGACAGCAGGGAATAGAAGAGGAAATAGTCTGATCGCTAGGTTGACATAACGAAAGACTAAAAGATCACTGGTTAAATATAACCCGCCTCTGCCTGCAATAGCTGAATAAACAGTTACAGACAGAGAACACGTCGCTGTCAGTGATAGATACTGGATAATTAGCTCAAAAAGGACAGTTTGATAATAATGCCGCAATCAGTCCTTGTAGGTAGCAATGATATGCTTAATAACCATCAAAAACCCCAATGTATCTATCGTAATCAGTCTTTACAAGTAGCAGTGATATGTCTGAAAATTATATCAGCCCTCGGTATATCTGCCGTTATCAATTTATACAGCTGGCAGTAATATACTTAGGAGCTTGTTTAAGTCCTCGGTGTCTCTGCCGTGGCAACTGGTAAATAACGATAAATGGTTGCAGGGAACGGTAAACAGAATTCAGTAGTAATTATATAGCGTTGGGACGGGTATGCAGAGAGTTAGATCGGTACACCCAGCATCTTTCCGTGATACTAGAACTAACAGTTGAGCAAGTAGAGAGGGTGGGGGGGGGGGGGGAAATAAAGGGGAGAAAATAGATACAGATGAAGTTGCGGTAGACAGGGCTACAAAGTATCTATTGGCAGCAGCACACTGTGTGCTACGGAGGCTGATACCGAATAGGAAGATTAAACAACCCCTGTAATAGTATACCCCGTGCCTTCAAGGGCACCTAACCCCAACCCCCAGGTGGTGAATCACTAGAATAATATAGCAAAACAAAGTGAGGTGAGAAAGGAAAAAATAATAATAATAAATAGAGTAAATGAAAAATATGTAGAGTAGGACAGCGCGGTCGCCAGTCCGTGCACTGCACTAGGGATCCAGAAGTGCAGTGCACCCTAATCCTATTATACTATTACAGGGGTTGTTTAATCTTCCTATTCGGTATCAGCCTCCGTAGCACACAGTGTGCTGCTGCCAATAGATACTTTGTAGCCCTGTCTACCGCAACTTCATCTGTATCTATTTTCTCCCCTTTATTTCCCCCCCCCTCCCCCCCTCTCTCTACTTGCTCAACTGTTAGTTCTAGTATCACGGACAGATGCTGGGTGTACCGATCTAGGTGGGCTGGGTGTACAGCTAATTGCAGGCAGAGGCGGGTTATATTTAACCAGTGATCTTTTAGTCTTTCGTTATGTCAACCTAGCGATCAGACTATTTCCTCTTCTATTCCCTGCTGTCATATCACCCACTAAGTAACTAGGGTTGCAGATTTACTAATTTATTAGTGTTGCAGACTGTTTTTTAGCTTTGCAACTCTTCAGCTCATTATTGCTGCCTGACGAGACAGACTGTGGAACTAACTGTCTAGCTCGCAGATCGGTGCTCCGCTCTCTAGTCCGCAATATTACTGACAGTTACCAGTTTGTCATACTGGAGGGCTAGACGTCCTGTATCTGTATCACAGATCCATCTAGTATGTATTTTTAACTCACAATTTTGGGTGTTTATATCACAGCACACACATATTTTGTTTAATAAAACTTTATTATTTTTTCTGTTCATCTGAATAAGAATTGGTTTACCTGGCCTACAATAAGTCCATTGGCTATCTTGATATCCCATTTATGCAAATACTCTGCATTATACATTAGATACATCATTTCTCGTTTTTCTTATTTTCTATTTTGGCGTTACCCCCCACCTTCGTGTGTATCTAATGTGGCTCTACTAGTTCGTTTCTTTCTCTCAACACTAACATATATGTTTTATTTGTGTCTGCTGTTCTAGGGGTTAAGGCATACAGTTGTACTATATGTAGTGCAGCATTCACTACTAATGGGAGTCTAACAAGGCATATGACAACGCATATAAGCATGAAACCTTACAAATGTCCATTTTGTGAGGAAACCTTCAGGACCACAGTACACTGTAAAAAGCACATGAAGAAACATCAGGCTATCCCTCCAGCTCTCGTTTCTGATAGCGAAGGAACAGCTCGAGAAGACGGTAAGCATGTTCCTTAAACAAAAAATGGTCTTACTTTAGACTTAGACTAGTTGTTTTGGAGCAGTAGAAAGAGTGACATGTACTCAGGGGGTCAGGGTTATATTCCTTGGTATAGATAAAGGCGTCAAAACCCCAGGTATAAAATGCTTTATAAATGAAAAATGGAAATCTGTTCTAGATATGTTCCACAAACACATACTGCAGAGTAACGGCAGTTAGTTACCTTTGAACAGCTACGACTCCTAAACATAGGAGTATAAGTCAAATTACTAATCTGGAAACAGAAGGCACTTTGGGTTTGTTTGATCTCTCAGGAACAGGCATTATGGAGGCAAACAACAAACTGCGTTGATGTCATGTGAACGACCACACACATTTTATTTAGTTTAGGATATAAATTATTTGGACACACAGGAATGTATTTACTGAGTTAGCCAAAGCAGCATATCACCTACATGTGGCTGTTGTAGTAATGGATCTAGTGAGCTGTGGCTCCTGTTTCTGGGTTCATTCATACTGTTTTTGAGGGGTTTGATCAAAAGGAGATATCCCAGTGGCATGTGCTGCCAGACCCCCATTTGCTAATGACGGAAATATTTCGTCATGATTCCCTTTTATACCAGAAGTTGTGTCCTTAAGGGGTTAATACTGTCATGGCACAAATTATGCTGACATTTGCTTGAGAACTGAATGAGGAGACAAAGAAGAGAAGACTGTTTGAGTTGTTGTACATTATCAACATTCTCTTGATTGATTTGATTTGAACCTAGAGTCTGCAACAGAATAGTCACCATAGTTTAACTATTATGTTGTATTTTTAATAGTTTGCCCTATATACATAAAACATACTTTTACAAATATTTTATGTTAAGAGTCTCTACAATGCTGTGCCTCTTTTTAAATAGTTCAAATGGTAAAAAAGAAATTCTGAATGGAATCACTAGATCTATAATGCATAAATCACTGGATTGCTGGGCGAAACATAGAACCTTTGTACACCTTGTAAATAATAAAGAGTTCACCACAACATCTACAACATCAATATCTGATGGTTGGGTAAAATATTATTTCTGTTGGCTTTACTCACTGGAGGAGCTTTTAACAATTTAACACCTTTCGAGATTTGAAGTTGTCAGTAAGAAAAATAACTGTTTTGGATGCCTAGGACACAGAGAAAGGGGAAAAGATACAGCAACAGATGTTTGCCCCTAGAAATGAATTGGTAAATAAGACCCGTTTGCCTCCGCTATAACCTGAATTCTAAACAATCTAGACAAGGTACTGGAAACAATATCTACGTATTTTGGTTCCTGGTGACTTGATACCATTACTTGGTAAATTTTATCTGGGCATTGTATGATCCAATTTGGCAGTGCCAAGACATTGCATCTTTGGCTGATGTAGTGGAGGCCAGGAACAATGGCTCGCTGGCCCCAGGTAATTGAACCATTCTAAAATGCTTTAAATACTTTCAATTGGGGGTGCCAGGGCTCTCCTGGCACTATAACCACTACAGGGAGCTGTAGTGGTTATGGCGCTTGGAGTGTTCTTTTAAGGTTGTCAGTGTGTCCTGTGTTTAGAAACGGTATACATTGAAAATGGTTAGAGTGTGTCCATAAATGAATGTATATGCTCTGAAAGCATGCCCTGCCATGTGGTTATGTGTAAAGGGAACCTGTCGTCATATAATCAACTGTAGTTCTTTTCAAAGAGCTTAAAATTCCACTTGTGCATGCAATTTTGCTAGCAAACGTATAGATTTGGAGAAAAACCTATATAAAAAATAGGTTTTCGGGGGGCGGGGCCGGACCGCCGAGCTGGACGGTCGCACTCGACACCAGCTCCTGCAAA